>NC_092412.1:251708050-252029717 GCF_040894005.1 Engystomops pustulosus | reverse complement strand
AAAAAAAACCTCTGGAGTTCCACTAGTAGATTCTAAAATCTGGACCCTGCCTTGAGCAGCTTCCCCCTCGCTGTTGCCGGACCCAGCGATGATAAAGGTTGTAAACACTGGACTATTTATGGAGAACACTTCCTGACACATTTCCTGGCATAGACTTCAGGATAAATACAACAGGAATAGAGATGAGCGAGCACTAAAATGCTCGGGTGCTCGTTATTCGAGACGAACTTTTCCAGATGCTCGAGTGCTCGTCTCGAATAACGAGCCCCATTGAAGTCAATGGGAGACTCGAGCATTTTTCAAAGGGACCATGGTTCGGGAATAAAATGTGTTATTTAATTGAAAAAGAATGTCTTCTGATAAGTGATCAGATGTATGCAAACATCTGCAATCTATTCTTCACTGTTCCGCGCGTATATTATCTCCCGACAAGTTATCAGATGTGAAGAACAGTGAAGAATAGAATAAAAACAGTGAACACAGGATCATTTAAGTGAAAAACACAGTGAAGAACACAGTGAAGAATAGATTGCAGATGTTCGGCACATCTGCTTACTTGTCGGGAGATACGCTGTCCCGGGATCCGCTCCTCTTCTTCCACTGAAGTCTCCCCGATGTCTCCCTGCTGCCCGATGTCTCCCTGGTGCCCGATGTCTGCCTGCTGCGCGCGATGTCTCCCTGCTGCGCGCGATGTCTCCCTGCTGCGCCAGATGTCTCCCTGCTGTGCGATGTCTCCCTGCTGCCGTTCCGCGTGTATCTTCCGACAAGTAAGCAGATGTGCAGAACATCTGTAATCTATTCTTCACTGAGTTCTTCACTTAAATGATCCTGTGTTCACTGTGTTCACTGTTTTTATTCTATTCTTCATTGTTCTTCACTGTGTTTGTTTAATTAAATGCTCGATCTCGAGCAGGGGAAATACTCGTCCGAGCAACGAGCCGTTTCGAGTACCTTAATACTCGAACGAGCATCAAGCTCGGACGAGTATACTCGCTCATCTCTAAACAGGAAGTGTCACTTTCTTTCTTTGTAAAGGATTATTCAGTTTTACTAAATATATATATACACATTTACATAAAACAAGAATAGATAGTGCACTTCTCGTCAAAGGGGGTTGTCTGAGATTTCAAGAAAGTTTACAGAAACTAGTAAAAAACTCACGGTGGCTCGGTGGTTAGCACTACAGCCTTGCAGCGCTGGGGTCCCAGGTTCAAGTCCCACCCAGATCAACATCTGCAAAGAGTTTGTATGTTCTCTCCGTGTTTGCGTGGGTTTCCTCCGGGTCCTCCAGTTTCCTCCCACACACTCCAAAACATACTGGTAGGTTGATTGGATTGTGAGCCCCATTGGGGACAGGGATGGATTTAGCAAGCTCTGTGCAGCGCTGCGTAATCTGTGTGCGCTATATAAATAAAGGAATTATTATAAAGTCAAAAATAAAATAGGAAAATGTAGATACAAAACAATAGCCGTGCACACATCCCGCTCCGGCACAGGATACCGGTCACTGCCGATCCTGCACACGCAATGATTACATCACACACATGTGCAAGGGTATATGACAGTGGGGTTGGCCACTAATCCCAAACTTTAACCGGGTAAGTATAAGACTCTAATAGGGTCACCCACATTATACTTACTTTGTTAAAGTTCAGCTGAAGGACTCAGGACAACTGCCCCTTGAACCACTGCTATGGGAGAGATTATGATAGTATTGACTGCATGCCCCATACCTCTGCCGGAAGCCAAATCCCTGCACCCCTGCAGTCCACATTGGTCAACCCCCAACTCATGCATTTCCTCATGTCTGGTTTTTCCATATCCCCTGATGTCCCAGTTCTACATCACATGCTCATCTAGAGGTAGAACCATCTGTTCTACCCGGGGGCACATCTACCTCATTTACATTCTCTATACCATAAGTATACAGTCAGGGAGGCTCCTTATATATAACCTGTCTGACCATTATTAGCAACTGCGATAGGGGTTAATAACCCAAAGAATGACTCAGGACAACTCCCATATCAGAGAGGTTATGATAGTATTGACTGCATGCCCCATCCCTCTGCCAAATCTCTGCACCCCTGCAGTCCACATTGGTCAACCCCCAACTCATGCATTTCCCCATCTCTGGTTTTTCCATATCCCCTAATGTCCCAGCTCTGCATCACATGCCCATCTAGAGATAGAACCATCTGTGCTAGCCGGGGGCACATCTACCTCATTTACATTCTCTATACCATAAGTATACAGTCAGGGAGGCTCCTTATATATAACCTGTCTGACCATCATTAGTAACTATGAAAGAAGATAATAAGCCAAAGTCCAGTGTCTGATGTATGATGGGTTGACCAGAATATGCAATTTTTGAAACTTATTTTTTTGGCTGGAGCGTCCCTTGGAGATGGGGGGAAAGGTCATTTCCACTTTTTTTTTGTAGTATGGAAGGAGACATAGCCCCGCCCCTAGTGCACCGAAAAGCTAATTTGCATAAAGATGAAAAACTATATTTTATCTCAAATGCGATATAACTGGGGATAAGGAAGTTATTACTAAATGTCTCATGAATAGCCGGACACAATGGTGGCTCTGCTAATATCCCGGAGGTGGTGGAGGGCGAGCACACAAGCCTCTTGTCTTCCATAGACTATTCATGGCTGATACAATCTTCCGGACAGTCTGTGTATTCTTCTAGTTTCTCTGCTGTAGCCTCCACAATTTCACAAAACTGAAACTTAAAAGATTGTTATGCTCAAAAACCCATCTCTGGATGTGTAATCACAGGAACAATGGAGGGGGTCTACCGGCTCCCAAACCCCCCACCGGTAACATCGGCCTCGTGTAGCGTTTCCAGATAAACCTCTGCTGTTTCCCATGTTATTCCGTGTGTCTGTCTCTTCTGTTTGTCTCTCTATAGACGAGATTGCAGCAGTGTGACTCCAGTGTTACTATGAGTCTATGGGGGTCTATATGTTCCTGTATGATGGACTGTACCACACAGTCTCCTATTACTCGTATTATTCATACGTATTAGCCACACAGTTAAAAATCAGCCCTCCTGACTCTATATGTATTGAAGGGCCAGGGCTGGCATTGGGAAGGGGGGGGGGGGTAAACTGGCCAATTACCCAGGGCTTCAAGCTACCAGGGGGCCCTGACAGTTGCTCTGGGGAGCAGCAGTGTCAGGCCCTATAATCTTAGAGTCTCCTGTGCTGCAGAAACTCAGGGTGACACTCAGTCCTACTATCTACTACACCTGGTTGAGGGCAGACGCCGATTTGCGCCAAAAGTTGGCACTTTTTTGCGACTTTTTAAAAAAAAGTTGCAACTTTCACATCAGGATTCAGGCGATGACTCAGCAAACACTGCAGAAAACTAGACAATTTGTGAACTTTGAAGGGAAACCAGTCACGAATGAGCACAAGGCCCATGAAAAGTCTAAAAGCTTAAAGAAAAGGCAAGCCAAAAGTTTGATACATGTGCCCCAAACAGTCCTAAAAGATATAAAAAACAGCAAAAGGAGGGGCAAAAGAAACAGGTCAAAATAAAGATAGATGTATTAACCCCTTATCACTGACGCTTATTTTCAGTTTAATGACCGGACTCAATTTTTAACATTTGACATTTGTCACCATATATACTCGAGTATAAGCCTAGTTTTTCAGCACAAAAAAATATATATATATATATCAAAACTCACCTTTCTGGCTTCCCCCGGTGCTGGCTATATACTGGGGCAGGGGGCTGGCTATATACTGGGGCAGGGGGCTGGCTATATACTGGGGGATATGGGCTGGCAGGCTATATACTGGAGGCATGGGCTGGCAGGCTATATACTGGGGGCATGGGCTGGCAGGATATATACTGGGGGGTATGGGCTGGCAGGCTATATAGTGGGGGGCAGGTACTGGCTATATACTATGGGGCAGGGTCCAGCGGGCTATATACTGGGGCAGGGGGCTGGCTATATACTGGGGGATATGGGCTGGCAGACTATATACTGGGGGATATGGGCTGGTAGGCTATATACTGGTGGATATGGGCTGGCTGGCTATATACTGGGGGATATGGGCTGGCAGGCTATATACTGGGGGATATGGGCTGGCAGGCTATATACTGGGGGATATGGGCTGGCAGGCTATATAGTGGGGGGCAGGTGCTGGCTATATACTATGTGGCAGGATCCACAGGCTATATACTGGGGAGGCTGTGACCAATGCATTTCCCAAAAATTTTGGATGGGGTTACAATTATAAAATATACAGTTCCGACTTACATACAAACTCAACTTAAGAACAAACCTACAGAACCTATCCTGTACGTAACCCGGGGACTGCCTGTAATAGTAAAACCCCATAAATTACCCCACTATAAAAACTCCCCCCCTCTACAAAATAGAAGTGCGATTTAGAAACTTTAGAACTACTTTTGGAAAATACATTAATTTAGGCCAAAAATGACACTTTCATAATGAATAATATGATGAAACGCTCTGCAGAGTTTGATGACAAATCTCTCCCGATAACCGATCCCCCATATGTGGTGGTGACTGCTGTACGGGCGCACGGCCGGGCATAGAAGGGAAGGAGGAGCCATCCAGAGCAGATTTGCTATGTCACATGGTACTTGCTATAAAATTTGAATTTTTTTGTTAATGTGAAAATATGAGGGCTTATTATGTACAGGACGAGATACAATGTATAGATAATTCATTTTTGGGGGGGTCTTAAGCTTATTCATGAGATTATATTAACTACCGTATATACTCGAGTATAAGCTGACCCAAGTATAAGCCAAGGTCCCTAATTTTAACACAAAAACCCGGGAAAACCTATTGACTAGAGTATAAACAGAGGGTGGGAAATGCATTGGTCACAGCTTCCCCAGTATATAGCCTGCCGGACCCTGGCCCATAGTATATAGCCAGCACCTGCCCCCCAGTATATAGCCAGCCCAAATCCCCCAGTATATAGCCAGCCCCCTGCCCCAGTATATAGCCAGCCCCCTGCCCCAGTATATAGCCAGCCCCCTGCCCCAGTATATAGCCAGCCCCTTGCCCAAGTATGTAGCCAGCCCCCTGCCCAAGTATGTAGCCAGACCCCTGCCCCAGTATATAGCCAGCCCCCTGCCCCAGTATATAGCCAGCCCCCTGCCCAAGTATGCAGCCAGCCCCCTGCCCAAGTATGTAGCCAGACCCCTGCCCAAGTATGTAGCCAGACCCCTGCCCCAGTATATAGCCAGCCCCCTGCCCCAGTATATAGCCAGCAGCGGGGGAAGCCGGAAAGGTGAGTTTTGGTATATTTTCTTTTACTCGAGTATAAGCTGAGTTTGGGTTTTCAGCACAATTTTTTGTGCTGAAAAACTAGGCTTGTACTCGAGTATATATGGAGTATATACTAATATATACTTTAAGGGGGATACAAACAAAATCATCAATTTTTAATTTGGATTCTTAGCACTTTTTTCCTGCTCATCGTAACGTAAAAATAATATTTTATCCTTATTCTCTGGTTCACTACAATTACGGTGATTCATCATTTATATAGTTTTTCTTATTTTTGCTCATTTTTACTGATCAAAACCAATACAGGCAGTCCCCGGGTTACATACAGGCGGTCCCCTACTTAAGGACACCCGACTTACAGACAACCCATAGTTACAGACGGACCCCTCTGCCCACTGTGACCTCTGGTGACCTCTCTGAATGCTTTACTATAGTCCCAGACTGCAATGATCAGCTGTAAGGTGTCTGTAATGAAGCTTTATTGATAATTCTTGGTCCAATTACACCAAAAATTTTGAAACTCCAATTGTCACTGGGGCAAAAGAAAAAAAATGGCCTAGAACTTCCATTATAAAATATACAGTTTCGACTTACATACAAATTCAACTTAAGAACAAACCTCCAGACCCTATCTTGTATGTAACCCGGGGACTGCCTGTACATGATAGGGTCTGTAGATTTTGTTCTTAAGTTGAATTTGTATGTAAGTCGGAACTGTATATTTTATCATTGTAATCCCAGCCAGAACTTTTTTTGGTCTCTATGACGATTGGATTTTACAAATATTGGGTTGTCATAAGAACCAAGAGTAACACTAAAGCTTCATTACAGACGCCTGTGATAACTGTTACAGCTGATTATTGTAGCCTAAGGATAAAGTACATGAAATTACCAATATCCAGAGGTCCGTTTGTAACTAGGGGTCGTATGTAAGTCGAGTGTTCTTAAGTAGAGGACTGCCTATATTGGAGAAAATCACATTTTTTTTTTACTATCGACAACTTTTCAGGGCCATAACTTCTGTATTTTTCTGTTGTCAGATCTGGTTGAGGGCTTATTTTTGGCGATAAGACTTGTTATTTTCAGTCGTATCATATTAGGGCGCGTAACTTTTTTTGATCCCTTTTTAGAACTTTTTTTGTGAGGGGTATTTGATGAAAAATTGTATATTACGGGAAGTTTTTGGTGTTTTTTTATTATGTCGTTATTATATAGTTTAGATTTATTGTATAGATTGATACGGACGCGGTGATACCAAATATGTATCTTTTTGTGTTTTATATACTTTATTTGGATTTTATATGTAAAGGGGACTTTAATTTTATTTATTTAATTATTATTATTATAAAATGTTTTTTTTTCTATTACATTTTTTAATTTTTCCAGACTTGGGCTTAAGCAAGCGTTCATCCGATATCCTACATGCTCATGTAGTTACAGCCGGGTCCTACCAGGAGGTGGAATACGGCATGAAGAGGAGCCGGCAGCCTTGGAGCACACGCCGGACCCCGGGGCTGCAGCAGGAGAGATCGGATCCGCCAGTAAGCTCAATGGGGGATCCGATCCACTGGGGGACACTCCTTTCACATGCTCGACCATGGCGTGCAAAGTGTTAAACATCCAGGATCTGAGTTTTTCTGATCCCGGGTGTTAGTGTCGGGTCTGGGCTGTGACGACACTTACAGCACCCGATGTCCCGCAATCTTCTTCTGATGCACCGAAAGGTGGCACGTCAGAAGAAGTACTCGTAATGGCCTCCGTAAAAATATGACAATACGACGGTCATTAAGGGGTTAAATACCGTCACCAGGAAGTAGAATTTGATGCGAAGAAAACAATCCTCACAATAGTAAAATAAACTGGAGGTACCGTCCGGTATAAACAATATCATGTCCCTATAGCACACTTACCCGAAAGCATGATAACAGGCGGACAAGGGGCAATCAAAGGGAGGCCAAATGCTACACCCCCAAGCGCGTTTCGCACAATGCTTCATCAGGAGGGAAGGGGAACCTGTCACCAGGGACCTCATTTTCACTGCAGATAGGTTGCAGAAGCCCATGACACCTGCATCACAAAAAGTCTTTCCGCCTTTTCTAAGCCTTTGCATTACAATATAATTATGTGTTCTTCATGACAGAATTCTCTGTGTAGTCCCAGGGGTTGGGCTTTGGTTTTGATGCATATCAAAAAACAACATGTGACTTGTCTGTGCTGCTCACTCCTCAGCTCTCTGCCCCCACCTTTGTGCTCCTTCACTCACACAGGAACAGAGCTCACGCTGTGGTGAACTGACATCAGTGGGGGAGGGAGAGTTGTACAGGAGTGATGTGAGAGTTGGCTCTTGTTCGTAAACGATGGGAGCCGTCTCACCTTAGTGAGCCGATGGCTCACTTAACCCTGCCCCTAACCGTTTCACCACGCCCCCTTTAACCCGACACATCCCTATTACAGTATATATTAAATAGGGAGCCGTTCAGGAGCCCAAAGAGCTGGCTCTTCTTAGTAAGCAGAGCCTAATGAGCCAGGTCAGTAAGAAGAGCCGGAATTCCCATCACTACTGTACAAGAGCACAAAGATGGGGGCTGAAGAGTGAGCATCACAGACAAGTTACATATTGTTTTTTGAAATTCATGCAAACCAAAGCCCAACCCCTGGGACTCCTGGGGAAATCCTAGAGTTTTTACACCTTGATAAACTCTGACCTGATGACTGGTCTCTGCAGACCCCAAAGGACACATGGTTCCCCTCACCCCGCATCTGGAGTTGGAAGCAAAGAAACTGTTTAAATATTCCTGGACTCTCCCCCTCATTAACACTTCGCCAAATCCTAAAAGACCCTGTGGACTAATTAATCAATAGGAATCTCTGAAACCTGAACCAAACAGAGAACATTTGCATTTGCAACGCTTTCTTGTGGGCTTGGATTTTACAGCTTTCACCGTGCGCCCTAAATGACAGGTCTACTTTATTCTTTGGGTCGGTACGATTACGTAGATACTAAATTTGTATAGGTTTTATAATGTTTTCTTACATTTAAAAAAATTAAAACCTCCTGTACAAATTTTTTTTTTCAATTTTTCCATGTTCTGGCGCTAATAACTTTTTCATACTTTGGTGTACGGAGCTGTGGGTGGTGTAATTTTTTTCATTGCTATAAATTTTAGGACTGTGCGACCTTTTGATCACTTTTTATTGATTTTTTTTATATTTTTCAAAATGGCAAAAAAGTGCCATTTTCGACTTTGGGCGCTATTTTCTGCTACGGGGTTAAACGCAGTGAAAAACTGTTAATATATTTTGATAGATCGGGCATTTCTGGATGCAGCGATACCTAATGTGTTTATGATTTTAACCGTTTATTTATATTTATATCAGTTCTAGGGAAAGGGGGGTGATTTGAATTTTTAGGTTTTTTTATTTTAATTTTTTTTTTTTTTAACTTTTTTTTATTTTTACTATTTTTCAGACTCCCTAGGGTACTTTAACCCTAGGTTGTCTGTACGATCCTATCATATACTGCCATACTACATTATGGCAGTATATGGGGATTTTACAATGTGCTATCGGGTTAACCCGAAGTAGCCTCGGGTCTTCGGGAGACCCAAGGCTACCATGGCGACAGATCGCTGCTCCCCGATGATGTCACAGGGACCGATAATCCGCGACAAGATGACGGCGCCCATCGCGGGTGCTACCGGTAAGCCTCTGCTGCAATATGAGAGGGCTCAGCCCGCGAGACCTCTCCATGCACCAGGAAACCGGGTTAATTTGTAAGTTTCTGTTATCTTCTCCGTTTTTATTTTATAACTGTTTTGCTGTGTTGTGTGACATTTTTGTTTGTAGTTCTTTTGTTTAAACATCTTTTTGGAAGCACTGAATAACTTTTGTAATTAAAGCTTTTCACTTTAATTTTGGTCCCTGTGTGCTCTGCGAACTCATAGCTTTGGAAAGTGTGGTTAGCTGTGTGACTCCTAGAGATCTGAGTGTGCATGTCCTGTGGTGTAACAAGGTGTCTGCTAGAGAGCTGAGCGTGCATGTCTAGTGGTGTGACAAGGTGACTGCTAGAGAGCTGAGTGTGCATGTCCAGTGGTGTGACAAGGTGACTGCTAGAGAGCTGAGTGTGCATGTCTATTGGTGTAACAGCGTGACTGCTAGAGAGCTGAGTGTGCATGTCCAGTGGTGTAACAAGGTGTCTGCTAGAGAGCTGAGTGTGCATGTCCAGTGGTGTGACAAGGTGACTGCTAGAGAGCTGAGTGTGCATGTCTAGTGGTGTAACAAGGTGACTGCTAGAGAGCTGAGTGTGCATGTCTAGTGGTGTGACAAGGTGACTGCTAGAGAGCTGAGTGTGCATGTCCAGTGGTGTGACAAGGTGACTGCTATAGAGCTGATCGTGCATGTCCAGTGGTGTGACAAGGTGACTGCTAGAGAGCTGAGTGTGCATGTCTAGTGGTGTGACAAGGTGTCTGCTAGAGAGCTGAGTGTGCATGTTTAGTGGTGTGACAAGGTGTCTGCTAGAGAGCTGAGTGTGCATGTCCAGTGGTGTGACAAGGTGACTGCTAGATAGCTGAGTGTGCATGTCCAGTGGTGTGACAAGGTGACTGCTATAGAGCTGATCGTGCATGTCCAGTGGTGTGACAAGGTGACTGCTAGAGAGCTGAGTGTGCATGTCTAGTGGTGTGACAAGGTGTCTGCTAGAGAGCTGAGTGTGCATGTCCAGTGGTGTGACAAGGTGACTGCTAGAGAGCTGAGTGTGCATGTCTAGTGGTGTAACAGCGTGACTGCTAGAGAGCTGAGTGTGCATGTCCAGTGGTGTGACAAGGTGACTGCTAGAGAGCTGAGTGTGCATGTCTAGTGGTGTAACAAGGTGACTGCTAGAGAGCTGAGTGTGCATGTCCAGTGGTGTGACAAGGTGACTGCTAGAGAGCTGAGTGTGCATGTCCAGTGGTGTGACAAGGTGACTGCTATAGAGCTGATCGTGCATGTCCAGTGGTGTGACAAGGTGACTGCTAGAGAGCTGAGTGTGCATGTATAGTGGTGTGACAAGGTGACTGCTAGAGAGCTGAGTGTGCATGTCTAGTGGTGTGACAAGGTGTCTGCTAGAGAGCTGAGTGTGCATGTCTAGTGGTGTGACAAGGTGACTGCTAGAGTGCTGAGCGTGCATGTCTAGTGGTGTGACAAGGTGACTGCTAGAGAGCTGAGTGTGCATGTCCAGTGGTGTGACAAGGTGACTGCTAGAGAGCTGAGTGTGCATGTCTAGTGGTGTAACAGCGTGACTGCTAGAGAGCTGAGTGTGCATGTCCAGTGGTGTGACAAGGGGGCACATTTTCTTACCCGTTTGGAGGAGCTCATAGAAAGTTAATTGTCCGTGTATAATGCGTTGTGCTGCGATTCACTAAGATTGTGCGCCCGATTTCCTGCATGTGTCGCTCTCATAAAAATCAGTGGAAGGTCATGTAATCAGAGTCCTGTGATGCACCCTGCACCTGTGTGACCAGCACCTGTGATGTAACGGACCCTGCACCTGTGTGACATCACATGACCAGAGACTGATTTCTATCCACTGGAAGTAAGATTGACAGCAAGCAGAGATCTAGAAAAAAATGTAACTTTTTAAAAAAGTGTATAATAATGTATGTGCCGTCACACGAGCGATGACATGTTTCTATGCAAACGCATGTGATCGGCTACCAGCACCCGGTGTCTTGTAATGTCTGATCTATGATTGGCCGTGACCTGACCCCATGCCATTTAATTCAGTTTCTAATAATAATAATGATTCCTTATATATCGCACACAGATTACGCAGCGCAGAGGTCGTCACATCAGTCCCTGTCCCCAATGGGGCTCACAATCTAATCAACCTACCAGTATGTGTTTGGAGTGTGGGAGGAAACCGGAGCACCCGGATGAAACCCACACAAACACAGAGAGAAAATACAAACTCTTTACAGATGTTGACCTGGGTGGGACTTGAACCCGGGACAATGGGGTTAAAAGTGGTGAGGTGTAGGGGTGACTGACTGGCCTGCGGCTGCTTATTAGCCAGCTCACTAAGAAGAGCCGGGAATTCAATACCAATCACTAATCACTTTCTGGAGGCTGCAGGACCTTGCATGATGTCATGATCACATGACCTGCAGGAGAAGGCAGTGCACAGGGCTGCTGACAGTGAGGTGTGGGGGAAACATGAGGAGGGTAACTGAATGAGTGGGGCACATGGGTGGGGTAACTGAATGAGGGGGGCACATGGGTGGGGTAACTGAATGAGGGGGGCACATGGGTGGGGTAACTGAATGAGGGGGGCACATGGGTGGGGTAACTGAATGAGGGGGGCACATGGGTGGGGTAACTGAATGAGTGGGGCACATGGGTGGGGTAACTGGGTGAGGCGGGGGAGATTGTGAGGGGGGTATCACAGGGGGGCATATGTAGCAGAATTGAGGTTACACATAAATGTATTCCCTTGTGTCACTATACTATAGGTGTTCCCCTAAAAAGCGTGTGAGTTTTCCCCGTTCCCCAGCGGCAGATCTTTAAAATAATTATCCCATACGGAAAACATTGTAACAGAAAAAACGCCCGAATTGCCACTTTTCGTCATGAAAAGGTCGAACAGTCGCCAGAATGAGAGCGATAAAATGTCACCGCGTCCCACACACAAATGTCTGTATACAGAGTACAAAAAGATCAGAAAAGACGTCCGATACGGCAAACTTTTTTATTTTTTTCCAAAAAATGTTAATTTTGTATTTAAAGGTATAAAAATATAACAAAGATATAATCCAAAGAATAAAGCGGAGGAGTCATCGGGGCCGCGCAGTGATCGCTACACGGAGCAGCTGCGTTTCTTGTGATTTCTGCTGCATTAGGATTTTTTTGCCAGCTTTCCCGTACATTCCCCGGAATATTAGTTGGTGTAGGTGTTTTTTGGTGTTTTTAATGCGTTTTTCCTGTGCAGGCAATGCATGTGAAAAAGACTAAGGCTACATTCACACTGCCGTTGCCCGCCCGTACCGTACCATAGCGGGCAACGGCAGTGCACGGGGAGAGGAGGAGGAGGTGAGTGCAGCTCACCCCCGCCCCTCTCCATAGAGATACATGGCGCACGGCGCCGTAATACGGGAAAAGATAGGACAGGTCCTATCTTTTTCTGGGGTACGGAGCGGTACGGTGCCGCATGTGTGCATCGTACCGCTCCCGTAGGGCGCCGTGCGCCCATTGCTGTCTATGGAGGACGTATATTGGCCGTATATACGTCCTCCATACGGTAGTGTGAATGTAGCCTAAGGCTGTGGACCTATCATTTCTATGGCAAGTGATTCGTGAAAAACGCATTGTACTTGCGCAGTTACCATTTTGGGCGCCGTACAAGCACTTTTTTTTTTAATTCAAATTTTTATGTTTTGAAAAATACCAAACAAGCAACATTTTTGGGCACTATTACGGGAATATTCCAGTATTTGGCTAGAAGACATCAGACATTTAAGGATGCAACAGTAGATAAGATGTTTATGATTATATTTGCTTGTTAGATCAGTTCTAGGGAAAGGAAAATTTTAGGTTTTTGTCATTTTTTAATAATTTTTATTTTTTTTTTACTATATTTTACTGTATTTGCAGCACCACTAGGGTACTTTAACCATAGGGGGTCTGATCACTCCTACCATATACTGCAATATTACTGTATCACAGTATACAGGGAGTTTCATAAGGCAGGATTCCCCCGGTATGTATGGAGAGGATTTTTCATACATCATTAAAGGGAACCTGTCATCACAAAGGGCATTTTTCAGGGATGACAGGTTTCAAATGGGCAAGTAATGCACAATATAAATCATGTTTTGGTCCTTAAATGATTTTAATTTTCTTTACAAACCTTAAGTTGATATTACTAGGCTCCCTGCCAGAATCCTTGCACTGAGCTCTGGGGGAGGAGCACTTCATATCTAATTGGTTGTCTGCAGTGGGAGGGCGGAGGAGAGAGAGATGTTGGAGGGTTTGGTTTGAAGAGGAGTGAGGACTGACGCTAAAGGGAGGAGGAATGCGATTGATGACTGTTTAGACTTGAAGTCCTCCCCCAGGACTCAGCACTGGATTCTAGCAGGGAGCCAGGTAAGATAAACTAAAGGATTGTAAAGAAGTAAAATGATGTAAGGACTAAATAAAACGTGATTTATATAGAGCATGGAAGGCACTTTCAAAACCTGTCATCACTGAAAAATTCCCTTTAACAACCCTGTGACATACTATTCCGTCACTATGAAGTGGAAAAAATTCATAACCATATAGATATGTTTATTGTGTTTGGATGGGGAAGTCCTTCAGCGCTCCTACCTCTGCTGTGTGAATTAGCTGAATGTGACTGATTTGTAAGTTTTCCAGTATTAGGGGCCCCTTCTTCTAGTCTTAGGGTAGACTAGGGGCCCCAGTGTGTCTAAAACCGGCCCTGGGTAGGGCAAATATAGATGGAGAGTAAAATCATGAAGCAGTTATGGTTGGAATCTGGCTGGACAGATGATGAGGCATCGTGGGATTACTAGCAAAGCAGAGAAGGAGAGGAAAATAGTTTGTTTAAAAAACCTAAAACTGGTGACAAATGGTTGACTAAAACGTAAATGACCATATATACTCGAGTATAAGCCTAGTTTTTCAGCACAAAAAATGGGCTGAAACCCCAAACTCGGCTTATACTCGAGTAATAAAATATAGGTTTTGCCAGGTTTTTGTGGTAAAATTAGGGGCCTCGGCTTATTCTCGGGGCGGCTTATACTCGAGTATATACGGTAATTACGTTTTTTGATGCAAACTGCACAAATTCCAGATACCTCCACCCTGTCAGACTATATTGTTAGTTATTAGTTATGTTATTTATTTTTTTATTTCAGAGAATGTACATCTTTCTTGTCGGGTTACTCTACGTCTTATGTGTGGTTCATGGTTCAGGTAAGTCACTTCAGTATTAGACTTCTCCCATCACAATCCATCCTGATAAACCAGGGACATTACTCATAGATCCAGGGACCAGGACTGTGATATCTTCTTATATTTGTTATCCATGGCCTCCGCCCTTCTAAAACCAACTTTTAATATTATGCTAATTAGCCAGAAGGGTGCAGCTTCACAGACTGTTACACTGTCTCCTCCGCCCCCTGATTGCTTCATTCTCCTTCTACCAGCTGTAATCTCATACAGTGGGAGGGGGAAGTGCTTCTGTGACAGCCTGTAAAGCTACAGCATAGAGGGGCTATGGTAATGCTACATAGTATAATTATAAAAGTTCATTATAGAAGGAAGGAGGGGATGGATAACACGTATAAGAAGATACCACAGTCTCGGTGCCTGGATCTAGGAGTAATGTCCCTGCTTTATCAGGATGGATTCCCTTTAAAGGGAATCAACCACCAGGATGAAGGATTGTAAACCAAGCACACTGACTTTCTGGTGTGCGCCCCCTATAGTACAATTTATGTAAATTAGCTTGAGGGGCTCTGGGCTCCATAGACGTTATTTGAGCCTGGAGCCTCTCAGGTTCATTCGCATAATTTTAAGCCTTTTTTTTGTAAAACCAAGGGCAAAAGAAGGGCAGATCCTGCCAGAGGGGGCGCACACCAGTATGTTAGTGTGTTTGGTTTACGGTCCCTGATCCTGGGGGTAATTTTCCTTTAAAGTTTCCTGAAATTTTCCTTTTCCTGCTCTAGTTTTCTACATGGAGCAATGACATGACCTTAGACATCTATACACGACTCGGTCTCTATAATAATTTAGTCACTCAATCTTTTTTATTTGTTTAATTAAATCTAATTTTGAGCCAATATTTTAATTTTTTTTTTTCAAAAAATGTAAAATGTATAAACACTGTATTATCGATTTCCTCCTTATCTGAGACAACCCGTAATACAACCTGCTGGCGTTCGGGGGTCCCAATCCTCCAGGCCTGATTTAAACATGTGATACAAAAAGTTTTCAACTAACTTAAAGGGAACCTGTCAGCAGAGCTTGACCTAATACACCACAACCAGATCGTTGTGAAGCAGGTTAAAAACTTCCCGATCATGTGTTTTTTTATGGCTCAGTGTGATGGCATCTTCCAGAAAATCAACTTTGAAGTGAGATGTCTAAAATGGTTGTATAAAGTCATGGGGGAGGAGAACTCAGTACTGAAGTCAAGTTCTCCTCGCCTATGAATAACCATAGGACACAGTTCTGTGTCCAGGGACGTCAGCAACTGGCTCTCCTGAAGTCTGGTGCATGATGTCAGTTACGGTAGATGGGGTATCCTGAGACAGGAGAGCTTGACTTCAGTGCTGAACGCTCCGCCTCCTTGACTTTATACGAGCAATTTATATCTCACATCAAAGTTGATTTTTCTGGGTCGTGAAAAGAATATCATCTCGAAGGTTCCTAATCTGATTCACAACAATCTAGTAGTAGATTATTGATGACAGGTTCCCTTTAAAAACAAGTGTCAGTGGATCTGTTTTTGTCCATTGTGTAGATGTGAGAAGTGAAGTCGGCCCGGTTGTGTACGGAGGAAGTCTGACCCTACGGTGTGTCCTGCTAACACCCTACACCCCTACACAAGTGACATGGACAAGGGTCCAGGGTGACAGAGACACCACCGTAGCCAGTTATACTCCGGGCTCCAGAGCCGAGGTCACTAAAGATTACGAGGATCGTCTATGGATCAGCACATCGGGTCTGAACGAGACGGCCATCACCTTCTACAAAACCGACATTCGGGATGAAGGATGCTACACGTGTACCTTTCATTCTCTCACAACTGGCTCCAAAAAGTTGTGTTTTACAATTCCTGGTAAGAGTTTCACCTTATTGTATGATGTTTTTTTAGGAATTCTGGAAAAATTCCAAAAGGTCTGGGGCAGGTGTGGGCAACCCCTTTAAAGGAAATCAAAATCCATCATGATGAACCAGGGGCACTTACTCATAGATCCAGGCACTGGGACTTTGGTAATCTTCTAATATTTGTTCTCCACAGCCCCCTTCCAAAAAGTCTACTTTTAAAATTATGATAATGAGCCTGAAGGGGTGTTACCACAGCCCCTCCCTGCTGTAACTTGCGCAGCAGCAATCACTACCTCCAACTGTGTGAGATTACATCCGCCAGAGGGAGGGGGGAAGTTTTGAGGTAGCAGGGGGAGGACAAAATAGTTAAACAGCTTGCCAAGATACAGCCCATGGGTGCTCAGGTAACACCCCCAGAGCCCTTCAGGCTTATAAGTATAATTTTAAGTTGATTTTAGAAGGAAGGAGGCCATGGATAACAAATATAAGAAGATACCACAGTCCCGGTGCCGGGATCTATGAGTAATGTCCCTGGTTTATCAGGATGGATTGTGATGGGAGGCCTCCTTTAGGTGCTGGATAATGTTACAATGCTGACGTTACAATGATGGTGACTTTCAGTCTTTGTCTGTGTCATCGTTGCCTCCAAGCAAGTTGCATAAAATGGGCCCGATACAGACCCATGGCCAAGAGCTGATCACATCGCAAACGATATTAAGAGTTTTTAGGTTTTCTTGAGAGAATCTCATTAACCCTTTTTTTTTACATGACCTTTACCCTCGTTATTGTATTGGCAGCTGAGGTGCTGGTGGAACAATATCACGTGGTAAGACTCTTCCATCCTGTGACCCTGAAGTGCATCAAGAAGACAAAATCTGACGTGGTACAGATCTCGTGGCAGCACAATGGAGAGAACGTGGCAACGTATGATAAAGAAGAATACATTGTGCCGAAATATGTCGGAGCCATGAATGTGACTAAGGAGGTGACTAAGGAGGACAGGGACGCGTCTTCACTAACGCTATTTAGGGTCAATGTAAGCGATGAGGGGAAGTACTCGTGTCTGTTCAACAGCTTTCCTGGAGGATCCACTACTGGAGAGACCACCCTACAAGTCTACGGTACGTGGACACATAAATGGAGCTACTATAAATGTAAAATATTTCATACCCCACAGTTACTCTACATAAGCACGCTAACTTTTAGGCTATATTCACACAAACGTATGAGGGGGGCGTATGCACGGACCCCATAGATGGACACCCTCCTCTTCTCCATGGCGCAAAACATGCACCCAACTGGCTATGGCCCAGTGGGCATAAGCTCGTGTAAATTCAGCATTACAAAGTAAGGTCTCATGCACACAACCGTTATGAGGGCTTTCACCCAGCCTCAAAATTTGTGGCCAGATCAAGGCCCCCAGAGAGGTCCATGGCACCCGGTCTCACCACAAAGTGTCTCACCTCACAGTGACAAAGCTAGGCCATGCAAAATATGCCTCCTGTCCTATATTTTTTCCGGAACATGGCAGGGGCCACCCAGCTTTTAATGGAGAGGGGAGGGGTGAGGAGCGGTACCGGAGGGATGAGCACTCTTCACCCCTCCCCTCTCCACTAAAAGACGAGTGGTTGTGACATAAATCTGCCAAAATATAGGTTCTTTACCTTGTGATGGGGCCGCCTAGTTCAGACATCGAGTGATCACCGAAAGGTGACCGGTTGCCCTTGGCCTTTAATGGGGGCCACCATGTGGCCACAAAATATGCGGCCGGCTCACCGATCCCTGATACAGCCATATAAATTTGGCCTTGGACCTGTCACATCAGTTCAAGTATGAAAATGTCTAAAACCCTCGATAAATTCGGCCTGATGAGTTTTGGGAAGTTTTGGGGGAATATTATATTATATTTCTGTCCCCTACAGGGAGGAAATTCTCACATTGTGTTTTCATTGAAATTTCGAGGATTTTTGTCCTCACCAAAAAAATCTTTTATGTGACAAATTTATTTGATGCACCAGAAATGGACAGGATGTGGTCAGTAGTTCGTTGGGTTTCAGTGTTTAGTGTGAGGTGAAGCTACAAGGTTTGTAGAGGCAGGAGGTGCACCTGGTCCTCACGGCCGGACGAGACCAAAATAACCTTCAGTTTCAGTTTCTTCCAGTCAACTTGGTTTTAGTTTTCAATACTAACCGGTCTACAGTCACATGACCGCATTACAGAACCTCCTGTTTCATCTTCCAGAGCCGTTGAATGTCACCGTGTTGAAGGACGACATGGCCGGGTGCCTCAGGGTCACGTGTGTGGCGAGGAGCTGGCCGCGCTCCATGGTTTCTTGGTTGGACGTCGGTGAAGGATCCTTCAATGGTTCCAGCTATGACGGATTCCTCACGGTTTCAAGTTGGATATTGATAAGCAACCAAAAGAAGATGCCGAAATGCAAAGTTATTTACCGCGGGGAAGAATCTTTATATACCGTGTCGGCAGGTAAGTGACGTGTAACCCAAACAGCCCCTACACTACATCTTCTGAAGGTGGAAGACGAGAAGACACCAGTACTGGGAAGCCCTTGCTTCACCTTGGACAATCAAGTGGATGGCACATAGTGAATTATGGGGGATTTAACCCCTAGAGCTGAGAAAATAAAGATTGATACAATGTATATTTATTTATAGGGGACGGTAGGTAGAAAAAATCTGAACTTACTCCTTTCCCGCTCCTGGTTTGAGTCTTCCTTACCTTTCGTCTTGTCTTCACATCTGCTTAATGGTGATGCAGCTGACCTCATGTGGCCACGTATTGGTTGTATAATTATTAGTTAGGCTGCGTTCATATATTGTTAATTCCCTTTGTTATTAGGATACATTAGGAGGATCTCCGACGTATCCTTACAACGGAAGGCAGCAAAGTATCCCATTGTATGCTCATTCTATGGGATACGTCCTAGTTCCATCTCTTCTCGTGAAAGCAGGGGGAGGAGGGAGCATCTGCTAAGATTCAGGTTGTCTGATGAGTGGATATTTGGACTATCAATGGAGATAAACCCACAGTGTAAGCTCAGCTGAGGCCGGGGATGGATGCCAGGCAGCAAAGTATCCCATTGTATGCTCATTCTATGGGAGACATCCTAGTTCCATCTCTTCCCCTGAAAGCAGGAGGAGGAGCGAGCTTCTGCTAAGGATCAAGTTGTCTGATGAGTAAATATTTGGATTATCAATGGAGATAAACCCACAGTGTAAGCTCAGCTGAGCCTGGGGATTGATGCCAGGCAGCAAAGTATCCCATTGTATGCTCATTCTATGGGATACGTCCTAGATCCATTTCTTCCCCTGAAAGCAGGAGGAGGAGCGAGCTTCTGCTAAGGATCAGGTTGTCTGATGAGTAAATATTTGGATTATCAATGGAGATAAACCCACAGTGTAAGCTCAGCTGAGGCCGGAGATGGATGTCATTTAGTGGTATCCATCCCCATAGATGAGGTTAGACTGATTTTTGATGCAGGAAGCCGGTGATATAGTGTAGTGTATTGTGCTTTTTTTATACTTTTTCCCGATGGACCCAATGTAACCTGAGAAAATAGCCAAAAATGATGCCCCTACCTCCCAGTATAAGTCTATGGACACGTTCAGCATATGTACTCGGAGCTTTTCTGCCATGAATGTAAAAAAAATGAATGAAGCCTAAACCTGTCATTATATAGTTTTTAAATGATTTAGTCAGAAATTGGAGTCTATAACAAACTTAGAGCTAAGATAGAGCAGGACGCATCTGTGTAGATACACAAGACCTTTACTCTCTCCCTGCTAAGGGATCAGTAGATGTACAGTAGGGAGTAACAGAATGTGGGTGAATAAGGTTACCATTTATTTCTCCACTTTATCCATTTTGTGAGGAGTGTTACATTTATTAAAAGTTAGACAAATGCTTAATGTCGGAGAGTCTCCTCTGATAGCGATCGACAGTACAGCAACACAAGGCAAGGGGTAAGTTAAGGGAAATCTAGCATTAAAATCCATCCTGATTAACCAGGGACATTACTCATAGATCCAGGCACCGGGACTGTGGTATATTTGTTATCCATGGACTACTTCCTTTTAAAAATCAATATTTAAAATTATGCTAAGTCATAAATGCTCAGAGGGGGGGGGGGGGGTATTACCAGAGTCCCTTCATGCTGTAGCTTCGCAGCCTGTTACACTGTGCAGGAATCCTTGCCTCTGCCTATTCTTGTGGCAGCAGAGGTAGTTTCAGCACTCAGTGTAAGGGTGGAAGTACAGTGTAAGCAATAGCACAGAGGGGCTCTGGTAACACCACCCAAAGCACATTAGCATCACAATCACATTAGGTGATTTTAGAAGGAAGGAGACCATGGATCAAAAATCTAAAGATTACCACAGTCTGAAACTGGTTCATCATGATGGATTTTGATGGGAGATTTTCTTTAAGGACTACAGAATTTTAAAGGGAACCTGTCATCAGAAAGTGGCCTAATAAACCACTACTAGTATATTGTCAGGTAGCATAACACCTTCTAGTTATTGTTTCTTTCATGGCCCAGTGCGGTGGCATCATCCAAAAAATCAACATTGAAGTGAGATTTACATTGGTTCTATAAAGTCAAGGAGGCGGAGAGTTTAACACTAAAGTCAAGGTGGGGAGCTCTGATCGCCTCCTCCTGAGGCTCTGAATTGACATTCTTCATCGGATTTCAGGAGATCTGGTTAGTGATGTCTCTGGATGAAGGAGCATCAGTTACAGTGAAAGTGGCTTTCTGAGGAAGAGAGAGCTTGACTTCAGTGTTAAACTCTCCACCTCCGTGACTTTATACAACCAATTTACATCTCACTTCAAAGTTGATTTTCTGGATGATGCAACCACACTGGACCATGAAAGAACCGTGATCTGGAAGGTGTTCAGCTGCTTTACTATATACTTGGTAGTGGTTTATTAGGTCAATTTCTGATGACGGGTTCCCTTTAAGCCTCACCTTAGTCTACGCCAGTTCTGATTATTCTATGGACACATCTGCTACAATAAACTGCTAGAATCCTATGACTTAGACGTCTCCATCCATGGACAGATTCATCTCCTGTCTCCTTCCTGTGTAGGTCCTCGATGCCGGCTCCGTCCTGTCATTATAGGGTTACTTCTCTCCACCATGTTCTTCCTCTGAGGACACAAAGTTACAATACGATGACGATGCTTCACCATAACGAGCGGGAGATGGAATAACGATGGACATGTGACTGTATGGAAGGACGGATAGAAGAATATACACGGATAGATGAAGGAATGTATGGGGGGAGATCTATAAGTGTGACCTCAGTGTGACCCGCCCACGAGATCCCTGACCCCCGCTGTATGTACAATGCTACATGATGCTGCTACAAAAGGTCAAGAAACACTGGACTTCCCATATTACGGATATTTATTTGTCTCTTCCTTGTATCTTATTTTATTGTTTTTTGTCCCCAGGTTGGATTTATGTTTAGATGTTACAGATATTCTCCATCTTTATTAAAGTTACTGCCTGTTCTGCACTAATGTCTACAAATCGGTGCTGATTAATGTCATACGACATCTGCCCCACCCCTAGGGGGAGCTCACTCTGTGCTGATAGATCTGCCCCACCCCTAGGGGGAGCTCACTCTGTGCTGATAGATCTGTCCCACCTCTAGGGGGAGCTCACTCTGTGCTGATAGATCTGTCCCCCTCTAGGGGGAGCTCACTCTGTGCTGATAGATCTGCCCCACCCCTAGGGGGAGCTCACTCTGTGCTGATAGATCTGTCCCCCTCCAGGCGGAGCTCACTCTGTGCTGATAGATCTGTCCCCCTCTAGGGGGAGCTCACTCTGTGCTGATAGATCTGCCCCACCCCTAGGGAGAGATCACTCTGTGCTGATAGATCTGCCCCACCCCTAGGGGGAGCTCACTCTGTGCTGATAGATCTGTCCCCCTCCAGGCGGAGCTCACTCTGTGCCGACAGATCTGTCCCCCTCTCTAGGGGGAGCTCACTCTGTGCTGATAGATCTGACATACCCCTAGGGGGAGCTTGCTCTGTGCTGATAGATGTGTCCCACCCCTAGGGGGAGCTCACTCTGTGCTGATAGATCTGTCCCCCTCTAGGGGGAGCCCACTCTGTGCTGATAGATGTGTCCCACCTCTAGGGGGAGCTCACTCTATGCTGATAGATCTGTCCCACCTCTAGGGGGAGCTCACTCTGTGCTGATAGATCTGTCCCCCTCTAGGGGGAGCTCACTCTGTGCTGATAGATCTGCCCCACCCCTAGGGGGAGCTCACTCTGTGCTGATAGATCTGTCCCCCTCCAGGCGGAGCTCACTCTGTGCTGATAGATCTGTCCCCCTCTAGGGGGAGCTCACTCTGTGCTGATAGATCTGCCCCACCCCTAGGGAGAAATCACTCTGTGCTGATAGATCTGCCCCACCCCTAGGGGGAGCTCACTCTGTGCTGATAGATCTGTCCCCCTCCAGGCGGAGCTCACTCTGTGCCGACAGATCTGTCCCCCTCTCTAGGGGGAGCTCACTCTGTGCTGATAGATCTGACATACCCCTAGGGGGAGCTCACTCTGTGCTGATAGATGTGTCCCACCCCTAGGGGGAGCTCACTCTGTGCTGATAGATCTGTCCCCCTCTCTAGGGGGAGCTCACTCTGTGCTGATAGATCTGTCCCACCCCTAGGGGGAGCTCACTCTGTGCCGACAGATCTGTCCCACCCCTAGGGGGAGCTCACTCTGTGCTGATAGATCTGTCCCCCTCTCTAGGGGGAGCTCACTCTGTGCTGATAGATCTGTCCCACCCCTAGGGAGAGATCACTCTGTGTTGATAGATCCGTCCTACCCCTAGGGGGAGCTCAATCTGTGCTGATAGATCTGCCCCACCTCTAGGGGGAGCTCACTCTGTGCTGATAGATCTGTCCCCCTCTCTAGGGGGAGCTCACTCTGTGCCGATAGATCTGTCCCACCCCTAGGGGGAGCTCACTCTGTACTATGGAAGTGGGAATGGAAGCTTATCTCCCCCCTTGCAACTTTAAAAGAAGGCGTGGCATAATCAGGAAATGGGGAGGTGCCAGATGTGTGACAAGCAATGGCGCTCAATTTAATCTGTCTTGGTGCAAATATCTAGCGCTGGGGGATACATGCCCCCAACTAAATCCTAGTCTGGTCGGTCAGAGGTCATTCCAGGTAATGCGGTAATGTGTGGACTATGTTTCCAGGACTAAAAACGGTCATTTGCATGCGCCATAATTCTTGAGAAAATCTGCCCCCCCAGTAAACTTCTATCTATTTTATTGCAAAGATGGAAGTCACAAGAGATTTCAGAAAGAAATGAAAGAGGAGCCAAGTAAGTGGAGAAGGAAGTAATTTCCTCTACAAATAAATATTACACTTGATACATCTCCCGGAGAAAGAATGTTATAGCAAACAGGTGAAGCAGTTGTGTTGGGGGCTACCCATCCATCATCGGCCCCTCCTTGGTTGTGTGCATTGCCTCTATATCCATTACCTTGACAGGGCTTAAGCTCCGAAATAATCAAAATGTCTAGAAAACTGCCCGGCATGGTGATTATTTTGCCCTTTACGCCACCTACACAGCAAGTGAGTGTAACGGGAGTGCAACCGGTAGTGGACTGGGCCTGATCCCTCGCTATAGCTTGAGACCGATCAACCCTGAGTGGTTTCTGATAATTTGGGGCCTGCAACAGCGCAGCAAAGCCACTGGAGCCTCCAGATGTTCCTACCGGAACCTGAGGGGCGGGGACTTGAAGAACCGGGGTATGATAAGTCTCCCACATGAACCAAATAAATGAACAAACTGATAAATAAATTCCGAAACAGGATTTACAAATGTAATGTTTCAGAGATAGAGACCGTTGTGGTGAATCGGCAGGATCCAGTTCCTCATTCCCAGTAATTATTTTCCCTTCCACATCCTCTGACACAGAGCCAGACACAGAACTTTCTTCCCACTTCATCCTGTATCATGAGGACTTTCACCTAGAAAACAAAATCTCATTCTGTGCGGCCAAAACAAATGTAACAAGTGTAATATTTATTTTCAGAGGAAATTACTTCTTTCTCCACTTACTTGGCTCCTCTCATCCTCCCCCCTTTCACTCTGCAATCTCTGCTGAATTCCATCTTTGCAAAGAATAGACAAAAGTTTACTAGGGGGAAGGTTTTTTTTAAAGACACAGCACTTAAAGGGGTATTCCTCCCACGAAGATTCTTATATGTACTCAGGATAAGAAAATATCACATTCTCTAATTCACTGTTATTAACAAATATACAGTATTTCACAGAAATAATTCCAACCTGTCTCTATCAGTCCTGCTGGACACAATTTCAGTTGCCCCCAGTTTCCAACTCTGGATCTTCTGACTTTAGGGTCGGCAGACATCTTGCCTGAGGGTGGTGGCACACTTGGCATTTTGAACCCGTTTTTAGGCCATTTTGAAGCAGTCTGTTTTTTGACAATTTTTCCCAATTTATCCCAAAATTGATAAAAGGGACAAAAAAGGAAAAAAACGGACGCGTTTTCGAAAAAGCATTAGTTTTTGAAATGCATGCATTTTTTAATGAACTGCTTAGAAATGGGTTCAAAATGCTAACATCTGCCACCACCTTTAGGCTGTGTAGCTGAGCTTCTCTCTCCCTGCAGCAGCCCCTCCCCCTGCATTCCAGGACTAGCTCACACTGATACACACTGACTTCCTGCTGGCAAACAACATCAGCAGCACCAGCAGAGATGCAATAGAGCTAAATGTGTCATTGTGTGTAATATACATCTCATGGATCTCATCATCTCTGATCTGCCTCATCTCTCTCTTTCTATGTGTCAGATACTAGTAAAATGTTCAGAAGGTAAATAAAAGTGTATATAAACCTTGTCCCCTGATAACCAAAGCAAATTGTCAGAACGCAGCATCTCACAGCACAGAGAGATCATAAAGTGTCTGCTCAGAGAGTCCCCGCTCACACTCTGGAATCTTACACTGACCATCACTGAGTGATAGGGACTAAAACAGCTGAGTAACATTGTAAAGTAAGGGGTTAAAAATTATCTTAATTGTGTAAACATCACTAGGGGATTCAAATTTGAGAATTTTCTTTCATGGGCAAATCCCTTTAATACCCCCCAGAGCCATCAGAGGATGCACATAACTGACAACATTATCAATTATGGATTAACTATTAAACATGTTAATCCATTAGACGTATTGAAACGTTTTATGCTTTGTCCGGGAAGGAGATAAAGTTCGGTTGTCGGGTGGTGGGTGCCACGATCTCCAGTCCCCCCTCCCCCCCCCTTTCACTGTGGTATTTTATACTTTTACTGATTTGTAAGTCATTTTGTAAATTTACAATAAAATTAGACCATAAACTTGTCCATTCTTTTTTTTTTTTTCCGCAGGAGTAAAGAGAAGTAAATAAATCTTAAAAAAAAAAATTGTTACAAATGAAAGGGTTAATAAAATCTGTAGATTACGTCAGTGAAAGTTACAGAGTTATCTTCTGTGGGAAGGGAGGGACGTCCTCTCCAGATCAGTTATAACTTTCCACTTGTATCTGGAAGACAGGAAGAGACTGGGAAATGTTACTAATTAATTATACATCATCTTAACGAGCATCTCCTCCCCCCATGTACTTACACTGCTCATAAACAGAGACCTAGATAATTCGCGGAGATACTGGAGAAGTGAAAGGGACGATCCCAGATAATTCAATCTTACATTTCCCTGTTTCCGGATGTAATAAAATAAATTAGTATTTATATAAGGGACATGTATATACACCCGACTCTGAGCAGTCCTCCTACAGTCACACAGGACTAACACTATACCCCCTAAAATAACTCTATACCCCATAAAATTACACTACAACCCCTAAAATAACACTACACCCCCTAAAATAACACTATACCCCCTAAAATATCACTATACCCCCTAAAATAGCACTATACCACATAAAATAACACTATGCCCCCTAAAATAACACTACACTCCCTAAAATAACACTACACCCCCTAAAATAACACTATACCCCCTAAAATAGCACTATACCACATAAAATAACACTATACCACCTAAAATAACACTACAACCCCTAAAATAACACTACACCCTCTAAAATATCACTACAACCCCTAAAATAACACTATACCCCAGTGATGGCGAACCTTTTAGAGAGCGAGTGCCCAAAATGAGACCTAAAACACACAAGCTTTTCCCAAAGTGCCAACACGGCAATTTAGGCAGTAACAAACTTATTGCTACCAGAATCTTTGAGCTCCAATCCGACCCTGTCCACACCTCTTCACTCTTCAGACAGGACCAAGCAGCACAGGATGGGTCACTACTTGGACTGCCTGAGCCTGCAGGAAGGTGTCATGTCAGGCAAACTCTGTGCCTGGGAGACAGCCCGTGTGCCCACAGAGAGGTCTCCGAGTGCCATCTCCGGCACCAGTGCCATAGGTTCGCCACCACTGCTATACCCCCTAAAATATCATTATACCCCCTAAAATATCACTATACCCCCTAAAATAACACTACACTCTCTAAATATCGTAATATCCCTGGTCATGTGATGTAAAACAATTGCATGGCTCATTATATCCCTGGTCATGTGATGTCACACAGGTGCACGGCTCGTTATATCCCTGGTCATGTGATGTCACACAGGTGCACGGCTCATTATATCCCTGGTCATGTGATGTCACACAGGTGCACGGCTCGTTATATCCCTGGTCATGTGATGTCACACAGGTGCACGGCTCGTTATATCCCTGGTCATGTGATGTCACACAGGTGCATGGCTCATTATATCCCTGGTCATGTGATGTTACACAGGTGCACAGCTCGTTATATCCCTGGTCATGTGATGTCACACAGGTGCATGGCTCCTTATATCAATGGATATGTGATGTCACACAGATACACAGCTCGTTATATCCCTGGTCATGTGATGTCACACAGGTGCATGGCTCATTATATCCCTGGTCATGTGATGTCACACAGGTGCACAGCTCGTTATATCCCCGGTCATGTGATGTCACACAGGTGCATGGCTCGTTATATCAATGGATATGTGATGTCACACAGGTGCATGGCTCATGATATCCCTGGTCATGTGATGTCACACAGATACACAGCTCGTTATATCCCTGGTCATATGATGTCACACAGGTGCATGGCTTATTACAACCCATGTGCACCTATGTGACAGCACATGACCAGGGATACAACAAGCCATGCACCTGTGTGACATCACATGACCAGGGATATAACGAGCCGTGCACCTGTGTGACATCACATGAGCAGAGGTATCAGATGACCATGGACTATATCCCAGACCTCTGTATACATGTTATCCCCGGCTGATTCCCGTAGACTCTGAGCTGCAGAGAAAGTAAAGCATTTCCTGTGGGGTTTGTGGGGTCCTCGGTGGCGGCTTGTGTTGTGGTTGGGTCGTTATCTGCCTTATGGCTTTGTAGCCGCCCCCACACAGGACATCCTGAGCAGGGCCCAGACTTCCCGATACCCGCAGCCAGACCTCGCTCCATTTCCTTCTCCTGACAATGTTATTGGCCGTTAATCTCCTGTAGTAATAACACATGAATTGCTACCGGGCGTCCATAAATCAGTCCCCGGGACCTTCCATCTCTCAGCCTGATCATTGGCATTTAACATTTGGCTCACCCCATATCCTGCGGCTGCTGAGGTACAACACACATATCCCCCGTCCTCCTAACTACAGTGAGAAACATAGAAAGGGGACACTATAAGGAGGGGAATAAAGAGAGGGGACACTATAAGGAGGGGGCTAGAGAAAGGGGACACTATAAGGAGGGGGCTACAGAAAGGGGACACTATAAGGAGGGGGCTACAGAAAGGGGACACTATAAGGAGGGGGCTACAGAAAAGGGACACTATAAGGAGGGGGCTACAGAAAAGGGACACTATAAGGAGGGGGCTACAGAAAGGGGACACTATAAGGAGGGGGCTACAGAAAGGAGACTATAAGGAGGGGACTACAGAAAGGGGACACTATAAGGAGGGGGCTACAGAAAGGAGACTATAAGGAGGGGACTACAGAAAGGGGACACTATAAGGAGGGGACTACAGAAAGGAGACTATAAGGAGGGGACTACAGAAAGGAGACTATAAGGAGGGGGCTACAGAAAGGGGACACTATAAGGAGGGGGCTACAGAAAGGAGACTATAAGGAGGGGGCTACAGAAAGGGGACACTATAAGGAGGGGGCTACAGAAAGGAGACTATAAGGAGGGGGCTAGAGAAAGGAGACTATAAGGAGGGGGCTACAGAAAGGGGACACTATAAGGAGGGGGCTACAGAAAGGAGACTATAAGGAGGGGGCTACAGAAAGGGGACACTATAAGGAGGGGGCTACAGAAAGGAGACTATAAGGAGGGGGCTACAGAAAGGGGACACTATAAGGTGGGGGCTACAGAAAGGAGACTATAAGGAGGGGGCTACAGAAAGGGGACACTATAAGGAGGGGGCTACAGAAAGGAGACTATAAGGAGGGGGCTAGAGAAAGGGGACACTATAAAGAGGGGGCTACAGAGAGGGGACAATATAAGGAGGGGAATACAGAAAGGGGACACTATAAAGAGGGGGCTACAGAGAGGGGACAATATAAGGAGGGGAATACAGAAAGGGGACACTATAAGGAGGGGGATACAGAAAGGGGACACTATAAGTAGGGGCTAAAGAGAGGGGACACTATAAGGAGGGGGCTACAGAGAAGGGAGACTATGAGGAGGGGGATACAGAGAGGGGACACTATAAGGAGGGGGATACAGAGAGGGGACACTATAAGGAGGGGGCTACAGAGAGGGGACACTATAAGGAGGGGGCTACAGAGAGGGGGCACTATAAGGAGGGGGCTACAGAGAGGGGGCACTATAAGGAGGGGGCTAAGAGAGGGGACACTATAAGGAGGGGGCTACAGAAAGGGAACACTCTAAGGAGGGGGATACAGAGAGGGGACACTATAAGGAGGGGGATACAGAGAGGGGACACTATAAGGAGGGGGCTACAGAGAGGGGGCACTATAAGGAGGGGAATACAGAAAGGAGACTATAAGGAGGGAGCTACAGAGAGGGGACACTATAAGGAGGGGAATACAGAAAGGGGACACTATAAGGAGGGGGCTACAGAGAGGGGACACTATAAGGAGGGGAATACAGAAAGGGGACACTATAAGGAGGGGGCTACAGAGAGGGGACACTATAAGGAGGGGAATACAGAAAGGGGACACTATAAGGAGGGGGCTACAGAGAGGGGACACTATAAGGAGGGGGCTACAGAAAGGGGACACTATAAGGAGGGGGCTACAGAAAGGGGACACCATAAGGAGGGGAATACAGAAATGCGACTATAAAGAGGGGGCTACAGAGAGGGGACACTATAAGGAGGGGGCTACAGAGAGGGGACACTATAAGGAGGGGGCTACAGAGAGGGGACACTATAAGGAGGGGGATACAGAGAGGGGACACTATAAGGAGGGGGCTACAGAGAGGGGACACTATAAGGAGGGGAATACAGAAAGAGCACACTATAAGGAGGGGGCTACAGAAAGGGGACACTATAAGGAGGGGGCTACAGAGAAGGGACACTATAAGGAATGGGGTACAGAGAGGGGACACTATAAGGAGGGGGCTACAGAGAAGGGAGACTATAAGGAGGGGGCTACAGAGAGGGGACACTATAAGGAGGGGGATACAGAGAGGGGACACTATAAGGAGGGGAATACAGAAAGGGGACACTATAAGGAGGGGACTACAGAAAGGGGACACTATAAGGAGGGGGCTACAGAAAGGGGACACTATAAGGAGGAGGATACAGAGAGAGGACACTATAAGGAAGGGAATACAGAAAGGGGACACTATAAGGAGGGGGCAACAGAAAGGGGACACTATAAGGAGGGGGATACAGAAAGGGGACACTATAAGGAGGGGGATACAGAAAGGGGACACTATAAGGAGGGGGCTACAGAGAGGGGACACTATAAGGAGGGGGCTACAGAGAGGGGACACTATAAGGAGGAGGATACAGAGAGGGGACACTATAAGGAGGGGGCTACAGAAAGGGGACACTATAAGGAGGGGGATACAGAAAGGGGACACTATAAGGAGGGGGATACAGAGAGGGGACACTATAAGGAGGGGAATACAGAAAGGGGACACTATAAGGAGGGGGCTACAGAAAGGGGACACTATAAGGAGGGGGCTACAGAAAGGGGACACTATAAGGAGGGGAATACAGAAAGGGGACACTATAAGGAGGGGGCTACAGAGAGGGGACACTATAAGGAGGGGGCTACAGGGAGGGGACACTATAAGGAGGGGGCTACAGAGAAGGGACACTATAAGGAGGGGGCTACAGAGAAGGGACACTATAAGGAGGGGGATACAGAGAGGGGACACTATAAGGAGGGGGCTACAGAGAAGGGAGACTTTAAGGAGGGGGCTACAGAGAGGGGACACTATAAGGAGGAGGATACAGAAAGGGGACACTATAAGGAGGGGGATACAGAAAGGGGACACTATAAGGAGGGGGATACAGAAAGGAAACACTATAAGGAGGGGGCTACAGAGAGGGGACACTATAAGGAGGGGGCTACAGAAAGGGGACACTATACGGAGGGGAATACAGAAAGGAGACTATAAGGAGGGGGATACAGAGAGGGGACACTATAAGGAGGGGGCTACAGAGAGGGGACACTATAAGGAGGGGGCTACAGAGAGGGGACACTAGAAGGAGGGGGCTACAGAAAGGGCACACTATAAGGAGGGGGCTACAGAAAGGGCACACTAAGGAGGGGGCTACAGAAAGGGGACACTAAGGAGGGGGCTACAGAAAGGGGACACTATAAGGAGGGGGCTACAGGAAGGGGACACTATAAGGAGGGGGCTACAGAAAGGGGACACTATAAGGAGGGGGCTACAGAGAGGGGACACTATAAGGAGGGGGCTACAGAAAGGGGACACTATAAGGAGGGGGCTACAGGAAGGGGACACTATAAGGAGGGGGCTACAGAAAGGGGACACTATAAGGAGGGGGCTACAGAGAGGGGACACTATAAGGAGGGGGCTACAGGAAGGGAACACTGTAAGGAGGGGAATACAGAAAGGGGACACTATAAGGAGGTGGCTACAGAGAGGGGACACTATAAGGAGGGGGATACAGAAAGGGAACACTATAAGGAGGGGAATACAGAAAGGGGACACTAAGGAGGGGGCTACAGAAAGGGGACACTATAATGAGGGGACTACAGAAAGGGGACACTATAAGGAGGGGGATACAGAAAGGGGACACTATAAGGAGGGGGCTACAGAGAGGGGACACTATAAGGAGGGGGCTACAGAAAGGGGACACTATAAGGAGGGGGATACAGAGAGGGGACAATATAAGGAGGGGGCTACAGAAAGGGCACACTATAAGGAGGGGAATACAGAAAGGGAACACTGTAAGGAGGGGAATACAGAGAGGGGACACTATAAGGAGGGGGCTACAGAGAGGGGACACTATAAGGAGGGGGCTACAGAGAGGGGACACTATAAGGAGGAGGATACAGAGAGGGGACACTATAAGGAGGGGGCTACAGAAAGGGGACACTATAAGGAGGGGAATACAGAGGGGACACTATAAGGAGGGGGCTACAGAGAGGGGACACTATAAGGAGGGGAATACAGAAAGGGGACACTATAAGGAGGGGGCTACAGAAAGGGGACACTATAAGGAGGGGGCTACAGAAAGGGGACACTATAAGGAGGGGAATACAGAAAGGGGACACTATAAGGAGGGGGCTACAGAGAGGGGACACTATAAGGAGGGGGCTACAGAGAGGGGACACTATAAGGAGGGGGCTACAGAGAAGGGACACTATAAGGAGGGGGCTACAGAGAAGGGACACTATAAGGAGGGGGATACAGAGAGGGGACACTATAAGGAGGGGGCTACAGAGAAGGGAGACTTTAAGGAGGGGGCTACAGAGAGGGGACACTATAAGGAGGAGGATACAGAAAGGGGACACTATAAGGAGGGGGATACAGAAAGGGGACACTATAAGGAAGGGGATACAGAAAGGAAACACTATAAGGAGGGGGCTACAGAGAGGGGACACTATAAGGAGGGGGCTACAGAAAGGGGACACTATACGGAGGGGAATACAGAAAGGAGACTATAAGGAGGGGGATACAGAGAGGGGACACTATAAGGAGGGGGCTACAAAGAGGAGACACTATAAGGAGGGGGCTACAGAGAGGGGACACTATAAGGAGGGGGCTACAGAAAGGGCACACTATAAGGAGGGGGCTACAGAAAGGGCACACTAAGGAGGGGGCTACAGAAAGGGGACACTAAGGAGGGGGCTACAGAAAGGGGACACTATAAGGAGGGGGCTACAGGAAGGGGACACTATAAGGAGGGGGCTACAGAAAGGGGACACTATAAGGAGGGGGCTACAGAGAGGGGACACTATAAGGAGGGGGCTACAGAAAGGGGACACTATAAGGAGGGGGCTACAGGAAGGGGACACTATAAGGAGGGGGCTACAGAAAGGGGACACTATAAGGAGGGGACTACAGAAAGGGGACACTATAAGGAGGGGGCTACAGAAAGGAGACTATAAGGAGGGGGCTACAGAAAGGGGACACTATAAGGAGGGGGCTACAGAAAGGAGACTATAAGGAGGGGGCTACAGAAAGGGGACACTATAAGGAGGGGGCTACAGAAAGGAGACTATAAGGAGGGGGCTAGAGAAAGGGGACACTATAAAGAGGGGGCTACAGAGAGGGGACAATATAAGGAGGGGAATACAGAAAGGGGACACTATAAAGAGGGGGCTACAGAGAGGGGACACTATAAGGAGGGGGCTACAGAAAGGGGACACTATAAGGAGGGGGCTACAGGAAGGGGACACTATAAGGAGGGGGCTACAGAAAGGGGACACTATAAGGAGGGGACTACAGAAAGGGGACACTATAAGGAGGGGGCTACAGAAAGGAGACTATAAGGAGGGGGCTACAGAAAGGGGACACTATAAGGAGGGGGCTACAGAAAGGAGACTATAAGGAGGGGGCTACAGAAAGGGGACACTATAAGGAGGGGGCTACAGAAAGGAGACTATAAGGAGGGGGCTAGAGAAAGGGGACACTATAAAGAGGGGGCTACAGAGAGGGGACAATATAAGGAGGGGAATACAGAAAGGGGACACTATAAAGAGGGGGCTACAGAGAGGGGACAATATAAGGAGGGGAATACAGAAAGGGGACACTATAAGGAGGGGGATACAGAAAGGGGACACTATAAGTAGGGGCTAAAGAGAGGGGACACTATAAGGAGGGGGCTACAGAGAAGGGAGACTATGAGGAGGGGGATACAGAGAGGGGACACTATAAGGAGGGGGATACAGAGAGGGGACACTATAAGGAGGGGGCTACAGAGAGGGGACACTATAAGGAGGGGGCTACAGAGAGGGGGCACTATAAGGAGGGGGCTACAGAGAGGGGGCACTATAAGGAGGGGGCTACAGAGAGGGGACACTATAAGGAGGGGGCTACAGAAAGGGAACACTCTAAGGAGGGGGATACAGAGAGGGGACACTATAAGGAGGGGGATACAGAGAGGGGACACTATAAGGAGGGGGCTACAGAGAGGGGGCACTATAAGGAGGGGAATACAGAAAGGAGACTATAAGGAGGGAGCTACAGAGAGGGGACACTATAAGGAGGGGAATACAGAAAGGGGACACTATAAGGAGGGGGCTACAGAGAGGGGACACTATAAGGAGGGGAATACAGAAAGGGGACACTATAAGGAGGGGGCTACAGAGAGGGGACACTATAAGGAGGGGAATACAGAAAGGGGACACTATAAGGAGGGGGCTACAGAGAGGGGACACTATAAGGAGGGGGCTACAGAAAGGGGACACTATAAGGAGGGGGCTACAGAGAGGGGACACTATAAGGAGGGGAATACAGAAAGAGCACACTATAAGCAGGGGGCTACAGAAAGGGGACACTATAAGGAGGGGGCTACAGAGAAGGGACACTATAAGGAATGGGGTACAGAGAGGGGACACTATAAGGAGGGGGCTACAGAGAAGGGAGACTATAAGGAGGGGGCTACAGAGAGGGGACACTATAAGGAGGGGGATACAGAGAGGGGACACTATAAGGAGGGGAATACAGAAAGGGGACACTATAAGGAGGGGACTACAGAAAGGGGACACTATAAGGAGGGGGCTACAGAAAGGGGACACTATAAGGAGGGGGCTGCAGAGAGGGGACACTATAAGGAGGGGGATACAGAGAGAGGACACTATAAGGAAGGGAATACAGAAAGGGGACACTATAAGGAGGGGGCTACAGAAAGGGGACACTATAAGGAGGGGGATACAGAAAGGGGACACTATAAGGAGGGGGATACAGAAAGGGGACACTATAAGGAGGGGGCTACAGAGAGGGGACACTATAAGGAGGGGGCTACAGAGAGGGGACACTATAAGGAGGAGGATACAGAGAGGGGACACTATAAGGAGGGGGCTACAGAAAGGGGACACTATAAGGAGGGGGATACAGAAAGGGGACACTATAAGGAGGGGGATACAGAGAGGGGACACTATAAGGAGGGGAATACAGAAAGGGGACACTATAAGGAGGGGGCTACAGAAAGGGGACACTATAAGGAGGGGGCTACAGAAAGGGGACACTATAAGGAGGGGAATACAGAAAGGGGACACTATAAGGAGGGGGCTACAGAGAGGGGACACTATAAGTAGGGGGCTACAGGGAGGGGACACTATAAGGCGGGGGCTACAGAGAAGGGAGACTTTAAGGAGGGGGCTACAGAGAGGGGACACTATAAGGAGGAGGATACAGAAAGGGGACACTATAAGGAGGGGGATACAGAAAGGGGACACTATAAGGAGGGGGATACAGAAAGGAAACACTATAAGGAGGGGGCTACAGAGAGGGGACACTATAAGGAGGGGGCTACAGAAAGGGGACACTATACGGAGGGGAATACAGAAAGGAGACTATAAGGAGGGGGATACAGAGAGGGGACACTATAAGGAGGGGGCTACAGAGAGGGGACACTATAAGGAGGGGGCTACAGAGAGGGGACACTATAAGGAGGGGGCTACAGAGAAGGGACACTATAAGGAGGGGGCTACAGAAAGGGCACACTAAGGAGGGGGCTACAGAAAGGGGACACTAAGGAGGGGGCTACAGAAAGGGGACACTATAAGGAGGGGGCTACAGGAAGGGGACACTATAAGGAGGGGGCTACAGAAAGGGGACACTATAAGGAGGGGGCTACAGAGAGGGGACACTATAAGGAGGGGGCTACAGAAAGGGGACACTATAAGGAGGGGGCTACAGAGAGGGGACACTATAAGGAGGGGAATACAGAAAGAGCACACTATAAGGAGGGGGCTACAGAAAGGGGACACTATAAGGAGGGGGCTACAGAGAAGGGACACTATAAGGAATGGGGTACAGAGAGGGGACACTATAAGGAGTGGGCTACAGAGAAGGGAGACTATAAGGAGGGGGCTACAGAGAGGGGACACTATAAGGAGGGGGATACAGAGAGGGGACACTATAAGGAGGGGAATACAGAAAGGGGACACTATAAGGAGGGGACTACAGAAAGGGGACACTATAAGGAGGGGGCTACAGAAAGGGGACACTATAAGGAGGGGGCTGCAGAGAGGGGACACTATAAGGAGGGGGATACAGAGAGAGGACACTATAAGGAAGGGAATACAGAAAGGGGACACTATAAGGAGGGGGCTACAGAAAGGGGACACTATAAGGAGGGGGCTACAGAAAGGGGACACTATAAGGAGGGGAATACAGAAAGGGGACACTATAAGGAGGGGGTTACAGAGAGGGGACACTATAAGGAGGGGGCTACAGGGAGGGGACACTATAAGGAGGGGGCTACAGAGAAGGGACACTATAAGGAGGGGGCTACAGAGAAGGGACACTATAAGGAGGGGGATACAGAGAGGGGACACTATAAGGAGGGGGCTACAGAGAAGGGAGACTTTAAGGAGGGGGCTACAGAGAGGGGACACTATAAGGAGGAGGATACAGAAAGGGGACACTATAAGGAGGGGGATACAGAAAGGGGACACTATAAGGAGGGGGATACAGAAAGGAAACACTATAAGGAGGGGGCTACAGAGAGGGGACACTATAAGGAGGGGGCTACAGAAAGGGGACACTATACGGAGGGGAATACAGAAAGGAGACTATAAGGAGGGGGATACAGAGAGGGGACACTATAAGGAGGGGGCTACAGAGAGGGGACACTATAAGGAGGGGGCTACAGAAAGGGGACACTAGAAGGAGGGGGCTACAGAGAGGAGACACTATAAGGAGGGGGCTACAGAAAGGGGACACTATAAGGAGGGGGCTACAGGAAGGGGACACTATAAGGAGGGGGCTACAGAAAGGGGACACTATAAGGAGGGGGCTACAGAGAGGGGACACTATAAGGAGGGGGCTACAGGAAGGGAACACTGTAAGGAGGGGAATACAGAAAGGGGACACTATAAGGAGGGGGCTACAGAGAGGGGACACTATAAGGAGGGGGATACAGAAAGGGAACACTATAAGGAGGGGAATACAGAAAGGGGACACTAAGGAGGGGGCTACAGAAAGGGGACACTATAATGAGGGGACTACAGAAAGGGGACACTATAAGGAGGGGGATACAGAAAGGGGACACTATAAGGAGGGGGCTAAAGAGAGGGGACACTATAAGGAGGTGGCTACAGAAAGGGGACACTATAAGGAGGGGGATACAGAGAGGGGACAATATAAGGAGGGGGCTACAGAAAGGGCACACTATAAGGAGGGGAATACAGAAAGGGAACACTGTAAGGAGGGGAATACAGAGAGGGGACACTATAAGGAGGGGGATACAGAAAGGGAACACTGTAAGGAGGGGAATACAGAGAGGGGACACTATAAGGAGGGGGCTACAGAGAGGGGACACTATAAGGAGGGGGCTACAGAGAGGGGACACTATAAGGAGGAGGATACAGAGAGGGGACACTATAAGGAGGGGGCTACAGAAAGGGGACACTATAAGGAGGGGGATACAGAAAGGGGACACTATAAGGAGGGGGATACAGAGAGGGGACACTATAAGGAGGGGAATACAGAAAGGGGACACTATAAGGAGGGGGCTACAGAAAGGGGACACTATAAGGAGGGGGCTACAGAAAGGGGACACTATAAGGAGGGGAATACAGAAAGGGGACACTATAAGGAGGGGGCTACAGAGAGGGGACACTATAAGGAGGGGGCTACAGAGAGGGGACACTATAAGGAGGGGGCTACAGAGAAGGGACACTATAAGGAGGGGGCTACAGAGAAGGGACACTATAAGGAGGGGGATACAGAGAGGGGACACTATAAGGAGGGGGCTACAGAGAAGGGAGACTTTAAGGAGGGGGCTACAGAGAGGGGACACTATAAGGAGGAGGATACAGAAAGGGGACACTATAAGGAGGGGGATACAGAAAGGGGACACTATAAGGAAGGGGATACAGAAAGGAAACACTATAAGGAGGGGGCTACAGAGAGGGGACACTATAAGGAGGGGGCTACAGAAAGGGGACACTATACGGAGGGGAATACAGAAAGGAGACTATAAGGAGGGGGCTACAGAGAGGGGACACTATAAGGAGGGGGCTACAGAGAGGGGACACTATAAGGAGGGGGCTACAGAAAGGGCACACTATAAGGAGGGGGCTACAGAAAGGGCACACTAAGGAGGGGGCTACAGAAAGGGGACACTAAGGAGGGGGCTACAGAAAGGGGACACTATAAGGAGGGGGCTACAGGAAGGGGACACTATAAGGAGGGGGCTACAGAAAGGGGACACTATAAGGAGGGGGCTACAGAGAGGGGACACTATAAGGAGGGGGCTACAGAAAGGGGACACTATAAGGAGGGGGCTACAGGAAGGGGACACTATAAGGAGGGGGCTACAGAAAGGGGACACTATAAGGAGGGGACTACAGAAAGGGGACACTATAAGGAGGGGGCTACAGAAAGGAGACTATAAGGAGGGGGCTACAGAAAGGGGACACTATAAGGAGGGGGCTACAGAAAGGAGACTATAAGGAGGGGGCTACAGAAAGGGGACACTATAAGGAGGGGGCTACAGAAAGGAGACTATAAGGAGGGGGCTAGAGAAAGGGGACACTATAAAGAGGGGGCTACAGAGAGGGGACAATATAAGGAGGGGAATACAGAAAGGGGACACTATAAAGAGGGGGCTACAGAGAGGGGACAATATAAGGAGGGGAATACAGAAAGGGGACACTATAAGGAGGGGGCTACAGAGAGGGGACACTATAAGGAGGGGGCTACAGGGAGGGGACACTATAAGGAGGGGGCTACAGAGAAGGGACACTATAAGGAGGGGGCTACAGAGAAGGGACACTATAAGGAGGGGGATACAGAGAGGGGACACTATAAGGAGGGGGCTACAGAGAAGGGAGACTTTAAGGAGGGGGCTACAGAGAGGGGACACTATAAGGAGGAGGATACAGAAAGGGGACACTATAAGGAGGGGGATACAGAAAGGGGACACTATAAGGAGGGGGATACAGAAAGGAAACACTATAAGGAGGGGGCTACAGAGAGGGGACACTATAAGGAGGGGGCTACAGAAAGGGGACACTATACGGAGGGGAATACAGAAAGGAGACTATAAGGAGGGGGATACAGAGAGGGGACACTATAAGGAGGGGGCTACAGAGAGGGGACACTATAAGGAGGGGGCTACAGAGAGGGGACACTAGAAGGAGGGGGCTACAGAAAGGGCACACTATAAGGAGGGGGCTACAGAAAGGGCACACTAAGGAGGGGGCTACAGAAAGGGGACACTAAGGAGGGGGCTACAGAAAGGGGACACTATAAGGAGGGGGCTACAGGAAGGGGACACTATAAGGAGGGGGCTACAGAAAGGGGACACTATAAGGAGGGGGCTACAGAGAGGGGACACTATAAGGAGGGGGCTACAGAAAGGGGACACTATAAGGAGGGGGCTACAGAGAGGGGACACTATAAGGAGGGGAATACAGAAAGAGCACACTATAAGGAGGGGGCTACAGAAAGGGGACACTATAAGGAGGGGGCTACAGAGAAGGGAGACTATAAGGAATGGGGTACAGAGAGGGGACACTATAAGGAGTGGGCTACAGAGAAGGGAGACTATAAGGAGGGGGCTACAGAGAGGGGACACTATAAGGAGGGGGATACAGAGAGGGGACACTATAAGGAGGGGAATACAGAAAGGGGACACTATAAGGAGGGGACTACAGAAAGGGGACACTATAAGGAGGGGGCTACAGAAAGGGGACACTATAAGGAGGGGGCTGCAGAGAGGGGACACTATAAGGAGGGGGATACAGAGAGAGGACACTATAAGGAAGGGAATACAGAAAGGGGACACTATAAGGAGGGGGCTACAGAAAGGGGACACTATAAGGAGGGGGATACAGAAAGGGGACACTATAAGGAGGGGGATACAGAAAGGGGACACTATAAGGAGGGGGCTACAGAGTGGGGACACTATAAGGAGGGGGCTACAGAGAGGGGACACTATAAGGAGGAGGATACAGAGAGGGGACACTATAAGGAGGGGGCTACAGAAAGGGGACACTATAAGGAGGGGGATACAGAAAGGGGACACTATAAGGAGGGGGATACAGAGAGGGGACACTATAAGGAGGGGAATACAGAAAGGGGACACTATAAGGAGGGGGCTACAGAAAGGGGACACTATAAGGAGGGGGCTACAGAAAGGGGACACTATAAGGAGGGGAATACAGAAAGGGGACACTATAAGGAGGGGGCTACAGAGAGGGGACACTATAAGGAGGGGGCTACAGGGAGGGGACACTATAAGGAGGGGGCTACAGAGAAGGGACACTATAAGGAGGGGGCTACAGAGAAGGGACACTATAAGGAGGGGGATACAGAGAGGGGACACTATAAGGAGGGGGCTACAGAGAAGGGAGACTTTAAGGAGGGGGCTACAGAGAGGGGACACTATAAGGAGGAGGATACAGAAAGGGGACACTATAAGGAGGGGGATACAGAAAGGGGACACTATAAGGAGGGGGATACAGAAAGGAAACACTATAAGGAGGGGGCTACAGAGAGGGGACACTATAAGGAGGGGGCTACAGAAAGGGGACACTATACGGAGGGGAATACAGAAAGGAGACTATAAGGAGGGGGATACAGAGAGGGGACACTATAAGGAGGGGGCTACAGAGAGGGGACACTATAAGGAGGGGGCTACAGAAAGGGGACACTAGAAGGAGGGGGCTACAGAGAGGAGACACTATAAGGAGGGGGCTACAGAAAGGGGACACTATAAGGAGGGGGCTACAGGAAGGGGACACTATAAGGAGGGGGCTACAGAAAGGGGACACTATAAGGAGGGGGCTACAGAGAGGGGACACTATAAGGAGGGGGCTACAGGAAGGGAACACTGTAAGGAGGGGAATACAGAAAGGGGACACTATAAGGAGGGGGCTACAGAGAGGGGACACTATAAGGAGGGGGATACAGAAAGGGAACACTATAAGGAGGGGAATACAGAAAGGGGACACTAAGGAGGGGGCTACAGAAAGGGGACACTATAATGAGGGGACTACAGAAAGGGGACACTATAAGGAGGGGGATACAGAAAGGGGACACTATAAGGAGGGGGCTACAGAGAGGGGACACTATAAGGAGGTGGCTACAGAAAGGGGACACTATAAGGAGGGGGATACAGAGAGGGGACAATATAAGGAGGGGGCTACAGAAAGGGCACACTATAAGGAGGGGAATACAGAAAGGGAACACTGTAAGGAGGGGAATACAGAGAGGGGACACTATAAGGAGGGGGATACAGAAAGGGAACACTGTAAGGAGGGGAATACAGAGAGGGGACACTATAAGGAGGGGGCTACAGAGAGGGGACACTATAAGGAGGGGGCTACAGAGAGGGGACACTATAAGGAGGAGGATACAGAGAGGGGACACTATAAGGAGGGGGCTACAGAAAGGGGACACGATAAGGAGGGGGATACAGAAAGGGGACACTATAAGGAGGGGGATACAGAGAGGGGACACTATAAGGAGGGGAATACAGAAAGGGGACACTATAAGGAGGGGGCTACAGAAAGGGGACACTATAAGGAGGGGGCTACAGAAAGGGGACACTATAAGGAGGGGAATACAGAAAGGGGACACTATAAGGAGGGGGCTACAGAGAGGGGACACTATAAGGAGGGGGCTACAGAGAGGGGACACTATAAGGAGGGGGCTACAGAGAAGGGACACTATAAGGAGGGGGCTACAGAGAAGGGACACTATAAGGAGGGGGATACAGAGAGGGGACACTATAAGGAGGGGGCTACAGAGAAGGGAGACTTTAAGGAGGGGGCTACAGAGAGGGGACACTATAAGGAGGAGGATACAGAAAGGGGACACTATAAGGAGGGGGATACAGAAAGGGGACACTATAAGGAAGGGGATACAGAAAGGAAACACTATAAGGAGGGGGCTACAGAGAGGGGACACTATAAGGAGGGGGCTACAGAAAGGGGACACTATACGGAGGGGAATACAGAAAGGAGACTATAAGGAGGGGGATACAGAGAGGGGACACTATAAGGAGGGGGCTACAGAGAGGGGACACTATAAGGAGGGGGCTACAGAGAGGGGACACTATAAGGAGGGGGCTACAGAAAGGGCACACTATAAGGAGGGGGCTACAGAAAGGGCACACTAAGGAGGGGGCTACAGAAAGGGGACACTAAGGAGGGGGCTACAGAAAGGGGACACTATAAGGAGGGGGCTACAGGAAGGGGACACTATAAGGAGGGGGCTACAGAAAGGGGACACTATAAGGAGGGGGCTACAGAGAGGGGACACTATAAGGAGGGGGCTACAGAAAGGGGACACTATAAGGAGGGGGCTACAGGAAGGGGACACTATAAGGAGGGGGCTACAGAAAGGGGACACTATAAGGAGGGGACTACAGAAAGGGGACACTATAAGGAGGGGGCTACAGAAAGGAGACTATAAGGAGGGGGCTACAGAAAGGGGACACTATAAGGAGGGGGCTACAGAAAGGAGACTATAAGGAGGGGGCTACAGAAAGGGGACACTATAAGGAGGGGGCTACAGAAAGGAGACTATAAGGAGGGAACTAGAGAAAGGGGACACTATAAAGAGGGGGCTACAGAGAGGGGACAATATAAGGAGGGGAATACAGAAAGGGGACACTATAAATAGGGGGCTACAGAGAGGGGACAATATAAGGAGGGGAATACAGAAAGGGGACACTATAAGGAGGGGGATACAGAAAGGGGACACTATAAGTAGGGGCTAAAGAGAGGGGACACTATAAGGAGGGGGCTACAGAGAAGGGAGACTATGAGGAGGGGGATACAGAGAGGGGACACTATAAGGAGGGGGATACAGAGAGGGGACACTATAAGGAGGGGGCTACAGAGAGGGGACACTATAAGGAGGGGGCTACAGAGAGGGGGCACTATAAGGAGGGGGCTACAGAGAGGGGGCACTATAAGGAGGGGGCTACAGAGAGGGGACACTATAAGGAGGGGGCTACAGAAAGGGAACACTCTAAGGAGGGGGATACAGAGAGGGGACACTATAAGGAGGGGGATACAGAGAGGGGACACTATAAGGAGGGGGCTACAGAGAGGGGGCACTATAAGGAGGGGAATACAGAAAGGAGACTATAAGGAGGGAGCTACAGAGAGGGGACACTATAAGGAGGGGAATACAGAAAGGGGACACTATATGGAGGGGGCTACAGAGAGGGGACACTATAAGGAGGGGAATACAGAAAGGGGACACTATAAGGAGGGGGCTACAGAGAGGGGACACTATAAGGAGGGGAATACAGAAAGGGGACACTATAAGGAGGGGGCTACAGAGAGGGGACACTATAAGGAGGGGGCTACAGAAAGGGGACACTATAAGGAGGGGGCTACAGAGAGGGGACACTATAAGGAGGGGAATACAGAAAGAGCACACTATAAGGAGGGGGCTACAGAAAGGGGACACTATAAGGAGGGGGCTACAGAGAAGGGACACTATAAGGAATGGGGTACAGAGAGGGGACACTATAAGGAGGGGGCTACAGAGAAGGGAGACTATAAGGAGGGGGCTACAGAGAGGGGACACTATAAGGAGGGGGATACAGAGAGGGGACACTATAAGGAGGGGAATACAGAAAGGGGACACTATAAGGAGGGGACTACAGAAAGGGGACACTATAAGGAGGGGGCTACAGAAAGGGGACACTATAAGGAGGGGGCTGCAGAGAGGGGACACTATAAGGAGGGGGATACAGAGAGAGGACACTATAAGGAAGGGAATACAGAAAGGGGACACTATAAGGAGGGGGCTACAGAAAGGGGACACTATAAGGAGGGGGATACAGAAAGGGGACACTATAAGGAGGGGGATACAGAAAGGGGACACTATAAGGAGGGGGCTACAGAGAGGGGACACTATAAGGAGGGGGCTACAGAGAGGGGACACTATAAGGAGGAGGATACAGAGAAGGGACACTATAAGGAGGGGGCTACAGAAAGGGGACACTATAAGGAGGGGGATACAGAAAGGGGACACTATAAGGAGGGGGATACAGAGAGGGGACACTATAAGGAGGGGAATACAGAAAGGGGACACTATAAGGAGGGGGCTACAGAAAGGGGACACTATAAGGAGGGAGCTACAGAAAGGGGACACTATAAGGAGGGGAATACAGAAAGGGGACACTATAAGGAGGGGGCTACAGAGAGGGGACACTATAAGGAGGGGGCTACAGGGAGGGGACACTATAAGGAGGGGGCTACAGAGAAGGGACACTATAAGGAGGGGGCTACAGAGAAGGGACACTATAAGGAGGGGGATACAGAGAGGGGACACTATAAGGAGGGGGCTACAGAGAAGGGAGACTTTAAGGAGGGGGCTACAGAGAGGGGACACTATAAGGAGGAGGATACAGAAAGGGGACACTATAAGGAGGGGGATACAGAAAGGGGACACTATAAGGAGGGGGATACAGAAAGGAAACACTATAAGGAGGGGGCTACAGAGAGGGGACACTATAAGGAGGGGGCTACAGAAAGGGGACACTATACAGAGGGGAATACAGAAAGGAGACTATAAGGAGGGGGATACAGAGAGGGGACACTATAAGGAGGGGGCTACAGAGAGGGGACACTATAAGGAGGGGGCTACAGAGAGGGGACACTAGAAGGAGGGGGCTACAGAAAGGGCACACTATAAGGAGGGGGCTACAGAAAGGGCACACTAAGGAGGGGGCTACAGAAAGGGGACACTAAGGAGGGGGCTACAGAAAGGGGACACTATAAGGAGGGGGCTACAGGAAGGGGACACTATAAGGAGGGGGCTACAGAAAGGGGACACTATAAGGAGGGGGCTACAGAGAGGGGACACTATAAGGAGGGGGCTACAGAAAGGGGACACTATAAGGAGGGGGCTACAGGAAGGGGACACTATAAAGAGGGGGCTACAGAAAGGGGACACTATAAGGAGGGGGCTACAGAGAGGGGACACTATAAGGAGGGGGCTACAGGAAGGGAACACTGTAAGGAGGGGAATACAGAAAGGGGACACTATAAGGAGGGGGCTACAGAGAGGGGACACTATAAGGAGGGGGATACAGAAAGGGAACACTATAAGGAGGGGAATACAGAAAGGGGACACTAAGGAGGGGGCTACAGAAAGGGGACACTATAATGAGGGGACTACAGAAAGGGGACACTATAAGGAGGGGGATACAGAAAGGGGACACTATAAGGAGGGGGCTACAGAGAGGGGACACTATAAGGAGGGGGCTACAGAAAGGGGACACTATAAGGAGGGGGATACAGAGAGGGGACAATATAAGGAGGGGGCTACAGAAAGGGCACACTATAAGGAGGGGAATACAGAAAGGGAACACTGTAAGGAGGGGAATACAGAGAGGGGACACTATAAGGAGGGGGCTACAGAGAGGGGACACTATAAGGAGGGGGCTACAGAGAGGGGACACTATAAGGAGGAGGATACAGAGAGGGGACACTATAAGGAGGGGGCTACAGAAAGGGGACACTATAAGGAGGAGGATACAGAAAGGGGACACTATAAGGAGGGGGATGCAGAGAGGGGACACTATAAGGAGGGGAATACAGAAAGGGGACACTATAAGGAGGGGGCTACAGAAAGGGGACACTATAAGGAGGGGGCTACAGAAAGGGGACACTATAAGGAGGGGAATACAGAAAGGGGACACTATAAGGAGGGGGCTACAGAGAGGGGACACTATAAGGAGGGGGCTACAGAGAGGGGACACTATAAGGAGGGGGCTACAGAGAAGGGACACTATAAGGAGGGGGCTACAGAGAAGGGACACTATAAGGAGGGGGATACAGAGAGGGGACACTATAAGGAGGGGGCTACAGAGAATGGAGACTTTAAGGAGGGGGCTACAGAGAGGGGACACTATAAGGAGGAGGATACAGAAAGGTGACACTATAAGGAGGGGGATACAGAAAGGGGACACTATAAGGAAGGGGATACAGAAAGGAAACACTATAAGGAGGGGGCTACAGAGAGGGGACACTATAAGGAGGGGGCTACAGAAAGGGGACACTATACGGAGGGGAATACAGAAAGGAGACTATAAGGAGGGGGATACAGAGAGGGGACACTATAAGGAGGGGGCTACAGAGAGGGGACACTATAAGGAGGGGGCTACAGAGAGGGGACACTATAAGGAGGGGGCTACAGAAAGGGCACACTATAAGGAGGGGGCTACAGAAAGGGCACACTAAGGAGGGGGCTACAGAAAGGGGACACTAAGGAGGGGGCTACAGAAAGGGGACACTATAAGGAGGGGGCTACAGGAAGGGGACACTATAAGGAGGGGGCTACAGAAAGGGGACACTATAAGGAGGGGGCTACAGAGAGGGGACACTATAAGGAGGGGGCTACAGAAAGGGGACACTATAAGGAGGGGGCTACAGGAAGGGGACACTATAAGGAGGGGGCTACAGAAAGGGGACACTATAAGGAGGGGGCTACAGAGAGGGGACACTATAAGGAGGGGGCTACAGAAAGGGAACACTGTAAGGAGGGGAATACAGAAAGGGGACACTATAAGGAGAGGGCTACAAAGAAGGGAGACTATAAGGAGGGGGCTACAGAGAGGAGACACTATAAGGAGGGGGATACAGAAAGGGAACACTATAAGGAGGGGAATACAGAAAGGGGACACTAAGGAGGGGGCTACAGAAAGGGGACACTATAATGAGGGGACTACAGAAAGGGGACACTATAAGGAGGGGGATACAGAAAGGGGACACTATAAGGAGGGGGCTACAGAGAGGGGACACTATAAGGAGGGGGCTACAGAAAGGGGACACTATAAGGAGGGGGCTACAGAGAGGGGACACTATAAGGAGGGCGCTACAGAGAGGGGACACTATAAGGAGGGGGCTACAGAAAGGGGACACTATAAGGAGGGGGCTACAGAAAGGGGACACTATAAGGAGGGGGCTACAGAAAGGAGACTATAAGGAGGGGGCTACAGAAAGGAGACTATAAGGAGGGGGCTACAGAAAGGGGACACTATAAGGAGGGGGCTACAGAAAGGAGACTATAAGGAGGGGGCTAGAGAAAGGGGACACTATAAAGAGGGGGCTACAGAGAGGGGACAATATAAGGAGGGGAATACAGAAAGGGGACACTATAAAGAGGGGGCTACAGAGAGTGGACAATATAAGGAGGAGAATACAGAAAGGGGACACTATAAGGAGGGGGATACAGAAAGGGGACACTATAAGTAGGGGCTAAAGAGAGGGGACACTATAAGGAGGGGGCTACAGAGAAGGGAGACTATGAGGAGGGGGATACAGAGAGGGGACACTATAAGGAGGGGGATACAGAGAGGGGACACTATAAGGAGGGGGCTACAGAGAGGGGACACTATAAGGAGGGGGCTACAGAGAGGGGGCACTATAAGGAGGGGGCTACAGAGAGGGGGCACTATAAGGAGGGGGCTACAGAGAGGGGACACTATAAGGAGGGGGATACAGAAAGGGAACACTCTAAGGAGGGGGATACAGAGAGGGGACACTATAAGGAGGGGGATACAGAGAGGGGACACTATAAGGAGGGGGCTACAGAGAGGGGGCACTATAAGAAGGGGAATACAGAAAGGAGACTATAAGGAGGGAGCTACAGAGAGGGGACACTATAAGGAGGGGAATACAGAAAGGGGACACTATAAGGAGGGGGCTACAGAGAGGGGACACTATAAGGAGGGAAATACAGAAAGGGGACACTATAAGGAGGGGGCTACAGAGAGGGGACATTATAAGGAGGGGGCTACAGAGAGGGGACACTATAAGGAGGGGGCTACAGAAAGGGGACACTATAAGGAGGGGGATACAAAGAGGGGACACTATAAGGAGGGGGCTACAGAAAGGGGACACTATAAGGAGGGGGCTACAGAAAGGGGACACTATAAGGAGGGGGCTACAGAGAGGGGACACTATAAGGAGGGGAATACAGAAAGAGCACACTATAAGGAGGGGGCTACAGAAAGGGGACACTATAAGGAGGGGGCTACAGAGAAGGGACACTATAAGGAATGGGGTACAGAGAAGGGACACTATAAGGAGGGGGCTACAGAGAAGGGAGACTATAAGGAGGGGGCTACAGAGAGGGGACACTATAAGGAGGGGGATACAGAGAGGGGACACTATAAGGAGGGGAATACAGAAAGGGGACACTATAAGGAGGGGACTACAGAAAGGGGACACTATAAGGAGGGGGCTACAGGAAGGGAACACTGTAAGGAGGGGAATACAGAAAGGGGACACTATAAGGAGGGGGCTACAGAAAGGGGACACTATAAGGAGGGGGATACAGAAAGGGGACACTATAAGGAGGGGGATACAGAAAGGGGACACTATAAGGAGGGGGCTACAGAGAGGGGACACTATAAGGAGGGGGCTACAGAGAGGGGACACTATAAGGAGCAGGATACAGAGAGGGGACACTATAAGGAGGGGGCTAAAGAAAGGGGACACTATAAGGAGGGGGCTACAGAAAGGGGACACTATAAGGAGGGGGATACAGAAAGGGGACACTATAAGGAGGGGGATACAGAAAGGGGACACTATAAGGAGGGGGCTACAGAGAGGGGACACTATAAGGAGGGGGCTACAGAGAGGGGACACTATAAGGAGCAGGATACAGAGAGGGGACACTATAAGGAGGGGGCTAAAGAAAGGGGACACTATAAGGAGGGGGATACAGAAAGGGGACACTATAAGGAGGGGGATACAGAGAGGGGACACTATAAGGAGGGGAATACAGAAAGGGGACACTATAAGGAGGGGGCTACAGAAAGGGGACACTATAAGGAGGGGGCTACAGAAAGGGGACACTATAAGGAGGGGAATACAGAAAGGGGACACTATAAGGAGGGGGCTACAGAGAGGGGACACTATAAGGAGGGGGCTACAGGGAGGGGACACTATAAGGAGGGGGCTACAGAGAAGGGACACTATAAGGAGGGGGCTACAGAGAAGGGACACTATAAGGAGGGGGATACAGAGAGGGGACACTATAAGGAGGGGGCTACAGAGAAGGGAGACTTTAAGGAGGGGGCTACAGAGAGGGGACACTATAAGGAGGAGGATACAGAAAGGGGACACTATAAGGAGGGGGATACAGAAAGGGGACACTATAAGGAGGGGGATACAGAAAGGAAACACTATAAGGAGGGGGCTACAGAGAGGGGACACTATAAGGAGGGGGCTACAGAAAGGGGACACTATACGGAGGGGAATACAGAAAGGAGACTATAAGGAGGGGGATACAGAGAGGGGACACTATAAGGAGGGGGCTACAGAGAAGGGACACTATAAGGAGGGGGCTACAGAGAGGGGACACTATAAGGAGGGGGCTACAGAGAGGGGACACTAGAAGGAGGGGGCTACAGAAATGGCACACTATAAGGAGGGGGCTACAGAAAGGGCACACTAAGGAGGGGGCTACAGAAAGGGGACACTAAGGAGGGGGCTACAGAAAGGGGACACTATAAGGAGGGGGCTACAGGAAGGGGACACTATAAGGAGGGGGCTACAGAAAGGGGACACTATAAGGAGGGGGCTACAGAGAGGGGACACTATAAGGAGGGGGCTACAGAAAGGGGCACTATAAGGAGGGGGCTACAGGAAGGGGACACTATAAGGAGGGGGCTACAGAAAGGGGACACTATAAGGAGGGGGCTACAGAGAGGGGACACTATAAGGAGGGGGCTACAGAAAGGGAACACTGTAAGGAGGGGAATACAGAAAGGGGACACTATAAGGAGGGGGCTACAGAGAGGGGACACTATAAGGAGGGGGATACAGAAAGGGAACACTATAAGGAGGGGATACAGAGAGAGGACACTATAAGGAGGGGGCTGCAGAGAGGGGACACTATAAGGAGGGGGATACAGAGAGAGGACACTATAAGGAGGGGGCTACAGAGAGGGGACACTATAAGGAGGGGGATACAGAGAGGGGACACTATAAGGAGGGGGCTACAGAGAGGGGACACTATAAGGAGGGGGATACAGAGAGGGGACACTATAAGGAGGGGGCTACAGAGAGGGGACACTATAAGGAGGGGGCTACAGAGAGGGGACACTATAAGGAGGGGGCTACAGAAAGGGGACTCTATAAGGAGGGGGCTACAGAAAGGAGACTATAAGGAGGGGAATACAGAAAGGGGACACTAAGAAGGGGGCTACAGAAAGGGGACACTATAATGAGGGGACTACAGAAAGGGGACACTATAAGGAGGGGGATACAGAAAGGGGACACTATAAGGAGGAGGATACAGAGAGGGGACACTATAAGGAGGGGAATACAGAAAGGGGACACTATAAGGAGGGGGCTACAGAGAGGGGACACTATAAGGAGGGGGCTACAGAAAGGGGACACTATAAGGAGGGGGATACAGAGAGGGGACAATATAAGGAGGGGGCTACAGAAAGGGCACACTATAAGGAGGGGAATACAGAAAGGGAACACTGTAAGGAGGGGAATACAGAAAGGGAACACTGTAAGGAGGGGAATACAGAGAGGGGACACTATAAGGAGGGGGCTACAGAGAGGGGACACTATAAGGAGGGGGCTACAGAGAGGGGACACTATAAGGAGGAGGATACAGAGAGGGGACACTATAAGTAGGGGGCTACAGAAAGGGGACACTATAAGGAGGGGGATACAGAAAGGGGACACTATAAGGAGGGGGATACAGAGAGGGGACACTATAAGGAGGGGAATACAGAAAGGGTACACTATAAGGAGGGGAATACAGAAAGGGGACACTATAAGGAGGGGGCTACAGAGAGGGGACACTATAAGGAGGGGGCTACAGAGAGGGGACACTATAAGGAGGGGGCTACAGAGAAGGGACACTATAAGGAGGGGGCTACAGAGAAGGGACACTATAAGGAGGGGGATACAGAGGGGACACTATAAGGAGGAGGATACAGAAAGGGGACACTATAAGGAGGGGGATACAGAAAGGGGACACTATAAGGAGGGGGATACAGAAAGTGAACACTATAAGGAGGGGACTACAGAGAGGGGACACTATAAGGAGGAGGATACAGAAAGGGGACACTATAAGGAGGGGGATACAGAAAGGGGACACTATAAGGAGGGGGATACAGAAAGGAAACACTATAAGGAGGGGGCTACAGAGAGGGGACACTATAAGGAGGGGGCTACAGAAAGGGGACACTATACGGAGGGGAATACAGAAAGGGGACACTATACGGAGGGGAATACAGAAAGGAGACTATAAGGAGGGGGCTACAGAGAGGGGACACTATAAGGAGGGGGCTACAGAAAGGGCACACTATAAGGAGGGGGCTACAGAAAGGGCAAACTAAGGAGGGGGCTACAGAAAGGGGACACTAAGGAGGGGGCTACAGAAAGGGGACACTATAAGGAGGGGGCTACAGGAAGGGGACACAATAAGGAGGGGGCTACAGAAAGGGGACACTATAAGGAGGGGGCTACAGAGAGGGGACACTATAAGGAGGGGGCTACAGAAAGGGGACACTATAAGGAGGGGGCTACAGAAAGGGGACACTATAAGGGGGGGGCTACAGGAAGGGGACACTATAAGGAGGGGGCTACAGAAAGGGGACACTATAAGGAGGGGGCTACAGAGAGGGGACACTATAAGGAGGGGGCTACAGAAAGGGGACACTATAAGGAGGGGGCTACAGGAAGGGGACACTATAAGGAGGGGGCTACAGAAAGGGGACACTATAAGGAGGGGGCTACAGAGAGGGGACACTATAAGGAGGGGGCTACAGAAAGGGAACACTGTAAGGAGGGGAATACAGAAAGGGGACACTATAAGGAGGGGGCTACAGAGAGGGGACACTATAAGGAGGGGGATACAGAAAGGGAACACTATAAGGAGGGGAATACAGAAAGGGGACACTAAGGAGGGGGCTACAGAAAGGGGACACTATAATGAGGGGACTACAGAAAGGGGACACTATAAGGAGGGGGATACAGAAAGGGGACACTATAAGGAGGGGGCTACAGAGAGGGGACACTATAAGGAGGGGGCTACAGAAAGGGGACACTATAAGGAGGGGGATACAGAGAGGGGACAATATAAGGAGGGGGCTAAAGAAAGGGCACACTATAAGGAGGGGAATACAGAAAGGGAACACTGTAAGGAGGGGAGTACAGAAAGGGAACACTGTAAGGAGGGGAATACAGAAAGGGGACACTATAAGGAGGGGGCTACAGAGAGGGGAAACTATAAGGAGGGGAATACAGAAAGGGAACACTGTAAGGAGGGACTACAGAAAGGGGACACTATAATGAGGGGACTACAGAAAGGGGACACTATAAGGAGGGGGATACAGAAAGGGAACACTATAGGGAGCGGCTACAGAGAGGGGACACTATAAGGAGGGGGCTACAGAGAGGGGACACTATAAGGAGGGTGCTACAGAAAGGGGACACTATAAGGAGGGGAATACAGAGAGGGGACACTATAAGGAGGAGGATACAGAGAGGGGGCACTATAAGGTTGGGGATACAGAAAGGGAACACTGTAAGGAGGGACTACAGAAAGGGGACACTATAAGGAGGGGGCTACAGAAAGGGGACACTATAAGGAGGGGGCTACAGAAAGGGGACACTATAAGGAGGGGGCTACAGAGAGGGGACACTATAAGGAGGAGGATACAGAGAGGGGGCACTATAAGGTTGGGGATACAGAAAGGGAACACTGTAAGGAGGGACTACAGAAAGGGGACACTATAAGGAGGGGGCTACAGAAAGGGGACACTATAAGGAGGGGGATACAGAAAGGGGACACTATAAGGAGGGGGATACAGAGAGGGGACACTATAAGGAGGGGGCTACAGAAAGGGAACACTGTAAGGAGGGAGCTACAGAGAGGGGACACTATAAGGAGGGGGCTACAGAGAAGGGAGACTATGAAGAGGGGAATACAGAGAGGGGACACTATAAGGAGGGGGATACAGAAAGGGGACACTATAAGGAGGGGGATACAGAGAGGGGACACTATAAGGAGGGGGCTACAGAGAGGGGCACTATAAGGAGGGGGCTACAGAAAGGGAACACTGTAAGGAGGGACTACAGAAAGGGGACACTATAAGGAGGGGGCTACAGAAAGGAGACACTATAAGGAGGGGAATACAGAGAGGGGACACTATAAGGAGGGGAATACAGAGAGGGGACACTATAAGGAGGGGGCTACAGAAAGGGCACACTATAAGGAGGGGGATACAGAGAGGGGACACTATAAGGAGGGGGATACAGAGAGGGGACACTATAAGGAGGGGGGTACAGAAAGGGCACACTATAAGGAGGGGGATACAGAGAGGGGACACTATAAGGAGGGGGATACAGAGAGGGGACACTATAAGGAGGGGGCTACAGAAAGGGCACACTATAAGGAGGGGGATACAGAGAGGGGACACTATAAGGAGGGGGCTACAGAAAGGGCACACTATAAGGAGGGGGATACAGAGAGGGGACACTATAATGAGGGGGATCTAGAGAGGGGACACTATAAGGAGGGGGCTAAAGAAAGGGGACACTATAAGGAGGGGGCTACAGAGAGGGGACACTATAAGGAGGGGGCTACAGAGAGGGGACACTATAAGGAGGGGGCTACAGAAAGGGGACACTATAAGGAGGGGGCTACAGAGAGGGGACACTTTAAGGAGGGGGCTACAGAAAGGTGACACTATAAGGAGGGGAATACAGAAAGGGGACACTATAAGTAGGGGTCTACAGAAAGGGGACACTATTAGGAGGGGAATACAGAAAGGGGACACTATAAGGAGGGGGCTACAGAAAGGGGACACTATAAGGAGGGGGATACAGAAAGGCGACACTATAAGGAGGGGGCTACAGAAAGGGGACACTATAAGGAGGGGGCTACAGAGAGGGGACACTATAAGGAGGGGGCTACAGAAAGGGGACACTATAAGGAGGGGGCTACAGAGAGGGGACACTATAAGGAGGGGGCTACAGAAAGGGAACACTGTAAGGAGGGGAATACAGAAAGGGGACACTATAAGGAGGGGGATACAGAGAGGGGACACTATAAGGAGGGGGCTACAGAGAGGTGCACTGTAAGGAGGGGGCTACAGAAAGGGAACACTGTAAGGAGGGACTACAGAAAGGGGACACTATAAGGAGGGGGCTACAGAAAGGGGACACTATAAGGAGGGGAAAACAGAGAGGGGACACTATAAGGAGGGGAATACAGAGAGGGGACACTATAAGGAGGGGGCTACAGAAAGGGCACACTATAAGGAGGGGGATACAGAGAGGGGACACTATAAGGAGGGGGATACAGAGAGGGGACACTATAAGGAGGGGGCTACAGAAAGGGCACACTATAAGGAGGGGGATACAGAGAGGGGACACTATAAGGAGGGGGCTACAGAAAGGGCACACTATAAGGAGGGGGATACAGAGAGGGGACACTATAATGAGGGGGATCTAGAGAGGGGACACTATAAGGAGGGGGCTAAAGAAAGGGGACACTATAAGGAGGGGGCTACAGAGAGGGGACACTATAAGGAGGGGGCTACAGAGAGGGGACACTATAAGGAGGGGGCTACAGAAAGGGGACACTATAAGGAGGGGGCTACAGAGAGGGGACACTTTAAGGAGGGGGCTACAGAAAGGTGACACTATAAGGAGGGGAATACAGAAAGGGGACACTATAAGTAGGGGTCTACAGAAAGGGGGCACTATTAGGAGGGGAATACAGAAAGGGGACACTATAAGGAGGGGGCTACAGAAAGGGGACACTATAAGGAGGGGGATACAGAAAGGCGACACTATAAGGAGGGGGCTACAGAAAGGGGACACTATAAGGAGGGGGCTACAGAGAGGGGACACTATAAGGAGGGGGCTACAGAAAGGGGACACTATAAGGAGGGGGCTACAGAGAGGGGACACTATAAGGAGGGGGCTACAGAAAGGGAACACTGTAAGGAGGGGAATACAGAAAGGGGACACTATAAGGAGGGGGCTACAGAGAGGGGACACTATAAGGAGGGGGATACAGAAAGGGAACACTATAAGGAGGGGAATACAGAAAGGGGACACTAAGGAGGGGGCTACAGAAAGGGGACACTATAATGAGGGGACTACAGAAAGGGGACACTATAAGGAGGGGGATACAGAAAGGGGAGACTATAAGGAGGGGGCTACAGAGAGGGGACACTATAAGGAGGGGGCTACAGAAAGGGGACACTATAAGGAGGGGGATACAGAGAGGGGACAATATAAGGAGGGGGCTACAGAAAGGGCACACTATAAGGAGGGGAATACAGAAAGGGAACACTGTAAGGAGGGGAATACAGAAAGGGGACACTATAAGGAGGGGGCTACAGAGAGGGGAAACTATAAGGAGGGGAATACAGAAAGGGAACACTGTAAGGAGGGACTACAGAAAGGGGACACTATAATGAGGGGACTACAGAAAGGGGACACTATAAGGAGGGGGATACAGAAAGGGAACACTATAGGGAGCGGCTACAGAGAGGGGACACTATAAGGAGGGGGCTACACAGAAGGGACACTATAAGGAGGGGGCTACAGAGAGTGGACACTATAAGGAGGAGGATACAGATAGGGGGCACTATAAGGTTGGGGATACAGAAAGGGAACACTGTAAGGAGGGACTACAGAAAGGGGACACTATAAGGAGGGGGCTACAGAAAGGGGACACTATAAGGAGGGGGATACAGAAAGGGGACACTATAAGGAGGGGGATACAGAGAGGGGACACTATAAGGAGGGGGCTACAGAGAAGGGAGACTATGAAGAGGGGGATACAGAGAGGGGACACTATAAGGAGGGGGATACAGAAAGGGGACACTATAAGGAGGGGGATACAGAGAGGGGACACTATAAGGAGGGGGCTACAGAGAGGGGCACTATAAGGAGGGGGCTACAGAAAGGGAACACTGTAAGGAGGGACTACAGAAAGGGGACACTATAAGGAGGGGGCTACAGAAAGGGGACACTATAAGGAGGGGAATACAGAGAGGGGACACTATAAGGAGGGGAATACAGAGAGGGGACACTATAAGGAGGGGGCTACAGAAAGGGCACACTATAAGGAGGGGGATACAGAGAGGGGACACTATAAGGAGGGGGATACAGAGAGGGGACACTATAAGGAGGGGGCTACAGAAAGGGCACACTATAAGGAGGGGGATACAGAGAGGGGACACTATAAGGAGGGGGCTACAGAAAGGGCACACTATAAGGAGGGGGATACAGAGAGGGGACACTATAATGAGGGGGATCTAGAGAGGGGACACTATAAGGAGGGGGCTAAAGAAAGGGGACACTATAAGGAGGGGGCTACAGAGAGGGGACACTATAAGGAGGGGGCTACAGAGAGGGGACACTATAAGGAGGGGGCTACAGAAAGGGGACACTATAAGGAGGGGGCTACAGAGAGGGGACACTTTAAGGAGGGGGCTACAGAAAGGTGACACTATAAGGAGGGGAATACAGAAAGGGGACACTATAAGTAGGGGTCTACAGAAAGGGGACACTATAAGTAGGGGTCTACAGAGAGGGGACACTATAAGGAGGGGAATACAGAAAGGGGACACTATAAGGAGGGGGCTACAGAAAGGGGACACTATAAGGAGGGGGATACAGAAAGGCGACACTATAAGGAGGGGGCTACAGAAAGGGGACACTATAAGGAGGGGGCTACAGAGAGGGGACACTATAAGGAGGGGGCTACAGAAAGGGAACACTATAAGGAGGGGGCTACAGAAAGGGGACACCATAAGGAGGGGAATACAGAAATGCGACTATAAGGAGGGGGCTACAGAGAGGGGACACTATAAGGAGGGGGCTATAGAAAGGGAACACTATAAGGAGGGGGCTACAGAAAGGGAACACTGTAAGGAGGGGGCTACAGAAAGGGGACACTATAAGGAGGGGAATACAGAAAGGGGACACTATAAGTAGGGGTCTACAGAAAGGGGACACTATAAGGAGGGGCTACAGAGAGGGGACACTATAAGTAGGGGTCTACAGAAAGGGGACACTATAAAGTGGGGGCAGCAGGAAAGGGAGCATCATAAATGCTAGTAAAGAGGGGGGTCTGGCCGAGTTATGAGGCAATGACCAGTCACACAGATTTTTCCAGGGACCACAGGGGGAGGGGGGAGTCTGTCCTATTAGTAATGTACATCCCTATAGGCCGGTCACCATTCAGAGGTTTCTGAACATTCCTGATAATTCTGCTAATGGAGAAGAACACAAAGAAGTTTAGGAAGATAAAAATGTTTCTCCTGTAAAGATAAAATGAAATGTACAGAACCCCTGAGATGATTAGGGCGGGGCCAGGGATATGTTTTATGATTGTTTATATAGTGTGGAAAGTCGTTGTAGTGATAGGCACTGACTTCCTGATCCAGAAATAACATCGCCTGGTATAAGATGTGGACATTTCCTTTAAGTCATTCACTTCTATTGTTTTACTTGACAGTTTGGGAAATTAGATTTAATGCGGTTTACATGATGCAGCAGCCTGGATGGTGGCCGCTCATATACAGAAGTGCTACAGGAAGCACCTGGGCCTCAATGCAAAGTTATAACACAGGTACCATGTATACAGGGATCTAACTACCCTTTGGTCCTCCCTCCATTTATGAAGTAGTTCATACTCCATAAATGTCTAATACAGCTGTGTACCCAACATTTCTGCTTCCTGAGGGCAAAATACATACCTGCAGTAAATATCATGCACAAGTAAATACATACCTGCAGTAAATATCATGCACAAGTAAATACATACCTGCAGTAAATATCATGCACAAGTAAATACATACCTGCAGTAAATATCATGCACAAGTAAATACATACCTGCAGAGAATATACCGGCAATGAATATATCAACACATAAATATATAACAGAAATAAATATACCACACACATGAAGATATAAAAGTAGTAAATAAACCTCCACACATAAATATATCAATTGTACTGAATTTAAGGGCTACCATTAGGCAGACACATACACTGTTTACTGTATAAATCAATCACAGCTGCCTTCTCCTCCGTACTAGCCTGGTGCACCATGGTAATTTTTTGGTGGACTTTTCGCAAGTGACAATTGCGCCACTAAAAGAAAACATTTTCACTTGCAGTAAGCCCCACACTGTGCTCCTGAATAATACATAACCCTTACTATACAACTGAAAATGCCTCATACAACACAATAGACTACTTTGTGCACCCCATATACACTCACCGGCCACTTTATTAGGTACACCTGTCCAACTGCTCGTTAACACTTAATTTCTAATCAGCCAATCACATGGCGGCAACTCAGTGCATTTAGGCATGTAGACATGGTCAAGACAATCTCCTGCAGTTCAAACCGATAATCAGTATGGGGAAGAAAGGTGATTTGTGGCCTTTGAACGTGGCATGGTTGTTGGTGCCAGAAGGGCTGGTCTGAGTATTTCAGAAACTGCTGATCTACTGGGATTTTCACGCACAACCATCTCTAGGGTTTACAGAGAATGGTCAGAAAAAGAAAAAGCATCCAGTGAGCGGCAGTTCTGTGGGCGGAAATGCCTTGTTGATGCCAGAGGTCAGAGGAGAATGGGCAGACTGGTTCGAGCTAATAGAATCGCCATCCGTTACAACCAAGGTAGGCAGAAGAGCATCTCTGAATGCACAGTACGTCCAACTGAGGCAGATGGGCTACAGCAGCAGAAGACCACACCGGGTGCCACTCCTTTCAGCTAAGAACAGGAAACTGAGGCTACAATTTGCACAAGCTCCTCGAAATTGGACAGTAGAAGATTGGAAAAACGTTGCCTGGTCTGATGAGTCTCGATTTCTGCTGCGACATTCGGATGGTAGGGTCAGAATTTGGTACAACAACATGAAAGCATGGATCCATCCTGCCTTGTATCAGCGGCTCAGGCTGGTGGTGGTGGTGTCATGGATCCATCCTGCCTTGTATCAGCGGCTCAGGCTGGTGGTGGTGGTGTCATGGATCCATCCTGCCTTGTATCAGCGGGTCAGGCTGGTGGTGGTGGTGTCATGGTGTTGTTGCTGACCATGTCCATCCCTTTATGAGCACAATGTACCCAACATCTGATGGCTACTTTCAGCAGGATAATGCGCCATGTCATAAAGCTGGAAGCATCTCAGACTGGTTTCTTGAACATGACAATGAGGTCACTGGACACAAATGGCCTCCACAGTCACCAGATCTCAATCCAATAGAGCATCTTTGGGATGTGGTGGAACGGGAGATTCGCATCATGGATGTGCAGCCGACAAATCTGCGGCAACTGTGTGATGCCATCATGTCAATATGGAGCAAAATCTCTGAGGAGCTTCCAGCACCTTGTTGTATCTATGCCACGAAGAATTGAGGCAGTTCTGAAGGCAAAAGGGGGTCCAACCCGTTACTAGCATGGTGGACATAATAAAGTGGACAGTGAGTGTATTTCTTATGTATCACGCACATATATCATACACACCACAACTGACCACACCGTGTCCTCACATATATCATATATACCCCTCACACCACACTGTTCAACTTAGAGTCTGTATCTAAAAGGGAAAAGTCTAAAAGGGAAAACACATTAATTAACATCTTATTCATGGATAAATCATGTCACGTCTTATCAAAACCAAGATTAAAGACATTTATCCAAACACTGTCCGGATATCACCTAACAAAGCACCCGGCATGTGTCACAGTCTGAGGCCAGAGGATTAGGGTGGAGAAGAGACCATGGAAAAAAATACGAGGGAAAGTCTCTAAAATATCCATAAAGGAAAGAAAAACATTATTTCAGAGCTCAAGATTGTGCGACTGAATAAAGGGCACAGAAGTTTACGACTGAATATAAAACTTTTGAGTAGAAAAACAAATAAAAAATCTCCAAAAGTCGTTTTAACCATTTTAATGACATTTTATTTTTGAAAAATTTACGGACGCTCCAAATCACCAGCTTAAAAAATTGGGGGTTACAATGAAATTCAGTTTTTGTCTTACGTGCCTCTTACTTGTACTAGCAAGGGCCAAAATAGTGGGGGGGGGGGGGGGGGTACCACAAGATTTAATAACAGGAAAATAATAAAATAAAGATCACGAAACTTACGTGGATGGAAACATCCGGTGGCTGTGGCACCTGCAGTGGTGCCAACGTTCCACTAGATTATCTATGGAGCAGGAAGAAGACAGCCCCATCCGTTGTGTATCCGCCATTCCACAATATAACAATGTAATCATTAATGGATGGACACATGTACATTATAGGTAGAGGGAAGACCTCCGAATTATCTCCTCTGGGACGGAGCCAAGGAATTTTCTTCCGAGACTGGTTGTTACAATGTATCAGTAAACGTCTGTTCTCTGTATTAACTACAGGGCTGGCACCAGCACTGGGCATACGGGAGCAGGTCCCAGGGCCCAGAGCTGCTGGGGGGGCCACATAAGGCTGTATATAAGGAATCCATGGGGAGAGAGAGGACGGTATCTACTGATTTCATAGGGTGTGATAGAGCTTATATAATATAACCATGAGGGGCTGTATATTAAATAACCATGTTTGGGATGATAAGTTAGGGAATATTTTAGGGAACAGGAGACTGTTTTAGTTTCAGAATTTTTTATGCTGCCGTGTAAGTTCACTGCAATGGGGCCCACTAAGGCTCTGTCGCCCAGGGGCCTACTGATACCTGGAGCCGACCCTGATTACCTATGAATATACTGTTTACTACGACAGGATGGATTGGACAGTATGCAGTGCTATATTTCCTCCATGATGGAACCGGATGTAACCCAGTGAGGGTCAGTAGGGTCTTTTGGGTGTCTTACATAGATTATAGTCAGAATGTATTATAGTAATTTATCTGCTCCTATGAATGAATAGAAAAACAACCTCAGGTTTATAGACAGTGGGGCAGATCTAGTTACCCGGTCCATTCGCGATCCAGCGGTGCATTCTATGTGGAGGATTCGGGTCTTCCGGCGATTCATAAAGGCAGTTCCTCTGACGTCCACCAGGTGTCGCTGCTGCGCTGAAGTTCCTCAGAATGCACTGAAGTTCACTGTCCTACGCTGGGTGCAGGTAAGCGCGTGTCAAGCATCACTTTTTTATTTTTTAAACGCGGCAGTTTTTCCGAATCCGTCAAGTTTTCTTACGGCCACGCCCCCCCCCCCATTTCCGTTGCGTGCACGCCGGCGCCAATGCGCCACAATCCGATCGCGTGCACCAAAAACCAGGGGCAATTCAGGGAATATCAGCGCAAAACGGAAAAATACGGGTAACCCACCATAAAAACGCGATTCGGGCCCTTAGTAAATGACCCCCAATGTTGTAGATGAGGGAGCTGCCTTATAAAGTAGCTAAGAGGCAATGTTTTCCTTGTCCCATCCTGGAAAAAGTATTTGCATATTTCCCACAATCCCCCAGTGGAGCATCAATGGCTGTGAGTCTCTGCACTCCTGCAAAGGCATTAATAGCAAATGTCTTCTACACAATCAGCTTGGAAAAAATTTCCTAATTGAGTCTGAGACCTCTTGTCCGATGACCTCCCCCCTCCCCCCACCCCCCCACCCCCCCAGTAACCCAGCGGTGGCTCCGGAGCTGTCAGACTTTTATCATAATTGACACTAGAAATATTCGGAGCGTGAGAGAGCGAGGAGGAAGCCATCATGTAACTGTAACACATCCATGTTCTCTGAGATCACCGCTCCCAGGGGAGGAGGAAGGAGGGAAACTTCTCCATGTAATACATTCAGATACTTCTATCTCCAAATGATTTTCTTTAATGCTACAAAAATAGAAATGTAAAAATATTCATAATAAGAAATAGACAAGAGACATTTTTGAACACGACTAACATTGAAATACGCGGCCCCTCTAGTGTCCGACCCAAAATAATAAGGAATGAATGTCATGATCAGAGGTTATTGTTCTGATGTATTATTTTTCTTATACAGGCTGGCTATATACCACAGGGGGCAGGCAGGCTATATACCACAGGGGGCAGGATGGCTATATACCACAGGGGGCAGGCAGGCTATATACCACAGGGGGCAGGCAGGCTATATACCACAGGGGGCAGGCAGGCTATATACCACAGGGGGCAGGATGGCTATATACCACAGGGGGCAGGATGGCTATATACCACAGGGGGCAGGCAGGCTATATACAACAGGGGGCAGGCAGGCTATATACCACAGGGGGCAGGATGGCTATATACCACAGGGGGCAGGCAGGCTATATACCACAGGGGGCAGGCAGGCTATATACCACAGGGGGCAGGCTGGCTATATACCACAGGGGGCAGGATGGCTATATACCACAGGGGGCAGGCAGGCTATATACCACAGGGGGCAGGCAGGCTGTATACCACAGGGGGCAGGCAGGCTGTATACCACAGGGGGCAGGCTGGCTATATACCACAGGGGGCAGGATGGCTATATACCACAGGGGGCAGGCAGGCTGTATACCACAGGGGGCAGGCAGGCTGTATACTACATAGGGGCTGTCTGGCTGAATACTACATGGAGGCTGGCTATATACTACTGGTGGCTGGCTGGCTGTATACTACTGGGGGATGGCAGGCTATATACTACAGGGGGCTGGCTGGCTGTATACTACTGGGGGATGGCAGGCTATATACTACAGGGGGCTGGCTGGCTGTATACTACTGGGGGATGGCAGGCTATATACTACAGGGGGCTGGCTGTACACTACTGGGGGCCGGCAGGCTGTATACTACAGGGGGCTGTCTGGCTGAATACTACATGGAGGCTGGCTGTATACTACTGGTGGCTGGCTGGCTGTATACTACTGGGGGATGGCAGGCTGTATACTCCAGGGGGCTGGCTGACTGTATACTACAGGCGGCTGGCAGGCTATATACTACAGGGGGCTGGCTGGCTGAATACTACAGGGGGCAGGCAGGCTATATACTACATGGGAACAGGCTGGCTGAATACTACAGGGGGCAGGCAGGCTGTATACCACAGGGGGCAGGCAGGCTGTATACTACATAGGGGCTGTCTGGCTGAATACTACATGGAGGCTGGTGGTATACTACTGGTGGCTGGCTGTATACTACATGGGGGCTGGCTGGTTGTATACTACATGGGGGCTGGATAGCTGTACACTACTGGGGGCTGGCTGGCTGTATACTACAGGGGGCTGGCTGTTTGCTACTGGGGGATGGCTGGCTGTATACTACAGGGGGCTGGCTGGCTGTATACTACTGGGGGCTGGCTGGCTGTTTGCTACTGGGGGATGGCTGGCTGTATACTACAGGGGGCTGGCTGTATACTACATGGGGGCTAGCTGGCTGTATACTACATGGGGGCTGGCTGGCTGTATACTACTGGGGGCTGGCTGTATACTACAGGGGGCTGGCAGGCTGTATACTACATGAGGGCTAGCTGGCTATATACTACTGGGGGCTGGCTGTATACTACATGAGGGCTAGCTGGCTATATACTACTGGGGGCTGGCTGGCTGTTTACTACATGGGGCTGGCTGGCTGTATACTACATGAGGGCTAGCTGACTATATACTACTGGGGGCTGGCTGGCTATATACTACACGGGGGCTGGCTGGCTGTATACTACATGGGGCTGGCTGTATACTACATGAGGGCTAGCTGGCTATATACTACTGGGGGCTGGCTGGCTGTATACTACTGAGGGCAGGCTGGCTATTTACTATAGATGAGAGGACGCAGTATGAGGAGGAGTTGATGGGCCACAATATGAGGGAGAGATGACAGGGGCCACAATATAAGGGGGAAATACAGGGGTCACAATAGGAGCTGTCAGAAGCACTGATTGCTTTTAAGAAGAGGTTCTACCTAATCCTGGATCTTACATCCATGTTCACAAGATCAAAATTCATTTTAAATTGCATTTCAAGGGCATCTGGAATATCTGCTCCCTGAATGTTGTAAGAAAGGGTTAATATAGCTGTACTGACTACAATGCCACCGCCTAGTGGTAGTTATATGTAGTGCAGACATTCACTTCAACTGGTGAATTATTTTGAGATATTTCTTCCAAGAAAGCGACACGATATTATCAGACACTGAATGCACAAGTGATTGTATCTTCATAATAAGAAACTAGAAAGTGATTTATACAGGACAAAAGTAAAAGTCCCCAGGGATTGGTTACCTCAATGAGCACTAGTTGTTTAACCCCTAGTGATGCTCCATTCAATAGTGCAGCATTACAAAGGATGTGGGGACACTATATACAATCTTCTCAGCTTCTCCTGCTCTGTAACATGCTGCTTTCAGATAGGACACTATGTACAATCTGCTCAGCTACTCCTGCTCTGTAACATGCTGCCTGCAGATAGCACACAATGTACAATATGCTCAGCTCCTCCTGCTCTATACCATGCTGCCTGCAGATAGGACACTATGTAGAATCTGCTCAGCTCCTCCTGCTCTATAACATGTTGCCTGCAGATAGGACACTATGTATACTCTGCTCAGCTCCCCCTGCTCTATAACATGCTGCCTGCAGATAGGACACTATGTAAAATCTGCTCAGCTCCTCCTGCTCTATAACATGCTGCCTGCAGATAGGACCCTATGTACAATCTGCTCAGCTCCTCCTGCCCTATAACATGCTGCCTGCAGATAGGACACTATGTACAATCTGCTCAGCTCCTCCTGCTCTGTAACATGCTGCCTGCAGATAGCACACAATGTACAATATGCTCAGCTCCTCCTGTTCTGTAACATGCTGCCTGCAGATAGGACACTATGTACAATCTGCTCAGCTCCTCCTGCTCTATAACATGTTGCCTGCAGATAGGACACTATGTAAAATCTGCTCAGCTCCTCCTGCTCTATAACATGCTGCCTGCAGATAGGTCACTATGTACAATCTGCTCAGCTCCTCCTGCTCTATAACATGCTGCCTGCAGATAGGTCAGTATGTACAATCTGCTAGGCTCCTCCTGCTTTATAACATGCTACCTGCAGATAGGACACTATGCACAATCTGCTCAGCTCCTCCAGCTCTATAACATGCTGCCTGCAGATAGTACACTATGTAAAATCTGCTCAGCTCCTCCTGCTCTATAACATGCTGCCTGCAGATAGGACACTATGTACAATCTGCTCAGCTACTCCTGCTCTATAACATGCTGCTTACTGATATCACACTATGTACAATCTGCTCAGCTCTGTCTGCTCTATAACATGCTGCCTGCTCATAGGACACTATGAATAATATGCTCAGCTACTCCTGCTCTATAACATGCTGCCTGCAGATAGAACACTTTGTACAATATGCTCATCTCCTCCTGCTCTATAACATGCTACCCGCAGATAGGACAATATGTACAATCTGCTCAGCTCCTCCTGCTCTATAACATGCTGCCTGCAGAGAGGACATTGGGGGTCATTTACTAAGGGCCCGATTCGCGTTTTCCCGACGTGTTACCCGAATATTTCCGATTTGCGCCGCTTGTACATGAATTGCCCCGGGTTTTTGGCGCACGCGATCGGATTGTGGCGCATCGGGGCCGGCATGCGCGCGACAGAAATCGGGGGGGCGTGGCCGAACGAAAACCCGACGTATTCGGAAAAACCGCCGCATTTAAAAACCGAAAATGTGTCGCTTGGGGAGCGCTCACCTTCACCTTCTATGGGATGGTGCATTCCGGGGCGTTAAGATTATTTTCGGCGCTGCAGCGCCACCTGGTGGACGGCGGAGGAACTACCATCTTAAATCCCAGCTGGACCCGAATCCTGTGCAGAGAACGCGCCGCTGGATCGCGAATGGGCCGGGTAAGTAAATGTGCCCCATTATGTACAATCTGCTCAGCTCCTCCTGCTCTATAACATGCTGCCTGCAGATAGGACACTATGTACAATCTGCTCAGCTCCCCCTGCTCTATAACATGCTGCCTGCAGATAGGACACTATGTACAGTCTGCTCAGCTCCTCCTGCTCTATAACATTCTGCAGGCAGATAGGACACTATGTACAATCTGCTCAGCTCCCCCTGCTCTATAACATGTTGCCTGTAGATAGGACACTATGTACAATCTGCTCAGCTCCCCCTGCTCTATAACATGCTGCCTGCAGATAGGACACTATGTACAGTCTGCTCAGCTCCTCCTGCTCTATAACATTCTGCAGGCAGATAGGACACTATGTACAATCTGCTCAGCTCCCCCTGCTCTATAACATGTTGCCTGCAGATAGGACACTATGTACAATCTGCTCAGCTCCCCCTGCTCTATAACATGCTGCCTGCAGATAGGATACTATGTACAGTCTGCTCAGCTCCTCCTGCTCTATAACATTCTGCAGGCAGATAGGACACTATGTACAATCTGCTCAGCTCCTCCTGCTCTATAACATGCTGCCTGCTGATAGGACACTATGTACAGTCTGCTCAGCTCCTCCTGCTCTATAACATGCTGCTTGCAGATAGGACATTATGTACCATCACATTTTAAATACGCTACACTATTCTAACTTCACATATATAATTAATCTGCATAAAACTTTCTAACAGTTGTAATAGCTGTGATTTCTCTCACTGAGTCTGAGTTTCAGATTATTTACTTTATGTAATCACAAGCTCAGCAAGGAGTCAGCGAGGAACAACAAACCTATAGCAATCTATACCATCCGACCATAAAAATGATTACACATGTAGCACCAGATGTGGCCACTAGATGGCAGAGGACATCTCTACATCATGTACATGCAGGGAGGGGCACTAGATATAACTGCGGGGGTCCGGCCCCATCTGAATGTGCAGATCCATTATTGACACTTTTATTACTGATACTTTGTTACCGTTTTTTCTGTTACTCTCAAGCTTTCTGCTTAAGGGCTTGTTTTTTGCAGGATGTCTTGTATTTTATAACGGCAACATTTTATGTAAGTTATTGATAAAATTTACAAAATATTTTTTGGGGATGAATGTGACTCCTCCTCCACTGTGCCCCCCTTTAAAGGAAATCCCCACCATATCCTGGGTTCCGAATATTCCCCCTTGATTATATCCATGCCCAGCAGTGCTCCCTGCTCCAGTACTCAGAGGCATGTCCTAATATAATCTTCATCTGTGTCCTCTGAGGGGGGGGGTGATAAGGAGGGGGCACAGTAAGGTATTATAAAGGGGGGGGGGGTGATAAGGAGGGGGCACAGTGAGGTATTATAAAGGGGGTGGGGGGGAATGGGAAGCTAAAGCCAGGTAGGAACACAAGGGTAGGTGCACTTTGGCTTCCTCTTCCCCAGCTGCAAGATTCCTGTACAATCTCTTTACAGGATCAATTGCTTAGATACATCCAATTAACCCTTCGGCACCAAAAGACTTACTCATACGGTAAACTTGCTGTTATACTCTGAGGATAAGTGGAGTAGTAGCCGCCGACTCCACTATCATCCATCCAGTGACCATTAGATGGATCTACTCTATCCCTGGACATCTGTATGTAGGAGCCAAATGCACAGCAGACTATCCTCCTGAGATTCATGGCTGCTTCTATTACTTGTACATAAGATTTCGAAGAACTGCTGTAAACTGCTCCAATCCCACTACATGAATCTGGCGCCCCCTGCAGACTGCACAGGGCACTGCACATAGTACACCCTGCATATAGTACACCCTGCACATAGTACAGCCTGCACATAGTACACACTGCACATAGTACACACCCTGCACATAGTGCACACTGCACATAGTACACCCTGCACATAGTACACACTGCACATAGTACACACTGCACATAGTACACACCCTGCACATAGTACACCCTGCACATAGTACACCCTGCACATAGTACACCCTGCACATAGTACAGCCTGCACATAGTACACACTGCACATAGTACACACCCTGCACATAGTACACACCCTGCACATAGTACACCCTGCACATAGTACACACTGCACATAGTACACACTGCACATAGTACACCCTGCACATAGTACACACTGCACATAGTACACACCGCACATAGTACACCCTGCACATAGTACACACTGCACATAGTACACCCTGCACATAGTACACCCTGCACATAGTACACACTGCACATAGTACACACCCTGCACATAGTACACACTCTGCACATAGTACACCCTGCACATAGTACACCCTGCACATAGTACACACTGCACATAGTACATACTGCACATAGAACACACCGCACATAGTACACCCTGCACATAGTACACCCTGCACATAGTACACACCGCACATAGTACACACCGCACATAGTACACACTGCACATAGTACACCCTGCACATAGTACACACTGCACATAGTACACCCTGCACATAGTACACCCTGCACATAGTACACACCCTGCACATAGTACACCCTGCACATAGTACACACTGCACATAGTACACACTGCACATAGTACACACCCCACATAGTACACCCTGCACATAGTACACACTGCACATAGTACACACCGCACATAGTACACCCTGCACATAGTACACCCTGCACATAGTACACCCTGCACATAGTACACACTGCACATAGTACACACCCTGCACATAGTACACACCTTGCACGTAGTACACCCTGCACATAGTACACCCTGCACATAGTACACACTGCACATAGTACACACTGCACATAGTACACCCTGCAGATGGTACACCCTGCACATAGTACAAAAAACACTGCACATAGTACACGCTGCACATAGTACACACTACACATTGTGCACACTACACATAGAACACCCTGCAGATAGTACACCCTGCAGATAGTACATCCTGCACATAGTACACACTGCACATAGTACACACTCCACATAGTGCACACTCCACATAGTGCACACTGCACATAGTACACAATGCACATAGTACACAGGACACTGCACATAGTACACACACTACACATAGTACACAGGACACTGCACATAGTACACACTACACATAGTACACCCTTCATGTAGTACACAGGACACTGCACATGATACACACTGCACATAGTACACAGTACATAGTGCACGCTTTGCATAGTACACGCTGCACATACTACACGCTGCATAAAGTACACCCTGCACATAGTATACAGTGCACATAGTACACCCTGCACATAGTACACGCTGCACATACTACACGCTCAACATTGTACACATACTGCACATAGTACACGCTGCACATAGTACACCTTGCACATAGTATACACTGCACATAATAAACACCCTGCGCATAGAACACACTGCACATAGTACACACACTACACATTGTGCACACTGCACATAGAACACCCTGCACATAGTACACCCTGCACATAGTACATGCTGCACATAGTACACACTGCACATAGTACACACCCTGCACATAGTACACCCTGCACATAGTACACCCTGCACATAGTACACACAGCACATAGTACGCACCGCACATAGTACACCCTGCACATAGTACACCTTGCACATAGTATACACTGCACATAATAAACACCCTGCGCATAGAACACACTGCACATAGTACACACACTACACATTGTGCACACTGCACATAGAACACCCTGCACATAGTACACCCTGCACATAGTACATGCTGCACATAGTACACACTGCACATAGTACACACCCTGCACATAGTACACCCTGCACATAGTACACCCTGCACATAGTACACACTGCACATAGTACGCACCCTGCACTGTTCTTAATGTGCCCCATTGTGTATACAAGGCTGTTCTCGCGGTGAATAACAAGAGGTCCTGTGGAGTAGTAGTGCTGTGCTGTGTCCATATATACAGGATAGGAGTAGTAGTGCTGTGCTGTGTCCATATATACAGGATAGGAGTAGTAGTACTGTGCTGTGCCCATATATACAGGATAGGAGTAGTAGTGCTGTGCTGTGTCCATATATACAGGATAGGAGTAGTAGTGCTGTGCTGTGTCCATATATACAGGATAGGAGTAGTAGTAATGTGCTGTGCTCATATATACAGGATAGGAGTAGTAGTACTGTGCTGTGCCCATATATACAGGATAGGAGTAGTAGTACTATGCTGTGTCCATATATACAGGATAGGAGTAGTAGTACTGTGCTGTGCCCATATATACAGGATAGGAGTAGTAGTACTGTGCTGTGCCCATATATACAGGATAGGAGTAGTAGTACTGTGCTGTGTCCATATATACAGGATAGGAGTAGTAGTAATGTGCTGTGCTCATATATACAGGATAGGAGTAGTAGTACTGTGCTGTGCCCATATATACAGGATAGGAGTAGTAGTACTGTGCTGTGCCCATATATACAGGATAGGAGTACTAGTACTGTGCTGTGCCCATATATACAGGATAGGAGTAGTAGTACTGTGCTGTGCCCATATATACAGGATAGGAGTAGTAGTACTGTGCTGTGTCCATATATACAGGATAGGAGTAGTAGTACTGTGCTGTGCCCATATATACAGGATAGGAGTAGTAGTACTATACTGTGCCCATATATACAGGATAGGAGTAGTAGTACTGTGCTGTGTCCATATATACAGGATAGGAGTAGTAGTACTGTGCTGTGCTCATATATACAGGATAGGAGTAGTAGTACTATACTGTGCCCATATATACAGGATAGGAGTAGTAGTACTGTGCTGTGCCTATGTATACAGGCAGTCCCCTACTTAAGAAAATCCAACTTACAGATGACTCCTAGTTACAAATGGACCTCTGGATGTTGGTAATTATTGTACTTTATCCTTAGGCTACAATAATCAGCTGTAACAGTTATCACAGGCGTCTGCAATGAAGATTTATTGTTACTCCTGGTTCTTATGACAATCCAACATTTTTAAAATCCAAGTGTGACAGAGTCCAAAAAAATTCAGGCTGGGGGTTACAATTATAAAATATACAGTTCCGACTTACATACAAGTTCAACTTAAGAACAAACCTACAGAGGTTTTCTTAAAATCAATTTTAATAAAGGGAAGTGTGTACATTGTGTCACATCCTACAATGTACAGTCACACCGGGGGAGTCCATCGTCCTATGAGCCGCCCTGATAAGATGATAACGATTGTAAAATCACTTTTCTATAGAAAACTTTTGTGATTGTGGCACCGAGAAGAAACTTTTTTGACATGTTTTTTGATCTGGTTTCCTCATTTTGTTGCTTGATATCCGCTCAGGGGTTTTGCAATGTGCCGGTGCGTATCAGGGTAGGTGAGTGTGAGTCACTGCTCCACTTCTCAGCCGGCGGCACCTACACTTACTGTATGGAGGTGGGACCAGGTGTGCGTCCGGTTTACACTTGGCACATGGTCAGAGCTTTGGACCTTGTTTCCTCTTTGTGGTTTTTTGGGTCCCTCTGCTTTCTACAAGACGATATTTATGTGTCATTGTACATTTTATTTTGTACCTTTAGTTTATTTTTTTAATAAAAATTCTATATCTTATGTGGCGTAGAGTTTTATTGCATATTGGGCCGTTACGGCCCTGAGCGCTGAGGGTCCAGGACTCTGGTACTACGTTCCCTCTTCACCTCCTATGATTACTCCTGTTTGATAAATACCCCAATGACAAACAGTATTGCCCCATTTGGAGCAGTCACCACTAGGGTCTAGTTATTACGGGTTAATGTGCAAGTTCCCTACAGCATTAGAGGTAAAGGATGATGTGTCCTGTGAGTACATAATACTGGGGGGTGATTTGACCCTTTAGTTTGTCTTATGATACCCATTTTTTGAGTCTTGGAGCATAGACCCACCGGTGGATCCTCTGGTAGCCCTGTCTGACCCTCCTAGTGATCCTACGGAACAGATATTGTAAGGACACATTGGGACACATTTACTTACCTAGCCTTGTCGCGATCCTGCGGCGCGTTCTCCAACGAGGATTCCAACGAGGATTCACTAAGGTCGTGCGTCCGATATCCTGCATGTGTCGCTGCTGCACTGAGGTCCTCCGGAGTTCACCTTCTTCTTCCTGGTTTTTTTTAAATTACAATTTTCTTCCGAATCCGTCGTTGTCCGACGGCCACGCCCCCCGATTTCTGTCGTGTGAGAGCCGGCACGATTCCGCCAAAATCCCTGCGGAATTCGGTGCAAAACTGAAAAATTCGGGAAACCCGACAAAAGTGCACGATTCGGACCCTTAGTAAATGAGCCCTATTGAACCTACATTGTGGGTCCCAGCTGCAGCCTGCATTAGAGTTTTAGCCTCCCATAATAAATCTCCAAGGCGGGCTTTAACCACCGAATCTTCACATCTTTTGTTAGATGTTACCCCACTGATTCTGTCGCACTTCGAATCTTCTCTGTAGTCATCACCGTTCCAGAGCAAAGTCAATATTTTCGTCTCCTTACCGACAGATGGATGGAGCCGGGCTCCCTGCTGCAGCCCATAGAATATTTGGTACTGAAACTATGCTAAACAGACTCTCTACTGGGAGGTGGGAGGTTGTGGACTGGAGCAGGGACAGGCTCAACCCTTCTACCAGTAGAGAGCCTAAAATAGTGAATGGTGGTGACTAGACATGAGCAGACCCCATGGTCGTGTTGGGGTTCTGTGTTCAGGTTTGGAGTTCAGGTTTGGCCACCAAACCCTAACATATCGGATTTTGGTTTCCGAATAGCCAGCCTGGAAAATTAACCTAGCAACTAGCCCTGGCCAATCAAAGCCATGGCTCATTGCCAGGGGGGGGGGCCAATCTGGCAATAAGTCCGGGACAGACGGACGAAACCCAACAATCGAGTCCATTCATCAAGGGTGAGAAGAAAGCAAATTCCACATACGCCAAAATCAGTGGAACGATGCCAATTAAAGGATGTAAATTGTTGGCGTTGGTCAAGGTGGTATTTAAATACTAGAAGTACGAGTAGCTGTGTGGATACTGTTTTTGCTCCAGTAATAACCAAAGCAGCATATAAAATTCTTTTGACCAAACCTTACAATCTGTCGAAAATCTAGTCTACACTAGATGAAGTCACAAAAATGCAATACGGCAGAAAATAATACATAGTAGTAATAGTGAGACACGACCTCTACGACCCTGAAGATTGACAGAAACTAGAAGAATTGTGACTGCAGCTCTAAATGTGACTGGAGTAGAAGATCAACGTCTGATACATGTACAATAAAGCAGAAAGCAGATGATACAGGGAGTGGGACTTATTCGGAGAAATATAGCCCAATGTCATGGTGGGTGTGAAATTTGATCCCATGAGGTGCCTTGTTGTGGTCGGGCATGATGCCGAGGTGGTGCAGCACATATCTTATCTGCTAGTCTTTGTTCTATGCTCGGTGCTCAGGTAACAGGAAGTCAACGAGGTTCAGAAAGTTTCATTTACGTGCAAACATTTCCTTACATTGTCACCTTATGTAAGCTTTTATTATTACAATTTTCAGTTTTTACCCTCTCCTATATACATTTCGGCCGTATAGTGCACATATAGGGTCATGTAGTGTCTATAGGATTGTACTTACCGCTGTACATTCACACTTTCCTCCCTCTCTGCCAATATTCTACATATTTCTGTCTGAAATAATGAAAAAATACAAAAGAGGTCAAAAATGTTGGTTGTAAAGTGTGAAGGATACTACACCGGCATCATTGGTAATGGGATAGGTGACCTAGGTTCCTAACATGAGGGGTAGGTGTACAGGGAAGCGGGTACATGCTGTATTCTAAATAGGCAGCACCTATGATCATATCCTTGGGTGCAAGTAGCTTAGGACCTGCTGTAGGCACCATAGAGACTACCTACTGTACCAGTCACCAGCACTTCCTGTGGGAGGCGGCTAGTCGCTTGTTGGCTTCCTGTGCCAGTATAAAGTCAACGATATAGATAGATCAGTGGGACAGGTTAACATTTCAGGTTTCTTTTTTTTTTCGCAAGATTGTATCTATTCTTTGTTTCGCCTAAAATTTGATTGCATTGCAGAATCAGCAGAGGGAAAGTTTAGGAAATTTTTTTTTAACATAAAATTTAAAAATGTTTTACAATACAAAAAAAGTTGAGTATAATTAAAGCTGAGCCCCTGCAATCTCAGGAGTAGCCAGCGGCAAATGCTGATACTTATAGCGTGAGTTTAACTTTAAAAAATGTTTAAATTTTTTTTAAAATATTAAATAAAACTAAAATGTTAAAATATTTCCATATTCCTAGGCTATATAATAAATAACATAACATGTTTGGTAATGCATCATCTACAGTATGTATTTTGCACATAATGGTGGGGGAATCAATCAAAGCTAGAAATGAGGATTTTGATCATCCAAGTCCTCCCAAAAAGGCAAAATCTCAAAATACAACCAAAAGAAATACAGGTCATCCAGTAAAAAAACAAGCCCTAATCTCAAACAATGGAACAATAAAATATAGCTGTGCAAAAACTGTTTTATTTTTTGTTTTATTTTTTGTTTTGTTTTTACTGTATACTATTCACACAAAAAATATTCGGAAAAAAAAAATAATTAAAAAAATTAGGAATCAATGCATCAGAACTGGAGCATAATTAGAACATGTTATTTATGGTGTATACACAGAAATTTGAAATTAAAAATAAATGTTTTTGTTATACCCCATTAACGATTAATAAACTCTGGAGCTAGGGTGGTAAATACAAAGAATTGTATACTTAAAACTACTCAGTTCCTCTATTGTTCTGGTACTTTGGGTTTACAGAACTTCAGCCAACGAGCGCCCTCCTATGACCCCAGAATTTGGCTTCCATCTTCCAAAGGACTTCACTTTGTTTGTTCTCCTCCAGTTTGTGGATGCCGCTCGTTGGATGAAACAGGTCCCCCAAAAAACTTCTGGTTGGAAGCATGCCAGAGCAACATGTTAGCCAAAGCAAGGTAAGTATGTGCTCTTTTTAAACACTTATATGTCAATAATTTGACACCATTATAAATTACAACTCATCAAGCAAAAAACAAGCCCCCAGCCAGCTACACAAATGAAAAAGTGTTGCTGCTGTAGGAAATATATACAGAGGGATTCCAGCTCAAGGACAAAACCAATTCTTTACACACAACTGTATGTAAGAATTTAGTTGATTCTGCTTTATTGTAACATCCGAATATTTCACACAAATTGCAGCACGGCCACAGCTTCACGGTCTACGCGTTTTGGAAAACATCCTTATTTATAAGGATGTTTTCCGAAACGAGTAGACCGTAGACTGTGAAGCTGTGGCCGTGCGTTTCCCTCTGTTACTGCAATTTGTGTGAAATATTTAGATGTTACAATAAAGAAGAATTGACTTTTTTACTTTTACCTGGTTTTGTCCTTGAGCTGGAATCCCTATGTATATATGTTGCTGGACTTTGAACAAAGTTTATCCGTGCTCGGACTCTCAGTATCACACTGTCAAGCCCTCAGGTGAGCTGACTCTCTACTTTGATATTTATATTTGCTGTAGGAGATACATCCATGAGAGAGGAGCCAGACTGCAGTATATCTCCTTCTTCTCATATATTCCTTCCCACCTGCCCATGCTCATCAGATACTCATCGGAGTCAGAATGAACTGACTGACAGCTGTCTATGGTATATGGCCGCCGTATGTGTAGTTCATTAAAGATCTGGATGTATTACAGGAGTGAAACTATGAAGATGTGACCTGAACACTTGCACTTTCTTGCCCTAATACATCAAAGGAATTTCCATGCGCGCAGTGGGCGGCAAGAGAAAGTCTAGAAGATAAGGTCGCTACCACAAGACGCCCACATGGAAGAGTCTTCAGGTCTCGTCTACTATGAATCATGATGTTTACACCGTCGGTTCATCCTTGTTGTGCCGACTTGTAGGTGGCAGAGAGCTGGAGAAGTAAAAACGTCCTTCTATACTTCTGTTTTTGGTCTCTCTCGCTTCCTCCATGTTTGGCCACGTAACTTCTGTCCATATGGTCCCAATGTTAGGATCACATTTCCCCACTGAATACACAGCTGCTTGTAGGCATCTAAGGAACCTCCGATTTTAAGCAAAAAATCCTAATCTAGAAGAGTCAATTTGTTGGACTACTGTTTTCACCAAGAGTGAATTTCAATGGACCAAGATCGATTGGCAGATTTCTTCATGTGGTGAAAGTCGTAAGCCATTGTTAAAGGGGTTTTTGGAGGAATCCCGGGAAAATCCCTGATGGGGCCAAATAGCAGCCTGCCCTGACTGCCTGCCTGTGCCTGACCACGAGCCTGGACTCTGATTCTGCACCTCTACCTTGGCTGCCACCGCGGGCCTGGTCACACCTGTGGAATGACCTGGTGGCACCCCATCGCAGCAAGACCAACCCTCTTTGTGGGGGGCTCTGGTGAAGACCAGGTGCCACTTACATTCCAGGCCCAGGTGTCGGCTAGTACCACCTCCGCGGTGGTCCAGGGGGTCACTGACCCCGAGTCCTGACAGCCTTCACTCAATGGGTTTTGGGCTTTTGTTAGGTTGCCCCTGGTCATTAATTGAAGAGGTTCCAGTGACACCCCCCCCCCCCCTTCAAGAACTTCTGGCCAGAAACAGACCCAAAAACTGGATGTACCAAAGCAGTGCTGGAAACGGGAGCTGGTGCAGGGTAAGTTTTGGGTTTTACATTATTCATCATCTCAGTGGAACAACATTACAATGTTATTATAGAAATCTCCCCAAACCCTGAGAACTTCTCATCAAAGTTATGACACATCTCAGAGAAAACGGAGAAAAAGAGTGAAATTTGTGACATTTATATTACAGAGATGAATTTTGTGACCTTTTAATGATTGTGATGATTTTGATCATTCCCACATAATATACATTTCTCCCTGTATGAGATCAGGATTCAAGAATTTTTTGACCAGACTACGGGTCTCATCCCTCTATCCATCCATTTAGATGACCACGGCATCTGAGGGGTTTTTAACCCCAACCATTGCAACAAGGCATTAGCTATATGATGAAGCTGAAATCTACTACTTATGTTGTTGCTGGCCCAAATTTGGTTCGGCACAATCCTTGGACTATACTGTGACAGTGACATAAGTAGACACCTAGGTCAGGGTTCGGCTCCAGGATTCAGTAGGCCCCTGGGCGACAGAGCATCAGTGGGCCCCACTGCATCCTATTCCCTAAGATTTACCCTAGTCTATTATGCAAACCACCCCCCTCATGGTTATTTTATATAAGCTCCACTCAATCCCTATGGGTTCCCTAGATACAGCCCCCTCAACCGCATGGATTCTTTATGTACAGCCTTATGTGCCCCCCCCCCCAGCAGCTCTGGGCCCAAGCACTTACCCAGGTATGCCGGCGCCGGCCCTGACCTAGGTGTTAATGTCTTTTATTCTCTAGTTCTGTCTTTTGGGTTCAGTAGATGGCAGGAAGTAACTTGAAACCCCTGGGCCTCAATGTAAACTCTGTAATGGGCTCATTTATAATACAGGAGGTCCCCTACTTAAAGGACACCCGACTTACAGATGACCCCTAGTTAAAGACGGACCCCTCTGTCCACTGTGACCTCTGGTGACCTCTCTGGATGTTACTATAGTCCCAGACTGCAATGATCAGCTGTAAGGTGTCTGTAATGAAGCTTTATTGATAATCCTTGGTCCCATTACGGCAAAAAAAATTTTAAACCCCAATTGTCACTGGGGCAAAAAAAAAAAAAATACAGTTGTGACTTACATACAAATTCAACATAAGAACAAACCTATGGAACCAATCTTATACGTAACCCGGGGACTGCCTGTACAGGTATCTTCCTCATCCTCCTTTGGCTTTTGGGCCCAGTTACCCTCGTAGATGCGTCAACACTTGGCAACACTTGTTATTAGGAGGGTGGATTGTACAATTGGGGAAATCCTAAAACTATTGGCATCAACATGGGTTGGATATTTCCAATGAAACATCTTCATTAGTCCCCAAGAAGTCCCAACCTCACGTTGCACCATAAATATGGAGGACAATCCTTTACGATTAGAAGCTTACGAAAAATTCACCATATTATCCTCAATATCTTTTAATGGATAGGTCTATAATTTACAATAGATTTCTTGAATACATTTTAAATTACAATCATTCAGTGTCTCAAAGTCTTTGCTGCAGATATAGGAATAATTCTATCTTTATGTATATACAGATATCACATGTTGTAGGCTATACTCTCAGGATATAACAGTCAGACAATAAAATATATATACTTTATATAATGTATACATCATATGAGTGATAATAAGCAGCATAACGCATCCCATGCTACTGCATATTGCCCCAGAGACCAGGGGGGCCCTACACAGTGGGGGGTGTTCAAGTTCACCGGATCGGTAACTAAAATAGCAGCCGCTTCAGGGAACCAAGAAGCAGCAGGATGAAGACCTGTATCCTCCGTGTCCACCCATTCATGTGGCGGAACAGTGGTAATATCCTCTTCCTCTCGGTCTAGTTTCTTGCCCTCCAGCTTAGAGAGAGAGGAGAAGAGTGGCACCGGGCTGTACCATGTCACACCAAGTGGTGGAGTTTAGCACTTAGAGGGGGCCCAAAGACATAAGTTTGAGTCCCTCAAAATGCCATATCCACCTCTGCATGGTCGTAAAAAGATTCACAAAAACAATGCAAATGCAAGACCTGTTCAACAATAAGATCAACAGTATAAATCACGAAAGGAATCTGGGACCATGTGCAGTTCTGGACTTATGCAGACCCATGATGCACCTTAAATATACAGAAGACCAGAGGAAATCACAGAACCCCCAAGAGTCAAAGCTAAAATCCTTGAAGGCACCACATTAGAGCATCATGACTCTTCGAGACCCATCCATTGGAAGCAGGTTTTGGGCCAAACCACTAGACTCCTTGATCATGTGCGGACATCTTTCTACAGAAGGTGAAAGCCTTCATTGGCTTCTGAAACTCATTTTTTGCAAAAGTATATATCTGGAAAATTCCACTCTAAGGTAGGATGAACAATTTTAAGATGATATTTGTCAACTAAAACAAACCCACCCACTTTGAGAAGAGGGGCCCATCTAAGTAATGATTTGATCATTTCATTTTGAAGGTAGACAAATAGCCACTAGAGATTTCTGACAGCGATGTATACCTCCTCACCATGAAAATACATACATACTCCCGGGTTTTAAGGAGTAGATGTAAACCAGGCTACAACCATCAGCAACCATCGCCAATAGCAAATATTGTGCAACAACCAGAAAATTGTGACTTGACCTCTTAATCATTTTGGAGACCTTTGTTAAAAGCAATAGAGATGTGGTCTTCAAAATTGGTAATATTTTAGATATTCAGAGTCGTTAGAGGCTCCAAACAGCCCCAAGTAGAAAGTTCCAAGCCAGACTAGAACATGACTCGAGAAGCTTTTGTCCTGACATTTCAGCCTCAAAAGGTTCTAGAAGGTTTGAGAGACAATAATCCGTATTTGTCAATCAACACTCATTCGGTGGTGTCTGTATTTTTTTGTTTTTTTGGTTTTTTTTTAACCAGGAATGTGTCGTAGCCATGGATAACTGCAGAAGTTCAGTTGGTCCTATGGTGGTGTAGGCCAAAGGAAGCCCTGATGTACATGAAGAAATTCTGTTTTGAAGTTACCATCCTACAGCATTGTTCTCAAGTCTATAGGTTCTGGTAGAACAGTACTATGGATGGTCATTAATGGTGGACTATCTATAGCTTAAGTTTTCAGGTCTGGTCAGAAGATAGAATAGATGTTACAGCGTCTGTAGTACATAAAACAGGTAGGATCATCTCTCTTTTATAGATCACGTTTTTTGGACTCGTTCAGTTGCACCGTGGCATATTCAACCTCACAGACATCGTCCACTTGGTAACTTGTCTTGTTGGCGTTGTGGTTTAGATCAGCATAGACTATGGAGTCCTCTTCATCTGGATCAGAAGCACTCTGTGTGGTGGACTTGTAACCCTGATGGGCGTTGTCATATGTAACCTCAACAATTTCCATAGTTGACACTGTGTCCTTTGTTGTTGGCCTGCCACCCTGACTTCCCGTAACAGCTACAAATTGAAGCTGTTAAAAAAAATATAATTTTTTTTCAGGTAAAATTTTGGTTCACATGAAAACATGACTAAATCCTGAGCAGTAGCATTACTCACCTCTTCAGTAGGTGCAGGCTCTTGAGGTAATGACTTATGTTTTCCTATAAAACAAATTGAGAAAAGGGCATTTTTTTGTAATTTTTTAAAAAGTTTTTTGACTGTAAGCTTCATGGTTATTTTAATACAGTCATAAATATTACCAATATGGGTTTTCTTCTGTTAGACATCTGGGGCCTAATATTTGGTTAAAGTCTGATCTCACTGAAGAACTCACTGGTACTCTGGTGGGAAATGTCTAGAACTTGGAGTATAACAGTGGCACCATGGTCTTGCTGTGGCGTGGTGCCACCAGGTCGTTCCACAGGTGCGACTTGCCTGTGATGGTAGCCAAGGTCGAAGAATCAGAATTAGAATCAGCGGGCAGTTTCGTGGTCAGGGACAGGCAGACGGTCAATTCAAGCGGCAAGGATGCAAAATCGGGAACAGAGCAGGACGTCAGGGCTGACAGCAAAGGTACGAAGTTAGGGTCATGTCCGGGGTCACAAAGAGAGATCAGAATATGGAAGATACACAAGGGAAGCTTTCTCATTGGCAAACACTAAAAGATCCGGGAGGGGTTACTGGGAGAAGCCGGCTTTTAAGGAAACTCGGAAGTGGCCAGCGCTGGCCCTGTGCCGGTGTACATGCCCTAGGGACCCAGGAACGCGTGTGCTGGCCAGTCAGGATGGGAGCAGGAACACCGAGAGGTGAATGAGGCGAGACCGGGATGCCGCCACAAAGAGGGGCATGGGTGTGCCTGTGATCCGAGACGTGGATCGCAGGGACACCTGTGACAACTATGACTAGGGTTGGACTAGGGTTGGACTAGGATTCCTTGGTCCCACAAGAGAAAATGATTCAGAATTTTTCCACCCATAGGAAAGAGACCATGGCAGCCATCAAAATAGGTTGTTATTGATGGACTTTATTGCTTTACAGACCAAGTCTACTTGAAAATCTTCTGATAATCTGTTGTGCCAGTACAATCCTGACAATGACCCACCAACCCTTAGGGCAGTGATGGCGAACCTTTTAGCGGCCGAGTGCCCAAACTGCAACCCAAAACCCCCTTATTTATTGTGTGGTGCCAACCAAAAATTAGAGCAGTAACTTATTGCTCCCTGTTCCTCAACAACGTTAGTTCATATTGGCCTCCTGAGGACAAGATGGGAAATCTGCATCATTTTAGCTTCTTTCCAGTGTCCCTCTGTACACAGAGAATCGTGGGGCCAGCAGGAGGTCCTCCAAAGATAATTTGGCGCTGTCTACACATTCTCCCTCTTCCTACAGTCCCAAGTAGCAAAGTATCACTTTAATATATGACTGAAAGCAACATCTTTTATGTTGCTTGGAACTGCAGAAAGATTCTTTGAGTCCTGTCTGGTGCGCTGGGGCGATGGCCCGAGTGCCCACAAAAAGGGCTCTGAGTGCCGCCTCTGGCACCCGTGCCATAGGTTCACCACCACTGCCTTAGGGTATAAGATACACTGACAGTAAAAATCCAAATGCCAAACAAATCTTACCTCCTAATTGCCTTTGGCAGTAGACTAACAAGGAGATGATGATAATGAAAACACAAGCCCCTCCCAGGGATGACATGATGTACAATAGCAATTTAAAATTCTGTAATTTATTGTTCACATTTGTTGAGTTTCCTGGAAAAAATAAAAAATAAACAGAATTTTTAAAAACAAAATGAAATTAATTGAATTAATATTTATAAAAACAATATTACTGGGCTCTCACAATTTTGGTGCAGATACGGGTTTGGGTTCAGCTTAAAGTTCTCTTATCTTGGATCAATTCAATTTTTTTTGTTACTATCACCAACTCTGTGAACAATATCACAATAGATATCTTAAACCTAACTGGCTCTGACTCTTGCCGAGCCCATTTGGACCCAACAGGACCTTAACCCAATCTTTGACAAGTCTCTCTCTGAGTCCCCATTCACTGCGACAATGCGGTCGTGGTCCCTGAGGCCAACTTTTTGTGCTGGACTTTTTTCTTCTATCTCCACAATAAAGTGACCTGTGAGGAACATGGAGCTCATAAGATATAAGGCTACTGTCTTTATGTGTAGCCATGACACTTCCAAACCATCAGCCAAGGCCTTACATCTACATCACAGGAGTCCCAAATACGGTGTTACAAAATTTTTGTCCTGAGGAATCCCTATAAAAATGTTTGCCAATTTATTATCTCACTTATACCCTCTAATAACCCCCCGACCAAGTAAGTAAAGAGAAGATACGCAATAAGTTAAAAGCAGAATATGTACCTGTAAGTTAGTTTGGATGACTAAATTATAAGTGTATATGTGTATATGTTGGTAATGGGATTGGGTAGTATACACCGTAACAAGGTTTATAAGCAGGCATTGTATGCCTCTTTGTTAGGGAGCTTGTAACGTGTTATTTATATATGCTGTGGAAGATTTGGCCCGGTAGAGACCGTGGTAGCGGGGTGCTGGGATGCAGTTCAAGACAGTGACACCAGGATACAGTCCAAACAGGTCTCGCCTGCGTTTATTGCAGCAAAAATAAACCAGCCTTTACATTCAGGTATTTGAATAAACAAACAAAAAAAACCTACCCGTCAGGGTGCTAACTATACAAATAGTCCACTAACTCACACTAAACAAAGATCACGTGGCTGCTCCAGACACACAGGTCAGGGCTGTGTCCTCTCAGCCTCCTTCCACAGAGAGACAACCAACTCAACTCTGCTGAGTCAATTTATGCAGCCTCATTAGTCTGCACCCATCACCTGTGTCCAAGGTGCTGGACAAACCCACCTCAGCACTAAGGCCTTGCATAGAAGAAAAACCTAGGGGAAACATACCGCCCATCCACAGTTAACCCCTTCAGTGTCTCACAACACACTGTCCCCCTCTGTTTGACCCTGTGGGGACGAACACTTTTGGCCATCAGACAGTGGGTACGGGATAGGGCATCGGCATTCCCATGCAGCTTTCCTGCTCGATGTTCCACCGTGAATTTAAAATTCTGGAGCATTAGGAACCACCTTGTGACCCTGGCGTTCCTCTCCTTGGCCTGACTCATCCAGGTTAGGGGAGAGTGATCAGTCACTAGTGTAAACTGCCGCCCTACCAGATAATACCTCAGGGATTCCAGAGCCCATTTGATCGCTAAGCACTCCCTCTCAACTATACTATAGTTCTTTTCAGGAGGTGTGAGCTTGCGGCTCAGGAATGTTACAGGATGTTCCTCACCCCCCACTACTTGGGACAGGACAGCCCCCAAGCCCACGTCAGAAGCGTCAGTCTGTACAATAAAGGTCTTGGTGAAGTCAGGGGTGATCAGTACCGGTCCCTCGCACAAAACCGTCTTAAGTCGCTGAAACGCCCCCTCAGCCTCTTCACTCCACTTTACCATCACCGCCCTGCTACCCTTAGTCAGGTCAGTCAGGGGTGCCGCTATTGTCGCAAAATCGGGGATAAATCGGCGATAATAGCCCACTATGCCCAGAAAAGCCCTCACTTGCTTCTTGCTCAAAGGTCGTGGCCACTGCTGGATCGCCTCTACTTTATTTACTTGGGGTTTGATGACCCCTCGCCCAATACGGTACCCCAGGTAACGGGCCTCTTCCAGACCCAGTGCACACTTTTGGGGGTTCGCTGTCAGCCCTGCTGCCCTCAGGGAGTCTACCACTGCTTGTACTTTGGCTAGATGACTCTCCCAGTCGTTACTATAGACTATGATGTCATCCAAGTAGGCCGAGGCATAACTCCGGTGAGGTTTTAGCACGAGATCCATTAACCTCTGGAATGTGGCGGGAGCCCCATGTAGCCCAAAGGGGAGTACCACGTACTGAAAAAGCCCATCAGGGGTAACAAAAGCGGTCTTCTCTTTAGCCCTGTCAGTCAGGGGTACCTGCCAATACCCTTTCGTCAGGTCAAGGGTGGAGAAGAACCTAGCCTGTCCAAGTCGTTCTATCAACTCGTCAACCCTGGGCATGGGATAGGAGTCAAATTTGGACACCTCGTTCAACTTCCTAAAATCATTGCAGAACCGTAGGGAACCATCAGGTTTGGGAATCAACACAATAGGACTCGACCAGTCACTTTTAGATTCCTCGATAACCCCCAGGTCTAACATCTGCCTGACTTCTTCGGATATGGCAAGCCGGCGCGCTTCAGGGACCCGGTAGGGTTTTTGGTGTACCCGGATGTGGGGTTCGGTTATGATGTCATGCTTGATGACTGAAGTACGTCCCGGTAACTTAGAGAACACATCTACATTTCGGAGCACAAACTCCTTCGCTTCCTGAATCTGGGCCCTGGAGAGGGACTCCGAGATCCGTACTTCAGGCACCTTGGCATCGGGTACACCTACCTCCGGTGTTCCCTTCTTGGAGACAGACGCCTTCTCTACTCCCATGGCCACCAGGGACTCTCTTTCCCTCCATGGCTTTAGGAGGTTCACGTGGTATATCTGTTCGGGTTTCCTCCTCCCCGGCTGAGATACCCTGTAGGTTACCTTCCCCACTCTCTCCATGACCTCATATGGTCCTTGCCATTTGGCCAGGAACTTGCTCTCCACGGTGGGCACCAGAACTAGCACTCAGTCGCCTGGGTTAAAGGTCCTGAGTCTGGCTGACCTATTGTAGACCCTAGACTGGGCCTCTTGTGCCCTTGTCATGTGCTCCTTTACAAGGGGCATTACCGCCGCTATGCGGTCCTGCATAAGGGAGACGTGTTCTATCACACTACGGTGGGGAGTCCTCTCCTGTTCCCAGGTCTCCTTGGCTACATCCAAAAGCCCACGTGGGGAACGGCCATATAACAGCTCAAATGGTGAGAAACCCGTGGAGGACTGGGGAACTTCCCGTATGGCAAACATCAAATAGGGTAACAAACAATCCCAGTCCTTCCCATCTTTGCTGACCACCCTCTTAAGCATCCCCTTCAAGGTCTTATTAAACCTCTCGACCAAGCCATCTGTCTGAGGATGATACACAGAGGTGCGGAGCTGTTTTACCTGTAGTAACTTGCACATCTCCTTCATTACCCTAGACATGAATGGGGTACCCTGGTCAGTCAAGATTTCCTTGGGGAGGCCTGTGCGGGAGAACACCTGAAACAGCTCCCTAGCAATATTTTTGGAGGAGGTGTTCCTTAATGGAATCGCCTCGGGATACCGCGTAGCGTAGTCCAGGATAACTAGGATGTATTGGTGCCCCCTGGAGGATTTGACTATGGGGCCAACCAGATCCATTGCAATCCGTTCAAAGGGCACTTCTATGATTGGTAGGGGGACCAAAGGACTCCTGAAGTGGGAGACCGGGGCAGTAAGTTGGCACTCAGGGCAGGAGCTACAATACCGGTTTACCTCCTCCCACACCCCGGGCCAGAAAAATCGCTGCAGGATCCTCTCTCGGGTCTTCTCAGCCCCTAAGTGCCCTCCCAGCACATGTTTGTGTGCCAACTCTAGCACCAGCCTACGGTGAGATTGGGGTACTACCAGTTGCTCAACCTCCTCACCCCGTATCTGGTCGACCCTGTACAACAGTTCCCCAATAATCACCATTCGGGGGTATATTTTATCAGCCCCTGGTATTTGGAGTACCCCATTTATCACCTTAACATTCTCCCGTGCCTTAACCAAGGTAGGGTCCTGTAGCTGTGCAGCCCCAAAATTTTCACGGGAAATCTCAAGGTCCAGCATGTCGGCCACCGCCTCGTGGCCCTCGACCTCACCAGCTAGGACCTCTAGGGGAGAGAATTCATCACATGGGGTCACCCCTACTGCTGGTGTGGGTACATCGGCCTCAAAGGGTTCAGGGGCCAAGGCCGGACATACCTGATGTCCATTATCTGCAACAGCACCTGAGGTGGGTCTTCGTCTCCAGAGGTCCCAAAACACCGGTAAGTCTCTGCCGATAATAGCCTCATGAAAAAGGGTCCCCACCACCCCCAATTCATGGGTAACAGTACCACAAGGGGTGTGTAGGTTGATGACAGCAGTGGGATATTCGCGAGTGTCCCCATGTATACACAACACTCCCACTCTCCGCCCACTGTATAGTCCCGGATCAACCAAAGTTCCCCGCACCAGGGTGACCAGACTCCCCGAGTCTAGCAAGGCTTCCACTGTGTGATCACCGATTGTGACCATGCATACTTGGGGTTCTGCATCCGTTACTGACTCAGCCGCCAGAACTGGCCGGGCAAACAGCGACACTCGCCGGGTCTGGTTGCAGTCCATTGGCTCCACTGACAGTGGACAGTTGGCAGCAATATGGCCCATTTCATGGCACCGCCAGCACTGGATACGGCCATGACCTCTGTCACGAGCCTCACTGGGTTTCTGGGTATTCACGCCCCCCAATGAACCCCCTCCCAACCTGACATGTCTCCCCTTTTCCACAGTAGCAGTCTTACCAGCTGGTTTGGTGACCCTGTCACTGGCACTGCTTCGTGTCGGAGAGGTAAGTAGAAGGTCCTCCGTAGCCCGATACCTCTCTACTAGGGACACAAGCTCCTCAGCTTTTGTGGGACCGGCCTGTCCCACCCCACCGCTGGAGCCGAGAGGGCAGAGAACGGGTGAATTTGTCGAGGACCACTCTCTTTACCATCTGTGCTGGGGTGCAGTCCTCTGGTTGTAGCCACTTCCGGACAAGATGGATCAGGTCATGCATTTGGGAGCGTGGGGGTAATTTTTCTGAGTAAGCCCACTGGTGGACCCGGCTGGAGCGAACTTGAATGGTGACCCCAAGACGAGCCAGAATCTCCGCCTTTAGCTGGGGGTACTTACGGGCCTCCGTTTCACTCAGGTCGTAGTAAGCCTTCCAAGTGTATGTCTTTTTGAACTGCCCGCAATCCGAAGCACCATATGTGGAAGATTTGGCCCGGTAGAGACCGTGGTAGCGGGGTGCTGGGATGCAGTTCAAGACAGTGACACCAGGGTACAGTCCAAACAGGTCTCGCCTGCGTTTATTGCAGCAAAAATAAACCAGCCTTTACATTCAGGTATTTGAATAAACAAACAAAAAAAACCTACCCATCAGGGTGCTAACTATACAAATAGTCCACTAACTCACACTAAACAAAGATCACGTGGCTGCTCCAGACACACAGGTCAGGGCTGTGTCCTCTCAGCCTCCTTCCACAGAGAGACAACCAACTCAACTCTGCTGAGTCAATTTATGCAGCCTCATTAGTCTGCACCCATCACCTGTGTCCAAGGTGCTGGACAAACCCACCTCAGCACTAAGGCCTTGCATAGAAGAAAAACCTAGGGGAAACATACCGCCCATCCACAGTTAACCCCTTCAGTGTCTCACAATGCGTATACGCTATCAATGGGATAATACAGTGTGTATTATAATAAGATTTATAATTAGGCATTGTATGCTTTTTTTGATAAGGAGCTTGGAATGTGTTATTTATATATGCGTACACGGTGTCAATGTGATTATACAGTCTGTATCATAATAAGATTTATAATTAGGCAATGTATGCCTCTCGTTGTGGGGTCGATAATGTGCTAATTTTTTTAATGAACTGTCAATGTGTATATTGAAAAATTTATAAATAAAAGTTAAAAAAAAAAAAATAAAAAAAAAATAAAGAGGGGAATCACATGTAAAATTTTGGTAAAAACTTTATTTACTTTTTGAATTTAAAAAACAACATTCCCCGGTGGAAATTTTAAAAATAGACACAAAAAATACAGATATTTCTCAAAATTAAAAGCAATTACCTGAATTTGTGGTGTTTACCAAGGGGATGTTTTCAGCTGAAATTTCTCCTGGAAATGAAACAAGACATAATAAATCTGTGATACCACAAGGAAGAAATATATTTCACATCCGTATTCACACGCTTGATGTTTTTTTAATTTCTTGTTTTTGTTCTTTCTAGATTTCATTTTAAAGGTGATTTAAGGTATAACAATTGTGAAAGTCTTTAGCTGTGTGGAAAATTCGAGGCTTTTTTTAGCCTATGAAGAACACGAGCCGCAACGTTTATAAATTCTACCTTCATTTCGTTACAAAATTTGTAACATTTTATTTGGTAAGTTATTCTTTATTTTTTACAAAGGGATTTAGGGGGACATTAATCATAGGGGGTCTCATGTTCGCCTGTTTTTGCGCCTGGTTTGCTCTTCTTTTTGGCTCCTGATCTATGATGGATCTGGTTCTGCCTTATTAAATGCGTTTTGGAATTGTCTCAGGTCCGATTCATTTGCGCCTAAATTAGCGCCAAATTTGTCTCTAATTGTTAGATCTCATTTGTGACCAATAATGAAAGGAGACTGAGAAAATGTGACAGAACGTTCAGGGCGTCATCTCTGCTCAAAAAACCTATCATTGTGATGTAACTGCAGGGACTAAAAGTTACAGAGATGTAAGAAAAAAAAAAAAATTCTCGCTGAAATGAGTCTTTGCCTTTGTTATTATAATGTAGGAAATGGAGACTGATAATATTCTCAGATCTGTACAATAAGACAATAATCACTCCCAGAGATGATCCCATAGACAATAATCACTCCCAGAGATGATCCCATAGACAATGATGAAGTCGTTACTGGAGAAATTTTACATTTTAAAACTGCTCCGAAGTATTTTCCATGTTGCATTGAGGGAAGTTTTCATTTGGGAACCTAAAATGTATGTTTTTAGTAGTGAAAAGGGAAGTTTTTTGGAAGTGCAGCTGCTCAGAGTAGGGGCATTTTTGCGCCTATTTTGTGCCTTTTTAGGTGCACTTTTGTGATAGATCCCGTGCAAACATCTGTATAGGAGGCTCTCACTATGTCAGATAAGGCGCAGGGGCTCAAAACCACTAAGTGCCAGACTTTGCCGTGCGTCAGAAAATAGCGCATAAATGCGCCAAATTAACGAGATGCCAGATTTTAGAGCTAAAAGACGCTCAAAACAGTCTAACAGACTATGATTAATGTCCCCCCTAAGGTTTAAACAAGTAATTTGAAAAATGTGGCTTTGGCTGTATTGAAGTCTATTGAATCTATTGAAAAGCGACACTACACAACTTTTCCAAATTTAACAAAAGTTATCATCTTAAGATGCAACATTTTGCTTCACAATTCCTTTTTGAACAGAAAAATTGTTAATAAAATTAATATTGCAAGTTTTTGCTTTAAAATTGGTATAAAAATGTAGCAAAATCTAAAATAAAGTTGTAAGACTGAAAAATACTATGGGGGTCATTTACTAAGGGCCCAATTCGCGTTTTCCTGACGTGTTACCCGAATATTTCCGATTTGCGCCGATTTCCCCTGAATTGCCCCGGGATTTTGGCGCACGCGATCGGATTGTGGCACATCGGCGCCGGCATGCACGCAACGGAAATCGGGGGGGGGCGTGGCTGAACGAAAACCCCACGGATTTGGAAAAACCGCCGCATTTAAAACAAAAAATCTGTCGCGGAGCTTGCACTTACCTTCACTCAGCCCGAGCCGGTGAACTCCAGCGCGTTCCGATGCTTTTCAGCGCAGCAGCGCCACCTGGTGGACGGCGGAGGAACTACCTTAATGAATCCCGGCCGGACCCGAATCCAGTGCAGAGAACGCGCCACTGGATCGCGAATGGACCGGGTAAGTAAATCTGCCCCTGTATCTTAGAGAAAAAAAAATCTTTTATCTTAGAGTAAAGGTTCCCCTTTACTTATGTATTCCTGGAACGCAAGAGTTTATATTGTGAAAAATATATGAAAAACTACAAATTTAGAAATTCGGGAATATGTTCAAAGGTTTAATTGTATCAACTAAATATCAAGTATCATTATCATACATTTTTGCATAAAGTAAAAGATCTTACAACATGTCACAGCAATCGCCGTCACCTAGTGAACCAATAATTAACTCCAAAAAGTACATTATGATCTGCGACTAATCTACATGTCCTACGTGTAACATTTTGAAGGATGTTTTTAGCCGATGCAGCTTGTGTTTATGAATTTACTATGACCTTTTTCATAAAACTACAGGCGGTCCCCTACTTAAGGACACCCGACTTACAGACGACCCCTAGTTACAGACGGACCTCTCATCCCACTGTGACCTCTGGTGAAGCTCTCTGGATGCTTTGCTATAGTCCCAGATTGCAATAATCATCTTAAAAAAGTGTCTGTAATGCAGCTTTATTGATAATTCTTGGTTCCATTACAGCAAAAAATTTTGAAACTCCAATTGCCATTGGGCCAAAAAAAAAAAATTTGTCTGGATCTACAATTATAAAATATACAGTTTCGACTTACATACAAATTCAACTTAAGAACAAACATATGGACCCTATCTTGTACGTAACCCAGGGACTGCCTGTAATGGAAATCTGCTCCCATAATCTGTTTGCAACATTTATATGCTTTAACATTTTAAAATCAGCATTGAATATGAGATTTTTAAAATCTTATTGATTTAATTAGTAAGTGTGTGCTGTTTTAAAAGGTAATGGTATTTGTTTTTATACTGTGGATTTCCATTGTTGTATAATGAGTATCCTAAGTTCTGTAACAATAAGCTGCACATTCAATGGAATAAAATTATATATCTTTAGAAAATATAAAAACATTCTATTGAGAGCATTTTATTGTGTGTCTACTATTGTGAGCATTCTATTCTCTGTATAATATTGTGTGTCTACTATTGTGAGCATTCTATTCTCTGTATAATATTGTGTGTATACTATTGTGAGCATTCTATTCTCTGTATAATATTGTGTGTCTACTATTGTGAGCATTCTATTCTCTGTATAATATTGTGTGTCTACTATTGTGAGCATTCTATTCTCTGTATAATATTGTGTGTCTACTATTGTGAGCATTCTATTCTCTGTATAATATTGTGTGTCTACTATTGTGAGCATTCTATTCTCTGTATAATATTGTGTGTCTACTATTGTGAGCATTCTATTCTCTGTATAATATTGTGTGTCTACTATTGTGAGCATTCTATTCTCTGTATAATATTGTGTGTCTACTATTGTGAGCATTCTATTCTCTGTATAATATTGTGTGTCTACTATTGTGAGCATTCTATTCTCTGTATAATATTGTGTGTCTACTATTGTGAGCATTCTATTCTCTGTATAATATTGTGTGTCTACTATTGTGAACATTCTATTCTCTGTATAATATTGTGTGTATACTATTGTGAGCATTCTATTCTCTGTATAATATTGTGTGTCTACTATTGTGAGCATTCTATTCTCTGTATAATATTGTGTGTCTACTATTGTGAGCATTCTATTCTCTGTATAATATTGTGTGTCTACTATTGTGAGCATTCTATTCTCTGTATAATATTGTGTGTCTACTATTGTGAGCATTCTATTCTCTGTATAATATTGTGTGTCTACTATTGTGAGCATTCTATTCTCTGTATAATATTGTGTGTCTACTATTGTGAACATTCTATTCTCTGTATAATATTGTGTGTATACTATTGTGAGCATTCTATTCTCTGTATAATATTGTGTGTCTACTATTGTGAGCATTCTATTCTCTGTATAATATTGTGTGTCTACTATTGTGAGCATTCTATTCTCTGTATAATATTGTGTGTCTACTATTGTGAGCATTCTATTCTCTGTATAATATTGTGTGTCTACTATTGTGAGCATTCTATTCTCTGTATAATATTGTGTGTATACTATTGTGAGCATTCTATTCTCTGTATAATATTGTGTGTCTACTATTGTGAGCATTCTATTCTCTGTATAATATTGTGTGTCTACTATTGTGAGCATTCTATTCTCTGTATAATATTGTGTGTCTACTATTGTGAGCATTCTATTCTCTGTATAATATTGTGTGTCTACTATTGTGAGCATTCTATTCTCTGTATAATATTGTGTGTCTACTATTGTGAGCATTCTATTCTCTGTATAATATTGTGTGTCTACTATTGTGAGCATTCTATTCTCTGTATAATATTGTGTGTCTACTATTGTGAACATTCTATTCTCTGTATAATATTGTGTGTCTACTATTGTGAGCATTCTATTCTCTGTATAATATTGTGTGTCTACTATTGTGAGCATTCTATTCTCTGTATAATATTGTGTGTCTACTATTGTGAGCATTCTATTCTCTGTATAATATTGTGTGTCTACTATTGTGAGCATTCTATTCTCTGTATAATATTGTGTGTCTACTATTGTGAGCATTCTATTCTCTGTATAATATTGTGTGTCTACTATTGTGAGCATTCTATTCTCTGTATAATATTGTGCGTCTACTATTGTGAGCATTCTATTCTCTGTATAATATTGTGCGTATACTATTGTGAGCATTCTATTCTCTGTATAATATTGTGCGTATACTATTGTGAGCATTCTATTCTCTGTATAATATTGTGCGTATACTATTGTGAGCATTCTATTCTCTGTATAATATTGTGCGTCTACTATTGTGAGCATTCTATTCTCTGTATAATATTGTGCGTCTACTATTGTGAGCATTCTATTCTCTGTATAATATTGTGCGTCTACTATTGTGAGCATTCTATTCTCTGTATAATATTGTGTGTCTACTATTATGAGCATTCTATTCTCTGTATAATATTGTGTGTCTACTATTGTGAGCATTCTATTCTCTGTATAATATTGTGTGTCTACTATTGTGAGCATTCTATTCTCTGTATAATATTGTGTGTATACTATTGTGAGCATTCTATTCTCTGTATAATATTGTGTGTCTACTATTGTGAGCATTCTATTCTCTGTATAATATTGTGTGTCTACTATTGTGAGCATTCTATTCTCTGTATAATATTGTGTGTATACTATTGTGAGCATTCTATTCTCTGTATAATATTGTGTGTATACTATTGTGAGCATTCTATTCTCTGTATAATATTGTGTGTCTACTATTGTGAGCATTCTATTCTCTGTATAATATTGTGTGTCTACTATTGTGAGCATTCTATTCTCTGTATAATATTGTGTGTCTACTATTGTGAGCATTCTATTCTCTGTATAATATTGTGTGTCTACTATTGTGAGCATTCTATTCTCTGTATAATATTGTGTGTCTACTATTGTGAGCATTCTATTCTCTGTATAATATTGTGTGTCTACTATTGTGAGCATTCTATTCTCTGTATAATATTGTGTGTCTACTATTGTGAGCATTCTATTCTCTGTATAATATTGTGTGTCTACTATTGTGAGCATTCTATTCTCTGTATAATATTGTGTGTCTACTATTGTGAGCATTCTATTCTCTGTATAATATTGTGTGTCTACTATTGTGAGCATTCTATTCTCTGTATAATATTGTGTGTCTACTATTGTGAGCATTCTATTCTCTGTATAATATTGTGTGTCTACTATTGTGAGCATTCTATTCTCTGTATAATATTGTGTGTCTACTATTGTGAGCATTCTATTCTCTGTATAATATTGTGTGTCTACTATTGTGAGCATTCTATTCTCTGTATAATATTGTGTGTCTACTATTGTGAGCATTCTATTCTCTGTATAATATTGTGTGTCTACTATTGTGAGCATTCTATTCTCTGTATAATATTGTGTGTCTACTATTGTGAGCATTCTATTCTCTGTATAATATTGTGTGTCTACTATTGTGAGCATTCTATTGTGTGTATACTATTATAAGCATTTTATTGTGTACATTCTATTGTGTACATTCTATTGTGAGCATTCTATTGTGTGTTACTATTATGAGCATTTTTTGTTGAGCATTTTATTGTGTACATTCTATTGTGTACAGGCAGTTCTTAAGTCGAATTTGTATGTAAGTAGAAACTGTATATTTTATTATTGTATATCAAAACAAAAAATATTTTTGCCCCGATGACAATTGGAGTTTCAAAATTTTTTGCTGTAATGGGACCAAGGATTATCAATAAAGCTTCATTCCAGACACCTTACAGCTGATCATTGCAGTCTGGGACTATAGTAACATCCAGATACTTCACCAGAGGTCACAGTGGGCACAGGGGTCCGTCTGTAACTAAGGGTCATCTGTAAGTCGGGTGTCCTTAAGTAAGGGACCATCTGTATATACTATTATGATTATCTATTATGTGTGAGCATTCTATTTTGAAGATATTATTGTGTACATTGTATTGTGTGCATTCTATTGTGTATATAATATTATGAGCCTTCCTTTTTGAGAATTTTATTGTGTACATTCTTGTCAGAAGAGACTGTCAATCAGAGTCTGTGGACCATCTGGACCACTGCGGGAGATTGTACTAGCCGACACCTGGGACCGGAGTCTAAGTGGCTCCTGATTGTTCCACAGGTGGCAGCCAAGTTAGTGGATGCAGAATACAGTCCGTGCCCGGGATGACAGCGGGAGTGCAGTGCTGGAGAAAACCCTGGAACTCACAGTAGGAACACGGGAGCAGGCACACAGAACAGGAACACAGAGGAACAATGGAAATACAGGAACACAGAGGAACACTGGAAATGCTCAGGAACACCGGAACGTGGAAGGGTTTTCACTTGAGAGGAAATGGCTTGAAGATCCAGTGGGGAATGCTGGGAGCCGCCGGATTATATAGCAGAGCCAGAAATGCCAGCGCCAATCAGGAGGAAGCTGGCCATTTAAATCGTAGAGAGCCAGCGCGCATGCACCCTAGGGACCGGGGACGCGCGTGGCCTAGTCAGTGAGGAAGCAGGCTCGTGGAAAGGTAAGTCTGGGGAGCCGCACCACATAGAGGGGCATGGGTGTGCCCGCGATCCACAACAAGGATCGTGGGTGTGGCCGTGACAATTCTATTGTGTACATTCTATTGTTAGCATTCTATTTAATACATTATATTGCGTACAATCTATTGTGAGCATTCTATTTTGAAAATCCTATTGTGATCTTTATAAAATGAAGATAAGACACTCACCACTAAGAGAAATCTTCATTGTGTTGCCCGTTATCCGCTGCTTATCATGGATGGCTTTACATTGGTAATATCCAGTATCGTTCATTTGTAGAGGGTTGAAAATCAAAACATAGACAGCATTAGATTTTTCATCCCCTTCCATACTAATGTTGATCCCTTCTCTGCTTGTCACGGGATCACATCTGTCTCCCGTTATTTTACACAAGCTAATATTGGGTAATCCAGGGTCACAGAACTGCATTATACACTTCAGCGTGAGAGGCTGCCCTAATGATCCAGTGTAATTCTGCTTTGCTTTTATTGTAGGTCTACACGATGAATCAACTCCTGGGGACAAACCAAAAACATTATAAGTAACAGAGTTGATAAGAGATGCCAATTATTCCAGCTGCTCCCCACATAGAAGATGATCCAAGTCTGAGCTACTGAGCATGTGTGACCGCCAGCTTTGGATGTGTTAGATGGACATTCTGAGTAGAATTAAAAGAACAGCAGGGGGCGCCATAACCAGTATGCAACAGAAAAATCATAGAAACAGATGATGTAAGAGATGTAATTTTTAATCTTGAGTAAATATTATGTAGTCAAATATAGCATTATAATAAAATAATACATTTTTGGTCTGTGAGGCTTCTCCTAATGTATAGATGTTGGCTCCGCTGTCTCTAGAGTCTGCAGTCTGTGTAACCCTGGTTAAAATTTTTAATAGACACACTGGGGCACATTTACTTACCCGGTCCATTCGCGTTCCAGCTGCGGCTTCTTCGACGAGCGTTCGGGTCTTCCGGCGATTCATGAAGGTCCTGTGCCCGATGTCCACCAGGTGGCGCTGCTGCGCCCGATGTCCACGAGGTGCCCCTTAGTTCATCGTCTTCATCGTGGTGCATGTGAGTATGGCCCGTGCGACCAATTTTTTTTAAAAATGCGTCGGTTTTTCCGAATCCGTCGGGTTATCGTTCGACCACGCCCCCCAATTTCCGTTGCGTGCATGCCAGCGCCAATGCGCCACAAACCGATCACGTGCGCCAAAATCCCAGAGCAATTCAGGGAAAATCGGCGCAAATCGGAAATATTCAGGTAACACGTCGGGAAAACGTGAATCGGGCCTTTAGTAAATGACCCCCATTGAGAGCTTTAGCTTATGCATCAAATGTGTAAACAATTGGGATACAACCCATCAACGTGTTTTCTCCCAATCAAGTTTGGGAAAGGGGGAGACACCATTTTATTGTATGTGGTGCCCCTTACCTGCCAAGTGCTTAGACACCCATTGGCTTACTGCCCTCTAATTCTCTCAATACTCCTGGTAACAGAACGCATTGTCTAAGGCTGTTCTTACATTAATTGAGCAAATCCAACTATATTCTTATGGACCACATTGACGTTATGAAGTCAGCCATGTTTTAGTATTTGTGTGTGTCCGGGCTCGGGGTGTCGGGGGTCACCTGGGACCGGAATCTAAGTGGCACCCGGTCTTCACCAGAGCCTGCCGCAAAGCAGGATGGTCTTGCTACGGCGTGGTACCACCAGGTCGTTCCACAGGCGCGACTAGCCCGCGGTGGCAGCCAAGGTCAAGGCACAGGAACAGCAGGCAATCTCGTGGTTAAGGAGCAGGCAGAAGTTCAGTGCAGACGGCAGAGGTACAGAGTAAGGAACGGAGCAGAAGATCACGGCTGGAGCAACGTCAGGGTCAGATCAGGGGTCACAACAGGAGATAAACGCAGGAGAATAAGGAACACAGAGAAGACGCAAAGGAAGCTTTCTCTAAGGCCGGTAGCTCAAAGATCCGGCAGGGGTTGATGGGAGCCGCCGGTCTTAATGGAAAACCCAAAAGTGACCAGCGCCAATCAGCGGTGAGCTAGCCCTTTAAATCTTCGAGAGCCGACGTGCGCACGGACCAGCAGACCCGGAAGCAGGAGCATGGAGTGGTAAGTGAGGAGCGGGAAGGGCGCTGCAGCAGAGAGGGGCATGGGTGTGTCTGCGATCCAAGACGTGGATCACATGAACACCCGTGAAAGTGTGTCATGTTAAAAAAATAAATAAATCTTGGTCCCATTTATTGGATTTTCATTTTTTCAAACATCCCTGGAAAATGAGACAGACCACAAGTAAGTAATTGAGTACTTCCCAAGAGACTGAGGAGAAGGGCCTCTCGCTCATGAACGTGTGCAGAGGCAGATAGTTATCTCACAAACTGCGGGTTTAGCTCACGACCCCATAGTCTTCGATTGGGCACATTCACGGCACGGTAATGCCAGGGCCAGTCTCTTTCAGTTGACACAGGTGGGTAGAGCATCACCGATGTCAGGAGGACTACAAATAACGACACACAGCTCTTTGTTTTCTGCCCGCATGCACGCACAGTCATGCACAGTGAAGTCACCTATAGTACCTTATCTGATAATTAGTGATAATTAGTGGGTAACTGACCCAACAATGGGGTTATGCAAAGGTATATTCCCTATCCTGCCTTATGTAGGCCACCAGCCGTATGGATGGAGCTATCCTTCTCATCAGTAACCACATTTGATAATGAGATGACTCTGCTCCCCCCACTCCAGTCTACACAGCAAAGCTCGGCAATGAGCTGCACCTATGATGGTCAGTAAATAAGAGTAAAATAAACGAAGAGGTGTAAATTGGTTATATGTAGGACTCTATTGTAGCTTCCCTTACGCTGAGAACATCACATTTGACCCACATTTGTTATTCTTGGGTGTTTTAGGTGGGAAACTTTCCAACCACAGCGTCCTCCATTGCTCTCATCACTGGTAGAGCTGCAAATGCTCCTCATGTGTAATTCCACCAGTGCTCAATGTCTACACGTGAAGCCATAAGTTAATTTACATTTATTTTATTTTTTTATCAATATTTAGACAGTTTTTTGTGTTCTAAGGATTGGTCAACTATAAATGAAGGTTTGATGACTGCACAAAACTTCATTGGAGGAGCTCCTTGCCCACCCGCAACCCTTTCCAGACACCTCTCACTTAAATTTCTTAGCCCACTTGTCTTCAAAGAGGGTGTGAGATGTGGCCAGACTTTTGTAGCTCGTGAGCCGCCTTTGAAAAGCAAAGACTTGAAGAAGCCCATTGCAGGTTGTGGCCATGTTATGTGGATATTTTATATATGGTTTGTGTATGGAAAAGTTATACAATGTTCCAATATACTTTCTGTATCAATTCTTCACCGTTTTCAAGATCTCTGCTTGCTGTCCTGCTATAGAAAGCTTCATTGTTTACTTCCAGTGGATAGAAATCTCTCCATGGTCACGCAGGTACATGAGCTGTTAGTATCACACGGCTCTGATTACTCTTTGTGATAATAACGGATTGTGCACCGGCGTGTCCATCACATCACATCACAGATTTCTATCCACTTGGAGCAAACACAATGGGGCAGATTTACTTACCCGATCCATTCGCGATCCAGCGGCGCGTTCTCTGCGCTGGATTCGGGTCCGGACGGGATTTAATAAGGTAGTTCCTCCAACGTCCACCAGGTGGCGCTGCTGCGCTAAAGTTCCCTGGAATGCTCTGGAATACACCGAGCCGGGCTGAGTGAAGGTAAGTGCAAGCTCCACCTTCGGTTTTTCCGAATCCGTCGGGTTTTCGTTCGGCCACGCCACCCGATTTCCGTCGCGCGCATGCCGGCGCCGATGCGCCACAATCCGATCGCGTGCGCCAAAATCCCGGGGCAATTCAGGGAAAATTGGCGCAAATTGGAAATATGCGGGTAACACATCGGGAAAACGCGAATCGGGCCCTTAGTAAATGACCCCCAGAATCTTTCTTTAGCAGGACAGCTAGCAGAGATCTTGAAAACTGTGAGGAATTGATACAGAAAGTATATTGGAAAATTTTATAACTTTTCCGTACACAAACCATATCAATTATTTGCTGAAAGTGGACGACCCCTTTAATACAAATTTACCGTCATTTATTTAGATATGTCTCAAAATGCCGTTCTGATGTATACAACGATCCTGAAGTCTGATATAACGACTTTTAGCTCTCTGTCTTTATTTCATGGGAACTCTCACTTTTACCTGAAACTTTTCTGACGCTTCTACAACAAGCGGGGCATGGAGGGGCAGGAAAAGGGGCCGGTGGCCGGGGGTGGGGGCACATGAAAAGCCATTGGCTACGCAACCTGGCATAGAAATAAAACACTGCGCCGCCATCCGCCGGATACATCAAGAGAACTGAACCTCTGCGCCAGAGCGGCATTAATAAATAAAGCATATTGTACATAGAGTCCTTTTTCAAGGCAGCATGTTACAGAGCAGGAGATGCTTAGCAGGCAGTATCCCCTCTGCAGGCAGCATGTTACAGAGCAGGAGATGCTTAGCAGGCAGTATCCCCTCTGCAGGCAGCATGTTACAGAGCAGGAGATGCTTAGCAGGCAGTATCCCCTCTGCAGGCAGCATGTTACAGAGCAGGAGATGCTTAGCAGGCAGTATCCCCTCTGAAGGCAGCATGTTACAGAGCAGGAGATGCTTAGCAGGCAGTATCCCCTCTGCAGGCAGCATGTTACAGAGCAGGAGATGCTTAGCAGGCAGTATCCCTCTGAAGGCAGCATGTTACAGAGCAGGAGATGCTTAGCAGGCAGTATCCCCTCTGCAGGCAGCATGTTACAGAGCAGGAGATGCTTAGCAGGCAGTATCCCCTCTGCAGGCAGCATGTTACAGAGCAGGAGATGCTTAGCAGGCAGTATCCTCTCTGCAGGCAGCATGTTACAGAGCAGGAGATGCTTAGCAGGCAGTATCCCTCTGAAGGCAGCATGTTACAGAGCAGGAGATGCTTAGCAGGCACTATCCCTCTGAAGGCAGCATGTTACAGAGCAGGAGATGCTTAGCAGGCAGTATCCCCTCTGCAGGCAGCATGTTACGGAGCAGGAGATGCTTAGCAGGTAGTATCCCCTCTGAAGGCAGCATGTTACAGAGCAGGAGATGCTTAGCAGGCAGTATCTCCTCTGCAGGCAGCATGTTACAGAGCAGGAGATGCTTAGCAGGCAGTATCCCTCTGAAGGCAGCATGTTACAGAGCAGGAGATGCTTAGCAGGCAGTATCCCCTCTGCAGGCAGCATGTTACAGAGCAGGAGATGCTTAGCAGGCAGTATCCCCTCTGCAGGCAGCATGTTACAGAGCAGGAGATGCTTAGCAGGCAGTATCCCCTCTGCAGGCAGCATGTTACAGAGCAGGAGATGCTTAGCAGGCAGTATCCCCTCTGCAGGCAGCATGTTACAGAGCAGGAGATGCTTAGCAGGCAGTATCCCCTCTGCAGGCAGCATGTTACAGAGCAGGAGATGCTTAGCAGGCAGTATCCCCTCTGCAGGCAGCATGTTACAGAGCAGGAGATGCTTAGCAGGCAGTATCCCCTCTGCAGGCAGCATGTTACAGAGCAGGAGATGCTTAGCAGGCAGTATCCCCTCTGCAGGCAGCATGTTACAGAGCAGGAGATGCTTAGCAGGCAGTATCCCCTCTGAAGGCAGCATGTTACAGAGCAGGAGATGCTTAGCAGGCAGTATCCCCTCTGCAGGCAGCATGTTACAGAGCAGGAGATGCTTAGCAGGCAGTATCCCTCTGAAGGCAGCATGTTACAGAGCAGGAGATGCTTAGCAGGCAGTATCCCCTCTGCAGGCAGCATGTTACAGAGCAGGAGATGCTTAGCAGGCAGTATCCCCTCTGCAGGCAGCATGTTACAGAGCAGGAGATGCTTAGCAGGCAGTATCCTCTCTGCAGGCAGCATGTTACAGAGCAGGAGATGCTTAGCAGGCAGTATCCCTCTGAAGGCAGCATGTTACAGAGCAGGAGATGCTTAGCAGGCACTATCCCTCTGAAGGCAGCATGTTACAGAGCAGGAGATGCTTAGCAGGCAGTATCCCCTCTGCAGGCAGCATGTTACGGAGCAGGAGATGCTTAGCAGGTAGTATCCCCTCTGAAGGCAGCATGTTACAGAGCAGGAGATGCTTAGCAGGCAGTATCTCCTCTGCAGGCAGCATGTTACAGAGCAGGAGATGCTTAGCAGGCAGTATCCCTCTGAAGGCAGCATGTTACAGAGCAGGAGATGCTTAGCAGGCAGTATCCCCTCTGCAGGCAGCATGTTACAGAGCAGGAGATGCTTAGCAGGCAGTATCCCCTCTGCAGGCAGCATGTTACAGAGCAGGAGATGCTTAGCAGGCAGTATCCCCTCTGCAGGCAGCATGTTACAGAGCAGGAGATGCTTAGCAGGCAGTATCCCCTCTGCAGGCAGCATGTTACAGAGCAGGAGATGCTTAGCAGGCAGTATCCCCTCTGCAGGCAGCATGTTACAGAGCAGGAGATGCTTAGCAGGCAGTATCCCTCTGAAGGCAGCATGTTACAGAGCAGGAGATGCTTAGCAGGTAGTATCCCCTCTGCAGGCAGCATGTTACAGAGCAGGAGATGCTTAGCAGGCAGTATCCCTCTGAAGGCAGCATGTTACAGAGCAGGAGATGCTTAGCAGGCAGTATCCCCTCTGCAGGCAGCATGTTACAGAGCAGGAGATGCTTAGCAGGCAGTATCCCTCTGAAGGCAGCATGTTACGGAGCAGGAGATGCTTAGCAGGCAGTATCCCCTCTGCAGGCAGCATGTTACAGAGCAGGAGATGTTTAGCAGGCATTATTCCCTCTGCAGGCAGCATGTTACAGAGCAGGAGATGTTTAGCAGATAGTATCCCTCTGCAGGCAGCATGTTACAGAGCAGGAGATGCTTAGCAGGCAGTATCTCTCTGAAGGCAGCATGTTACAGAGCAGGAGATGTTTAGCAGGTAGTATCCCCTCTGCAGGCAGCATGTTACAGAGCAGGAGATGCTTAGCAGGCAGTATCCCCTCTGCAGGCAGCATGTTATAGAGCAGGAGATGCTTAGCAGGCAGTATCCCCTCTGCAGGCAGCATGTTACAGAGCAGGAGATGCTTAGCAGGCAGTATCCCCTCTGCATGCAGCATGTTACAGAGCAGGAGATGCTTAGCAGATAGTATCCCCTCTGCAGGCAGCATGTTACAGAGCAGGAGATGCTTAGCAGGTAGTATCCCCTCTGCAGGCAGCATGTTACAGAGCAGGAGATGCTTAGCAGGCAGTATCCCTCTGAAGGCAGCATGTTACAGAGCAGGAGATGCTTAGCAGGCAGTATCCCCTCTGCAGGCAGCATGTTACAGAGCAGGAGATGCTTAGCAGGCAGTATCCCCTCTGCATGCAGCATGTTACAGAGCAGGAGATGCTTAGCAGGCAGTATCCCCTCTGCATGCAGCATGTTACAGAGCAGGAGATGCTTAGCAGGCAGTATCCCCTCTACAGGCAGCATGTTACAGAGCAGGAGATGCTTAGCAGGCAGTATCTCTCTGAAGGCAGCATGTTACAGAGCAGGAGATGCTTAGCAGGCAGTATCCTCTCTGCAGGCAGCATGTTACAGAGCAGGAGATGTTTAGCAGGTAGTATCCCCTCTGCAGGCAGCATGTTACAGAGCAGGAGATGTTTAGCAGATAGTATCCCTCTGCAGGCAGCATGTTACAGAGCAGGAGATGCTTAGCAGGCAGTATCTCTCTGAAGGCAGCATGTTACAGAGCAGGAGATGTTTAGCAGGTAGTATCCCCTCTGCAGGCAGCATGTTACAGAGCAGGAGATGCTTAGCAGGCAGTATCCCCTCTGCATGCAGCATGTTACAGAGCAGGAGATGCTTAGCAGGCAGTATCCCCTCTGCAGGCAGCATGTTACAGAGCAGGAGATGCTTAACAGGCAGTATCCCCTCTGCAGGCAGCATGTTACAGAGCAGGAGATGCTTAGCAGGTAGTATCCCCTCTGCAGGCAGCATGTTACAGAGCAGGAGATGCTTAGCAGGTAGTATCCCCTCTGCAGGCAGCATGTTACAGAGCAGGAGATGCTTAGCAGGCAGTATCCCTCTGAAGGCAGCATGTTACAGAGCAGGAGATGCTTAGCAGGCAGTATCCCCTCTGCAGGCAGCATGTTACAGAGCAGGAGATGCTTAGCAGGCAGTATCCCCTCTGCATGCAGCATGTTACAGAGCAGGAGATGCTTAGCAGGCAGTATCCCCTCTACAGGCAGCATGTTACAGAGCAGGAGATGCTTAGCAGGCAGTATCTCTCTGAAGGCAGCATGTTACAGAGCAGGAGATGCTTAGCAGGCAGTATCCCCTCTACAGGCAGCATGTTACAGAGAAGGAGATGCTTAGCAGGCAGTATCCCCTCTGCAGGCAGCATGTTACAGAGCAGGAGATGCTTAGCAGGCAGTATCCCCTCTGCAGGCAGCATGTTACGGAGCAGGAGATGCTTAGCAGGCAGTATCCCCTCTGCAGGCAGCATGTTACAGAGCAGGAGATGCTTAGCAGGCAGTATCCCTCTGAAGGCAGCATGTTACAGAGCAGGAGATGCTTAGCAGGCAGTATCCCTCTGAAGGCAGCATGTTACAGAGCAGGAGATGCTTAGCAGGCAGAATCCCCTCTGCAGGCAGCATGTTACAGAGCAGGAGATGCTTAGCAGGCAGTATCTCTCTGAAGGCAGCATGTTACAGAGCAGGAGATGCTTAGCAGGCAGTATCCCCTCTGCAGGCAGCATGTTACAGAGCAGGAGATGCTTAGCAGGCAGTATCCCCTCTGCAGGCAGCATGTTACAGAGCAGGAGATGCTTAGCAGGCAGTATCCCTCTGAAGGCAGCATGTTACAGAGCAGGAGATGCTTAGCAGGCAGTATCCCTCTGAAGGCAGCATGTTACAGAGCAGGAGATGCTTAGCAGGCAGAATCCCCTCTGCAGGCAGCATGTTACAGAGCAGGAGATGCTTAGCAGACAGTATCCCTCTGAAGGCAGCATGTTACAGAGCAGGAGATGCTTAGCAGGCACTATCCCTCTGAAGGCAGCATGTTACAGAGCAGGACATGCTAAGCAGGCAGTATCCCCTCTGAAGGCAGCATGTTACAGAGCAGGAGATGCTTAGCAGGCAGTATCCCCTCTGCAGGCAGCATGTTACAGAGCAGGAGATGCTAAGCAGGTAGAATGCCTCTGCAGGCAGCAATAGGACCGGTGCTGTTTTTTTACCATGGGGCAGGAGCTGGGATTGTTGGCTATAGTGGGGCTGGCACCGGGACTATTGGCTACAGTGGGGCTGGCACCGGGACTATTGGCTACAGTGATTCTGGTGTTGTATGTTTACTAAGTGTATGTTTTCACAACTAATAAGAGAACCTGTTGTTTGAAGTAGAATACCGCCCCTGGTTTTAGAGCAGCAGGAGCAACATTAACCTCAGAACAATTCTCCATTGGAGGGAAAATAGAGAAATAATAATTTATTCAGAAGCTGGAGATACTTTCTACCAGATATCAAGCATGATACCCAAATAATAACAATGGGCCACATTTATTAAAGTGGCCGTACGTGGCACATAAATCCATGTACAAACTGCTTGTGTTTGTGTGGTGCAGTTTGTCTCACTATTAATATATGTGGTCCAATGTGTCTCTGCTTTAAAGCTCATTGTATAAAAGGATGTTCTACCAAAATATTTTTAAAAAGTATATTAAAAATTCTGTCCATTGTGCTGTATATTGTCCCGGTGACCACATGAGGCTGTGGCTGACGTGTTTTGTCTGTGGTTGGATTATTAACATAAATACATTCAGACTTCTGTATCACAATGGGGCTCATTTACTTACCCGGTCCAGTCGCGATCCCGCGGCGCGTTGTCAGGGATTCGGGTCTGCCGGGATTCGCTCAGGTCCGTGCGCCCGATATCCTGCATGTGTCGCTGCTGCACCGAGGTCCGCCGGAGTTCGCCTTTTGCGTCCCGGTGCAAGTAAGTGCTTGATATTGCGACACAAATTCCGCGTTTTCTTCCAAATCCGTCGTGTTGTCCGACGGACCCCCCCCCCCATTTCTGTCGTGTGAAAGCCAGTGCCGATGCGCCAAAATCCGATCACATGCGCCAAAATCCCAGGGGGGGGGGCAATTCAGCGCAAACCGGAAATCGTCCAGAAACCCTTTGAAAGTGAGCGATTCGGACCCTTAGAAAATGAGCCCCAATGTGCCGTGCGGAGCTGGAGGAGCCCGATGTGGTCCTGACCACCTGGAATGGTCAAAGGGGCAGAAATAGATTGGGGTCTCTCTTCTACGTTGTCCAGTGAAAGTGTATGGGCCACAGAACGAACAATTCTCACTATCCACCCAGTAGACTTTAAGGGAGACTCCAGTAGACGTTGAGGTATCAGTAAAGTCATCAGTAAAGCCACCATCTCCTGGGGATCTCAGTGGTGGGGATGTCCTACTTTTCTACAGATGAAATAATCCTTTAATATTTTGCGTTTCTGCTTTCTGGGAGTGTCCAAAATAACAGGTGAAGAATAAACTATTCCTCGTACATTTGCTCTTACATTATGGACAATGTGAAGTCTAAGTCGTAAGAGATTGACCAACGCCTTGCTCCGTGATGGCCGAGTCATACTCAGAGTCTTGTCATGTTAATCTGATCATAACGTGTGGCTTTGCCTGGTCAATGGGTTAGCATGGTCCTGAGATTCCCCCACCATCCAAGGTCACCATCCACAGGCAGCACAGCTAGATGCCAGTCCTCAAAGCTATGGTCCTAGAACATTTCACCCAGGAACCCTCAATGTTCATGGTCTACAGAGAGTCAGAAAACAGCAACAATACCACTTAAAGATCACCAACCAAAGCCAGCGACACTAGCTCCTAATAACTACAACCAGGGTGCTAGGACTGTGACCCAGCCAGGAATATGAGCAGTTCCTGATCTTCTGTGAAGCCCATCCAAAGATAAAAACCACTGCTAGTAGGTCCCAGTGACCTCTCCACATCCAGGAACTCTGACCCAGCCAGGAATCTGAGCAGTTCCTGATCTTTGGAGGGTTATGTGAAGTCCCTCAAGACATAAACCATTGCTAGTAGGTCCCAATGACCTCTCCACATCCAGGAACTCTGACCCATCCATAGGTCCAACCTTTTCTAGCCAAAGGCTACATTCACACTAATGTATGGGGGACGTATATATACGGCCAACATATATACGGCCAATATACGTCCCCCATAGGCAGCAATGGGCGCACGGCACCCTACGGGAGCAGTGTGCGGCACCTTACCGTTCCGTACCTGGGAAAAAGATAGGATCTGTCCTATCATTTCCCGTAATATGGCGCCGTGCGCCATAGGTTGCTATGGGGAGGGGCGGGGGTGAGCTGCGCTCACCTCCTCCTCCTCTCCCCGTGCACTGCCGTTGCCCGCTATGGTACAGTACGGGAGGGCAACGGCAGTGTGAATAGTTATCCGGCATTACAAACACCATTAAAACTTCAGAGTCTCATACACAACTTTCGAGGACATTGATGGGCAACGCTTCTCGTCTTGTAGATTTACCTCTTTTAACATTAAATAGCCCTTGATAACACATTGATACCCCAGGACATGATATCGAATTGGAACTTCAGCCCAGCTACATGACACTAACTCAACATCAACATCTGCATGACGGTCATTATGGAAGGTCTCGATGGTTTGATGGAATCGTCATGTACTCACCGTCCACCAAGCTCATCACAAGCGATACCGTGACCACCACAGACAGGACTTGTCTGCTGAGAGAAGCTGGGGCCATAGATCCCATGGTTAGTCGTATCTTATGAAATAGTAGTCAGCAGCTCTGGGATGTTTCATTATTCCTCTGAATATTTGGTAAGGATGAGAGGTGGTCCTGCGAGAAGAAGTGTGGTCCTCACAGGTTCCCGCTGCTGAACACTCTGAGGTCTGTAGAGTCTGAAGTTCTCATTTTCTGATGAGCTGCTCTTCTTGCAGATAGAAAATGATGTCACCCACCGGTCACATAATAAGGAACGCACTGACTTATCACCGGCTTCATCTCAAATTCAGCTTCCTGTTCTCGTTCTTGCTTCATTGCTGCTATTGCTGAGGTTTTCATTGTCAAAATGATTTGCAACAGAGATATACGGGCAGTCCCCGGGTTACGTACAAGATTGGTTTTGTTGGTTTGTTCTTAAGTCGAATTCGTATGTAAGTCGGAACTGTATATTTTATAATTGTAACCCCAGGCAAAAATTTTTTGGTCTCTTTGACAATTGAATTTAAAAATTTTGGATTGTCAGAAGAACCAGGATTATCAATAAAGCTTCATTGTAAACACCAGTGATAACTGTTACAGCTGTTTATTGTAGCCTGGGGCTAAAGTACTGTAAGTTACATCCAGAGGTCCGTTTGTAACTAGGGGTCGTATGTACGTCAGGTGTTCTTAAGTGGGGGACCGCCTGTATGTAGACTTTATATTATGTTTGTTATATTTATACTTTTTATTCTATATACATATTTTAATTTTATGGTTTTTTTTACATTTTTATTCTTATGCATTAAATTTCTTTTTGCTTGTTCCTTCATAGGTATTCTTAAATTAGTTTTTATTTAATATTTTTCATGTTGAAAATATTTTTATACTGTATATACACTTATATTTTTGAGCTTTCTCTTTAGTTTACCATTATATTCATTTTATTTGTATTTTTGTGGATATATAATACATTTTTATTATATGGTTTATGACACATTTTTTTTTTTTTTTTTTTTTTTTATTTAAAATTTTTTATTTAACAATGAGAAGCATACAACAATCAGGTTATAGAGAAAGTTCACATAGTATATAATAGTTTCACAGATTAATAATCAGTTCTCCAGATAGCTAACCTTCATGATGCCCGTTGAGTCTTCAGCATGTTTATTTGTCAGCTTGGGCTAGATCGACAATTATCCTTGCAAAGAGATGGTAAGTCCCAATTCATTCATTGATGTTAATGAGAGAGTAGATATTGATCCAACTGACACAAGTAAGATTTGCTTACTGTTGCGGATTGTCCTGATCATCTTGTTTATCTGTTATCATTCTATAAATACCTGTTATCCTGGGCTTCTCAGGGAACCAAACCCGTATTAAAGGGAGTAAACAATAAAACTTCACAAATTAAAACAGTTGAAGTAACTTTGCCCATGGATTCAAAAAGTATAAGTACATACTCCATCTCCTATTCATGGAAAAATTTTGAGGTTGCCCAGACACCCCACTGTTTGGTAAAAGTTGCATAGGAGTTATATTGAAGGGAGAGAGCTTTCTCGTAGGCATAATTCGTGTTTACCTGTTCAATGACTTCTCTGATGGGCGGGCAGGGGGATTCCTTCCAGTGTCTGGTCAGAACTAATTTGGTGGCCATTAGCACATGAGCCACTATAGTTCGCACATTAAAGGGGAGTTTGTTTATATCTACAAGTAGCAGGGTTTTTTCCGGGGAATCTAGATTTTCTGAGACTCCAAGTTTAGAGATTATAGCTAATGATTCCTTCCACAGAGATCTGATTTTAGGGCAGAGCCACAAAGTGTGTACTAGCGTGCCTCTTTGTCCACATAGTCTCCAGCATCCTGGAGGGGAGGAGGGGAATATTCTATGTAATCGTGAGGGGGTAAAATACCATCTCATTTGAGATTTTACTATAGCCTCTTGGTGTGCCACGCATCTAAACGAGGAGTGCGTTGCCTCTAGCGCTTTTTTCCATTGAGCTAAGGACAGAGAGATATTGAGATCTTCCTCCCACTTGATCATATATGGAAGTTTAACCATCTCCTTTTTGTTGTTAAGTAAGTTGTAAAATAGTGTAATCCCTCTCTTTTTCTGATGTGTGTTATTCAAGAAAGTTAGGATTGGTTTATTTATGGTCACCTTACGTGGGTCATGATGAGCAAAGAAGTTACGAATCTTCAGGGCGTTGAAGATTTCTCTGTATGGGATTCCTACCTTATTAACCAGGTCGCTAACTGGGCTAAGTTTGCCTTCCCTTGTTAAGTCTGCTAGTGTTTGGAGACCACTTTCTCGCCATCGAGATAAATTTAAGTCTGGAATTCTATATTCTAGATACTCCAAAGGAATTAGGTGTAAGGGAAGTTCCACTTTGTCTATTTTAGTTTCTGACAGTGTTCGCCAGGCTGAGTCTGTAGCTTTTATCGTGTCTAGTTTTGCTGGAGGATGGGGATTCTGCCAGAGACTGTCTATTAGCCGGAAAAGAAGGGGCTGTCCAGTATATTGTTCCTCTATTGCTCTCCAAGACATATTCACCTCTCCATTCCACCAGTAGTATGTTTGGTCTAGGGTAGCTGCGAGATAGTAGTCTTTTACATCTGGGATACTAAGGCCTCCAGTAGTTTTTGGTTTAGTCAGGGTCTTATATGCTACTCTAGGTCTGTTCTCTTGCCAAATGAATTTTCTAAGTTGGGTTCTTACTGTTTTAAAGAAGGATTCTGGGATGGGGATAGGGAGTGTTCTGAATAAATATAAAAACTTGGGAAGTATTAACATTTTATATGTTGCTATACGCCCACACCAGGAAAGAGTATGTTTGGAGTAGTCCGCTAATTCCTTCTCAATTTTCTTTAGCAAAGGGAGGAAATTTAGATGGAACAAATCTATGGTCGGGTACGTCAGCTCTATTCCCAAGTAAGTTATTTGTTTAGTTTGCCAATCTAGTTGAAATCTCGATTTTAGTCTGGATAGAGTAATCGAGGCAATATTTATTGGCAAAATCTGGGACTTAGTGTTATTAATTTTGTAGAAAGATAGCGCGCCAAATTCTTGGGTTAACTTAAAAATATAGTGAAGGGATCTTTCGGGGTCAGATGACATTAAAATGATGTCGTCTGCGAAAAGCGCAATTTTATGATCATGCCCTCCTACTGTTATACCCGATATCTCTGGATAAGAACGGATGGCTTCTGCTAGGGGTTCAATCGAGATTACAAAGATGATTGGGGAAAGAGGGCAGCCCTGGCGAGTGCCATTTGACAGGGAGAATTTTTGGGACAGAGTTCCGTTAACAAAAACTTTGGCTGAAGGAGCAGAGTAAAGTGCTTTAATAGCCATAAAAATATGGCCTTCTATCCCGAACTTACGAAGCGTCGCAAAAGTATAGTCCCAGTTCACCCTGTCAAACGCTTTTTCAGCGTCTATGGTCAAAAAAGTGGCAGGGGTTTTTTTTAGTTGGCATATTTGCATGAGGTTGATAAGTCTACGAGTATTGTCGGATGCTTGGCGATTGGGGGTAAAACCCGCCTGGTCGGGTGCTATTAGGGTAGGGAGAATTGTTTTTAGCCTGTTCGCTAAGAGCTTATCATATAGTTTGATGTCCTCATTTAACAATGAGATTGGACGATAGTTTGCAGTGTTGTCTGTAGGTTTACCAGGTTTCGGTATAGTCACTATTAAGGCTTCCAGCATTCTCTCTGGGAACTCTCCCCGTTTTGCAGCCTCCTCAAATACTCTTAGGAGGAAGGGCGTTAAAACTGGGGAGAATTTCTTATAGAAAGCCCCAGGAAGCCCATCTGGACCCGGAGACTTATTGTTTTGGAGGGATTTAATAGTTCTAGTTAGTTCTGTCTTTGAGATAGGGGCGTTGAGGGAAGCCAATTGTTCCGGGGAAACCCTAGGAAGAGATAATTTATCTAGGAAATTCTGGATATCTTCCTGAGATGGGATCTTGTTAGATTTATCATCTTTTAAATTGTAGAGCTTAGAATAGAAGTCCATGAAAGCATTTGCGATGTCTCTTGGGGACATGACTTTGCCCCCTGTCTGCGGATGTTGTAGGTATGGGATCTTAGTTTTTAATGTCCTTTGTTTAAGTCTTTTTGCTAGCAGGGATCCCGCTTTCTGATCTTGAGAGTAATAACGCATTTTAAGTCTTTGAAAGGAGCGCGTGTAGGTGTGCAGCAAAAGGTTCCTTAAGGTTATTTAGTTCCAGGGTTAGTGGTTGTGTCTGAGTTAGTTTATTCTGAGCCTCAAGATGTTTTATTTTGGATAGTGTGGTGTTAATTTCTTTATCTCTTATTTTCTTAATAGTACTCCCTATCTTTATGAATTCTCCTTGCGCGAATCCTTTCATCATTATCCATATAGAAAAGATATTGGCTTCCCCGTTGTCGTTAAATCTTAAAAATTCTCTCAGAGCAAGCTCCATACGAGACGAGTACATTGTCTGGGAAACTGAGGTCATATTAGCCCTCCAGATAAAATCATTATATCCTGAGTGTTTGTCTGAAATTTTAACCATCACTGGGGCATGGTCTGACCAAAGGATGGTCCCGATTTCTGATGAGATGACTTGATCGATCATCTGTCTGTCAACTAAAATGGAATCTATGCGAGAGTACGTCCTGTGTCTGGGGGAGAAAAATGTGTAATCTCTTTCCGTTGTGTGTTGTATGCGCCAGATGTCGTGCAGTTCATTTTCCCAAAGTAGGCGGTTGAGTGTGAAAGATCTGGGGGGGGCAGCAGAGGAGGTATCCATTTGGGGGTGGTTAATTGCATTAAAATCCCCACAAATTATTAATAGACCTTGTTTAATCTCCTGAATTTTTTTTAAGAGTTTCCTAAGAAAGGGACCCTGTTTGGTGTTTGGGGCATAGAGATTAACTAGTGTGTATTGCAAGTTGTTTATCTTACAGATCAAGATAATATACCTGCTCTGGGGATCAACAATAGTTTGTTGGATATCTACTGCTATAGATGATTTGAATGCTATAAGAACTCCTCTTTTTTTTTATGGAAGGAGGAAAAGATAATGTTTGGAAAAGATGGGTGAGAGATTTTGGGTGGGTTTGAGGAGCATATATGTGTCTCCTGAATACATAGTATATCACTTTTTTGTTTCTTTGCCTCGTTCCATAATTGAGCTCTCTTAAATGGGCTATTGAGCCCTTTAGCGTTAAGAGAGAGCAAAGATACAGCCATCACAGGATGTCAGTGAGGTGCTGCGGAATAGGGTATTAACAATTCTAAGGTGTAATAAATCGTTCGTTATAACCTCGGAGTACAATATAGAGTACAGCAAATGATGCGGTGTACATGGGCAAATAACATAACACATTTCAACAGTGCACAAACACATTAAGGGAAAACAAAGAAGAAAAAGTTTTGTACCAATGGTTTACCAGGTACCACACTGGGGATATTCAGTCCTCGTGGAAACGTGAGGGAGACCCATTCAGCTCCACCACTACTGGTATTCTTCATGTGTGACTCTTCTTCCTCCACTCTGGATCTAGGCGTTGAAGGTTGCTTAGAGGCGCTTTCAGTTGCATCTCCGGACTGGGAATGCCCCAGCTATCCAAGATTGCCAGGCCCTCTTCTACGCTCCTTATGGCTATTATGTTGTTCTGTCTTTTGACCAAAACTCTAGTGGGAAATCCCCATCTGTATGGGATATCATTTGCCCTGAGTGTGGAGGTTATAGGACTGAAGCTTTTCCTAGCTTGGAGAGTGGCCGCAGACAGATCAGTAAATAGCTTGATTGATTCATAAGGTGTAGGTAATGTGCTGAGCCTCCTAGTCTGTGCCAGCAGTTGGTCTTTAACATGGTAAAATGTAAATCTGGCAAGAGTGTCCCTGGGAATTGTGTCTGGCAGGTTTTCTGGTTTAGGTACTCTATGAGCACGATCTATACTGAGTTCATATTCAGCTAAATCAGGAATAAGAGCTTTTGTTAGTTGCTGAACGTATGGCTTGAGTTGAGAAGCAAGAACTGTCTCTGGAATGCCCCTGATCTTTAAATTGTTGCGTCTGTCTCTATCCTCATTGTTGATGAGTTTTGCTTGTATTGCTGAGACAGAGTCTTCTAAGGCATTGTGTGCATCAACAAGTTCATTGTGAGAATTTGTAAAAGACACCAGCTTATCCTCAGTATGTGACACTCTTTCTCCTAGCTCCACAATAGAAATCTGCATAGGTTTGATAAGGGCAGACAGATCATTATGCAAAGAAGAGCGGAGAGCAATTAACATGGACATGAGAGTGTGCTCAGATGCTGCTTTATCTGAAGCTTGAAAGGTGGTAAAAAAATCAGCTTGGTGCACATTATCTGGGCTCACCTGGTTTTGCTGAGCTTGCTCTTGTGTTCTCACCCTCTGTTTGGCAGGGCTATCTGTGGGGGAGCGTGAGTCTCCTGATGATCCCTGTCGGGGAGAAGCTGAGGCTGGCGAGTTGTCCTCCAGCTGCAGAGTTAATGGCGGCATGCTGCATTCTTCTTCTACCTGCGCTGGAGAGGAGATTGTAGCAGTGCGGCGGGAGCCCGTTCCAGAACTCCAGCTGTCTGGTGAATCAAATGGGGCCGGTGAGTGACCGCTTAACTGCGGGATTGAGCGGGGCTTGCGCTGTGCCAGGTCACTCCGTTGCGTCCCGCTGTTTGCTGAAGCGCTCGCTGCGGCGCCATTTTGGCGCCTCGTGGTGCCTGCTGGCGGTTCGGGTGGAAAGTAGTGCCCGATCTGCCTCCCGCCCGGGTCTTTCGCACCCCGCTTTCTCCCAGAGGTGGAGGGGGGTAAGGCGCTCGTTTTGCTGGGCATTGTGCCCTCTGGTCGCTCAAAGAGTCGCTGCCTGAGTGGTAATGGAGCCGGAGCGTTCTCCTCACGCGGCCATCACAGTCAGCGGCCAAGCCACGCCCCCCGTTTATGACACATTTTGATTCTATTAGTATAACATTTTCCGTAAAGTTATGCTGAAAGAGTCTGCCGAGCACAAGTGACGTAATAAACATGGACTTTTGCTCCCTGTTCTCCTGCTGTTCTGGTGCCACCAATCCCATTCCATGTTCCACTCCACTTCCTGTTTGTCACCTGATACAGGAAGCAGTGGGGGAGGCTGCTCAGCCAATCAGTGGCTGTGGTGGTTATTGCATTGTGTAATTACAGTCTTTATACAGTATTATATAAGCAGGATCACAAAACAGCAGTCAAGCAGAATGGGGGACATATCTCCCGGGGATCATTGTTCAGACATTACTCAGATACAGTATTTGTAGCCTCATAGATTAAATGGGGACATTTATTGAGGCTTGTACACAACTTTTATGGGCAGAAATTTCAATTAATTTACCCCTCCCTGATACGTGGTCATGGAGGATAGTGAAGGGGCCACGGTAAGTGGCGGAGTGGACCGGCACTGGACGTTCTTGTCTTGCGTTCTTCTTGTACTGAGTTTAATATAGTTCTATATGTTAAGGCAGAGAAGTGAAGAAGTCAGCGGAGGCTTCCTGTAAGGTGCGAGCTCCTGAAACAAACTGGTTGCAGTTTCTGGTGAGTAAGAATGAGCGTGAGATCGAAATTGGGGGATTTTACTTCATTCAGAAAGACCAGGTAGTTTATTATTAGTTACCCATGTGATAGTTATACATCTGAAGCGTGACATCGGCTGCACATGACCGACCTCAAACATAGGTCCTCCCATATACGAAGAGTAGAAAACAAAATCCAGCAATGCTGGGCTCCGTTGGAAAAATATTCCTAAAAAAATACTTCTTTATTTCGAAATTGTAAAAAGCATCATAGCGCCAGGGCGAAAGACAGTTCTGACGCGTTTCGAATCAACTTAGATTCTTAGTCGTAGTCTAATCACTGCTTGACACATGTGAGAATATATGTCACATCGGGAACCACGTGTAGTGATCGGGCACGAGGGTATCACATGATCGGAATGAATCAGAGATAATCAAGGTCGGTATATACAATACTACTAATTGAACAAAATAATTTCGAAAAATATACATAAGGTAAGTTACGCAAGGTCCTCCCATAAACCTTACTCAACCCTCCGAGGCAGTAGACCCACATCGCCACAAATTGATGGCTTTCTCTTGTTGAATCCTGGGGATAACCCATATTGCTTTAGGCCTACTTTGGCTGATGTGTGGACCAAGCTGGCGCTAGGTGCCCCCTCCTCTAAAGGCCATACACCCACCACCCAGTGTGCACCGGCCCACCTATACCGGAGCAATGTTTCACAGCATTTACCAAGTTGGACATTGACCTATAGGTGGCGCTAGAGATCATTGATAGCATTGCCCTCCAGTAAGGGGTAAGTTGATTTTCAAGATTATTAAACAAACAGGATCGTAAAAAGCGCTTTAACTTATCCTCCAGTAGCCCGCCATTGATGTCAGTCCTCTATAATCCAGACATCCCTGACAGCTTGACGACAAATATGGTCCAGAGATGGACCAGGGCAGGAGTATTTCATCTGGCAGATATGGTGGACCCACTTACACTGGAACTAAGGCCTTTTACTTATCTATTAAGTGAGCGGTCCCTCCATAAGGATGAGTGGTACCACTACCTCCAGGTGAAGCACTATATAACTAGTTTATTTGGATCTACTAAGGTTTCTAAGCCTACTGAATTTGAACAACTATGCAAATTAGGTACATCAGTAAAAGGGACGATCTCTAGAATATATCAAATATTATGCACCCCACCAGGTGATGCCCCGCTAACACATAAATATATGACAAAATGGGAGGGGTATCTCAACAAAAAGATCTCAATAGAGACTTGGCAAATTATATGGAGCAGAACAGCCAAGTCGTCCATTTGTACCACTTACAAAGAATCTCAGTACAAGGTACTAATGCACTGGTACCATACCCCAGCGCTGCTACATAGGCTGAATCCAATGGTTCCGGATGCCTGTTGGAGGTGTCAGACTGAGGTAGGCACATTGTTCCATATCTTCTGGACATGCCCAATTATAATCCCATTCTGGCGACGAACAGAAGCTCTCACTGGGGAGCTGTTTGGTGATGTCGTCCCGTTAGACCCTATGCAGTATCTTCTCAATGTCCCCCCACGCAATCTGAGAAAACATCTTTCTAGTTTCTTCTTAAGTCTCTGCACAGCTTCCAAATGCTTGATAGCAAGGGCATGGAAGAGGAGTACGACCCCCGGCAGAATCCGAACTATTCGCTCGATTGAAAGAGATGTGCTCCCTAGAAAAACTAACGGCCTCCCTCAATAATACAATTGACGCCTACCAGAAGGTATGGGAGCCTTGGAACTCCTTTTGTGTACTCAATGATTTGTAAATGCGGTGGGTCCTCCCCGGGTGTGAATGATACATCACCTTTGAATCACTAATAATGCGGCTCTCCCCCCCCCCCCTCCCCTCCCCATCACAGATCCTACCTTACCTAGTGTGTGTGGTGTGTCTTGTCTAGTGTGCTATCCCGGTTACTCATCCTTTGATGCGGGTGTTGTAGCATTATTGCAATTAAGGGAATATTGGAGGCTTATTGGCATTATTGGTATAAGGCTACAGCTTTATTTAGTTTAAGGGGTAAAGGCAGATTTACATTGTATCGCACTATAAGCATGTCTTCCACCCGAAAGCTTTTTTAACTGAATGTGCATATACCTCTTATTCACTGCTTTGTACACTGTAAATGCAGAAAAATGTATGACTTATCAAGCAATGCATGCATTACCCGCTGTTTTATACTGTGTTTTAATCTATGTTATTACAAAAAAAAAAAAATCTTTCAATAAAAATTTACAGTTAAAAAAAAAACAAACAGGATCTTTCTTACAAGGGATTTTCCTAACTGTTGGGAGAACTGAGAGTCCAGGTTTTGGAGTCCAGCACCACGAGCCACTGATTCAGAACTGAAAGTAGTTTATGATTTTTGTCACGGACACTACGACTGCATGATGGATGGACTTGACATTTAAGGGGGCTGGGGGTAATGCAAGGTTATTGTTTAGGGCCCCATATTTCTAGACTCTTCCCTCTTGGGGTGTTAGGTGGACATTCTGGTCCTGCTTTCTTCTTCCTCCTCTCAGCCTTGATTTCTCTGCAAGCACCAAAAGGTCAGGAACTAGAAGGAGAGGGACAATCAAGTCTGAGGGGAGGAGGAGAGAGGGACCAGATGTCCCCATGACACCGCAAGAAGCAGAGTCTAGCAATAGGGGAGCCCTAAACATAAATCTCTTGTAAGAAAGATCCTGTTTGTTTATTAATCTTGAAAATAAAAAAAAAATTATAATTCTACTTGTGGAGATGGAAGGTAATGCTCAACTATGCAAACATCTTCTTCACTATCTAGAAGCCACACTGTAGGTCAAGGTCCAACTCCATAGGGGCACATTTACTTACCCGATCCCGAATGTCCGACGAGGATGAACTCTGCCCTGATTCACTAAGATCGTGCGCCCGGGCGAAGTGATGGGTCTGGACGGATTTAGGAAATGGGAAGATAAGGGTATACATGGTTTGTTTCAGCTATATGAGGGGGGAATTTTAAAAAGCTTTGAACAACTGCAAGAGGAATTTCAACTCACACATGATTGTTTCTATCAGTACTTACAACTAAGGCATGCCTTAGAAGTACAGAATAGAGCTGAAGCTCTAACACTTGCCACCCATGATCTAATAGAAGACCTTACAATTTAAGATGGCACCAAAGGATATATATCACGTTTCTAGACTCCCAACATGAGAAATACCCTTTAACTGCCCGAGTTAGGTGGGAAGAAGACTTCCCATTTACGGACGAGCAATGGTCAGATGTGTTATCCGCTGTCCCCTCACTTTCACTCTGTGAGGCTCACCGGCTATCCCAATTATATTTAATACATAGAGTGTACTGCACTCCCCATTGGTTATACAGGGTTGGCTTTAGGGGAGAAGACAGGTGCCCAAAATGTGGTATGGAAGGAGCACATATGTTACATATGATCTGGGAGTGTAGGAAACTAAGTGGATTCTGGAAAAACGTTATAAACCTGATTTTGAAAGTGTTTGGAGTAACAGTTAGGGCCACACCGATGGTATGTCTTTTTGGAGTATTAGATCAAAATGACTTGGAAGATGGGGTGATTATAGGGATTAGCAGAATGTTGCATCAAGCCAGAAAACTTATCGCTATGTAGTGGCTTCGCCCGGAGGCACCGGGGTTAGAGGCCTTTGTAAATAAAATGAATAATATCATTCGGCTAGAAAAAAGTGTCTACTGTAAAAGAAGAGCTAATGCAAAATTCGAGCGCATATGGGGCCCCTGGCTGGACTCTCCGGGTCTCCCATCTGCACATTTGAGACGTAATCCTTTTTCTGCCTTTATGTAATACTTTAAACTCTGTATAACCTGTACAATTCTATATTTACTCATTCATTGTACACCCATGCAACACTGATATTTTGAAGTATTTATTGCAAAATGCTTTATTGTCCTGTAGGTTTGAGGGGTAGAAGGGAGGGAGTTTGTCTTTGGAAAGGGGGGGGGGGGGGGTGGGAATGGGGGATTGTTGGTATACATGTAAAAATGTTAAAAATCAATAAAAACTATTTGATTTAAAAAAAAAAAAAAAAGAAGATCCTGCGCCCGATATCCTGCATGTGTCGCTTCACCGCTCAGGTCCCCGGAGTTCACCTTCTTCTTCCTGGTGCATGTAAGTGCATTGTCCGTGTATAATGCACTGTGCGGGGAGTCACTAAGATCGTGCACCCGATATCCTGCATGTGTCGCTTCCCCGCTCAGGTCCCTGGAGTTCACCTTCTTCTTCCTGGTGCATGTAAGTGCATTGTCTGTGTATAATGCGCTGTGCGGGGAGTCACTAAGATCCTGCGCCCAATATCCTGCATGTGTCGCTTCCCCGCTCAGGTCCGCAGGAGTTCACCTTCTTCTTCCTGGTGCATCTAAGTGCATTGTCCGTGTATAATGCGCTGTGCGGGGAGTCACTAAGATCCTGCGCCTGATATCCTGCATGTGTCGCTTCCCCGCTCAGGTCCCCGGAGTTCACCTTCTTCTTCCTGGTGCATGTAAGTGCATTGTCCGTGTATAATGCGCTGTGCGGGGAGTCACTAAGATCATGCATCCGATATCCTGCATGTGTCGCTTCCCCGCTCAGGTCCGCAGGAGTTCACCTTCTTCTTCCTGGTGCATGTAAGTGCATTGTCCGTGTATAATGCGCTGTGCAGGGAGTCACTAAGATCGTGCACCCGATATCCTGCATGTGTCTCTTCCCCGCTCAGGTCCCTGGAGTTCACCTTATTCTTCCTGGTGCATGTAAGTGCATTGTCTGTGTATAATGTGCTGTGCGGGGAGTCACTAAGATCATGCATCCGATATCCTGCATGTGTCGCTTCCCCGCTCAGGTCCGCAGGAGTTCACCTTCTTCTTCCTGGTGCATGTAAGTGCATTGTCTTGCGACACAATTTTAAAGTTAAATCCCGCGCTCAGTCCGAATCAGTTGGATCGTCCGAAGGCCCGCCCCCGATTTTTGCTACATGAAATCTGGCGCCGCAAAACGGAAATCGTCGGAATATCCGATAAAAGTGCCTCTACTTACCTCACGCCCAGTTCAAGGCTTTCTGTGGGGTTGGTGACATTACTTGTTCCATGTGACCGGGCATCGTGAGGGCCCTGATTGACCATAGCAGGGGCCATGATTGCCAACACTTCCGATCCTGCAGTGTTGATGAAGAGGCCAACCACCACAATGCTGGAACACGGAGATGAGGTAGGTACACTATTTTCCATACTCCTACCCACTTTAATACTCCCAAAAAATTCTAATCCAAACCTGAGCCCCTGAAGGTCAAATACTTTTTGATGAACCTGATTCCAAGTTGTCTAGCAGCCTCAAAAGTCTTCTTTTGCATTCCATATACGAAATGTTGTTATATTGAGGAATATTGAAAAGGAAACATTGTGAGGTAGGTAGTTTTATCTTCATATCTCAGTATTTTATGCCTGCACTGAATAAGATCACTTCAGGCTCTGAAAAACCTCATGCTAATAAAGGCTACCCCACACTATGTTACTGCCTCTGATACCAAGGGTCCTGAGTCCAATTCCAGCCCAAGAGCTCATTCAGATGGGCGTTTTTGACACCTGTATACAATCATTCTTATTTTGCAGATAGCATACTGACCTATTGATTTATATGGGACAGTTCACATGTCCTTTTTTTCATGGATGTGTGGACTGTAAGAAAACAATTACGGCACGCTCTATTTTTTCCTCACATGCAGACCATGGACCTCCAGAAGTCAACGGATACAGAAACTAAAAACCTATGGCACACGGAGAACATCCATATGGGGTCTGATCTTTCTCAGATGTTGCAAGGCAACCAACTGGGCAGTGCAGGACGTGGATTAGAAAACCATACATTTTTTTGTAGCTTTAAAAAAAACGGATGACATACAGACATGGAAATAAAACGTATGCATACACGATACAGACTGAACATGAACATATACCAAAAAGAAAAAAAGTTAGTGTGTGCTCACCATTCCACAGATACGTTCCAAAATTCAAAAATCCAAAAATCACCCAGTCTGGATCCAGGGTAAGAATATCCAAAAATAAAAACGTGTTTCGGCTTTTTTTTCCCCCTTTCCTTATTTTTGTGATGTGACTTTTTGAAATATGTAATTAATAAAATACAGAAGAAGACTTTCTGTTTAACAGTTGCCTGTGCGGATGTCTCTTTTTTATTTTTTCTATTTTTGAACAAGAACATCACATGACCATATTTTTTAACTTTAAAATTGTGGCGCAAGACAATGCACTTACATGCACCAGGAAGAAGAAGGTGAACTCCGGGGACCTGAGTGGGGAAGCGACACATGCAGGATCTCAGGCGCACGATCTATGTGACTCCCCGCACAGCACATTATACACGGACAATGCACTTACATGCACCAGGAAGAAGAAGGTGAACTCCAGGGACCTGAGCGGGGAAGCGACACATGCAGGATATCGGGCGCACGATCTTAGTGACTCCCCGCACAGCGCATTATACACGGACAATGCACTTACATGCACCAGGAAGAAGAAGGTGAACTCTGGGGACCTGAGCGGGGAAGCGACACATGCAGGATATCGGGCGCAGGATCTTAGTGACTCCCCGCACAGCACATTATACACAAACAATGCACTTACATGCACCAGGAAGAAGAAGGTGAACTCCGGGGACCTGAGTGGGGAAGCGACACATGCAGGATATCGGGTGCAGGATCTTAGTGACTCCCCGCACAGCGCATTATACACGGACAATGCACTTACATGCACCAGGAAGAAGAAGGTGAACTCCAGGGACCTGAGTGGGGAAGCGACACATGCAGGATATCGGGTGCAGGATCTTAGTGACTCCCCGCACAGCGCATTATACACGGACAATGCACTTACATGCACCGGGAAGAAGAAGGTGAACTCCAGGGACCTGAGCGGGGAAGCGACACATGCAGGATATCGGGCGCACGATCTTAGTGACTCCCCGCAAAGCGCATTATACACGGACAATGCACTTACATGCACCAGGAAGAAGAAGGTGAACCCCGGGGACCTGAGCGGGGAAGCGACACATGCAGGATATCGCGCACGATCTTAGTGACTCCCTGCACAGCGCATTATACACGGACAATGCACTTACATGCACCAGGAAGAAGATGGTGAACTCCGGGGACCTGAGCGGGGAAGCGACACATGCAGGATATTGGGCGCACGATCTTAGTGACTCCCCGCACAGCGCATTATACACGGACAATGCACTTACATGCACCAGTAAGAAGAAGGTGAACTCCTGCGGACCTGAGCGGGGAAGTGACACATGCAGGATATCGGGGGCACAATCTTAGTGACTCCCCGCACAGCGCATTATACACAGACAATGCACTTACATGCACCAGGAAGAAGAAGGTGAACTCCGGGGACCTGAGCGGGGAAGCGACACATGCAGGATATCGGGAGCACGATCTTAGTGAATCGCGGCAGAGTGCATGGTCGTCGGACAACACACAGCGGGGATCGCAACAGGACCAGGTAAGTAAATGTGCCCCATTATTCTGCTGCCTCTAATACCAATGGTCTTGAGTTCCAATCCCCTCTCTGACATATTGGGGGAGATTCGTTGGGGCACATTTACTTACCCGGTCCAGTCGCGATCCCGCAGTGCGTTCTCCGATGCGGATTCGGGTTCTGCCGGGATTGTGCGCCCGATGTCCACTAGGTGTCGCTGCTGCGCGGAGGTCCGCCGGAGTTCACCTTCTCCGTCTCAGTGCATGTGAGTGCTATTCTTGTGACACAAATTTTTTTTTTAATTCGGCGGTTTTTCCGAATCCGTCGGGTTTTCCGACCGCCACGCCCCCCGATTTCTGTTGCGTGAAAGCCGGGGCCGATGCACCACAATCCGATCGCGTGCTCCAAAATCCCGGGGCAATTCCGCGCACATCAGAAAAATTCGGAATCCCCGACAAAAATGCGCGATTCGGACCCTTAATAAATGAGTTCCAATGTGTCTTCTCTGCCAGTTTTCTATTAGGGGGAGAAGGTACATCCTCCCCTCACAGCCAGTTTTCTGGTTTCTCCAACCTGCATGCCACTTTGGGCATGTTGGGGTGAGGAGCAGGTGAGTGGCAGGTGGTCAGCGGCCGGCAGTGACTATAGGGGATAACTCTGCTAGGTCCCACTTGGTGTTTGGTCCGACCTACTGGAGATTGCGCTCGATCTACTGAGAGGCCGAAGCCTAGATACCGGCACCGGAGCAGTTAAACTGACGTTTAAAACGTTGGTCTTCATCAATTCCCCCCACATTATGACATCGGTGATACAGAAAGGAGGAATAAAAGCTTATTGTGGCCTTTAGTGGAAAACTTTAGTATTTTAAAATTTCTTTATGTTTTATGTCGTAGCATCAAAAAATAATATTTTTAGAAACAGTTATTCTCTATGCAGAAAAGAATCCAAATAGTTTACGACGTTTTGTCCTGACTGCTCGTGGATCCCGGGTTTGTGATTTTCCCAGTACTTATTGTTGGTTTTGGAAAAGTATTTTGTGTTTCTTAGCCAAGAAAATTTTAGAAATTTGACGAAACTTCACAGTGAAATTAAATTCCCACCAGAAAATGTCCTTTTACGAAGCTACTTGGGAAATTAAATAATAAAACAACAGAAACATAAAGGATAAAATAAAATGTCCACATAATAGAGAAAGAGCTTCACATTGTTTGTGACCTGGCTGACATGGGTGACATCTGCTCACCCCACCCATGTCCATGTTGACGGTGCAGTAAAACATGGCGGCCTCGCCACACCCTGACCAGGCTGTAATGGGAAGACTGGAAGCCCTGCCTGCTTGCCACAATGTATCCTACATAATACAGGACAACTACGAAGACAGCCCCCCCTTTCGGTCACAGTACAGGCAAGAAACAAGACAAAAAAAATGTAAAAACACAACAAGGTGTAGTAAACAAATCTTGGTCATAACTGAGAGAGCACAACCAAAGAATAGTCACAAAAACAAGCCAAAAATCAAATAACCAGGAATACAGGAATAGAGAACTATAGCAAAGAAGATGATAGAGCTAGCAAATGACGTTAACCATCAGGGTATGAGCTGAGCGCTGGATATTTATAATGAGAAGGAACTCTTCCCCAGGTGGTAGGAGCGTGCACTCACACTCACATGGTGTTAACTCTTGCTGGTCCAGGACTGGCTGCAAAAAGAAAGGTGTGGGGAACACAACTCACAGGCAGCCACTAGGACGTAGTTCACACTGCTGGAGGAAAGTAAAGCACAGGGAAAGCATCTCCTCCTCCTTATAGCGAGAACCGAGGAAGACGCAGACGTAACACATGCACAATAGAAGTCAATGGGGGACAGAATTTGTGCAGCGAACTCATGGCTCCAAATATGGCCGTGTGCATGAGGTCATAGATTCAGGTGTGTAAGACAACAGCAGATGTGTGGCAGATCCATGGCACAATCTTATTTTGTAATAGATATAAGATGACTAAATAGATTATGTAGGGTCTAGGAATGGACTGGAGACACAGACAGAAACAGTGGGCCCTGAGACTAAACCCCCCTTACCAGCTGACCTTGCCTATTTGCAGGGTCTACTGTACAATAGGCCCCCATAGCTACTAGTGATGCCTATAATAGCCCCCCATAGCTTCCAGTGACCCCCTGTGGGATTATATATTTCATCTGTATTTTTCTTTCTTTTATTTTATACTGACACTTGGTGAGAACCCCCCCCCCCCCCTTTGAGTTGCTCATGAAACATATCAATATATATTCACAGATCATGTAAAGTGGTGGCCTCAGAAATGTTACATGGCCAAAAATAACTCATTCTCTCGAGAGGAAACCACTGCAGATGAGTAACTAAGAAGAAAAAACAGAAAGTTCTCACTTGTGACATAATGGGAAAATAAGGCGAGACATAAGACCACAAAATACACAGCAGTAATGTCCGAGGTGTATACAGAGATTGTACAGAGCTGGGGTGCTGCAGGGGTGCATGCTGGGAGTTGTAGTATCTCACAATCTAAAGAGACTCGTATGATGTCCTATTACTTATAGGTAGGTAGTTATTAGATAGGTAGACATATTGGGGGTCATTTATGATGGGGCGTTGCTGCCCTGGTCCTGTGCATTGCCTATAGCCCGTGGACGGTTCAGGAAAAGGTTATGGCACAATTCTACACCGGGTCAGACCTCCTGATAGATCTGGTGTGTGATGGGGGTCGGGTGTGCCATCATACACTGGTGCACTTAGTGCCAACCTACTATGAATGTGCCCCATATTTTTGGTTATGTAATAATACGGTTTTTGGCTTTTCTCATTGGGTGAGCCTCTCTTCACCAATGGCGCCTTGTCCTTGAGGTGACTTGTCTCCCAGTTCATCATCACACGTATCCAGATCATCACAAATCATCTCGAAGGATTCTGTTGGGGGATCTCTGTCCTTAGGATGGTGATAAGACATCTCAGTATTGTGCTTTGTAGAAGTCATGGCAGCTCCTCTGGAAGGGTGCACATATTTTACCTGCCAAAAATTCCAAACATTGAATGTCAATACTCATCCCATCATCTCCCTAGACCACCATGAATTATCACTCATCATTAACCCCTTCATCATCATCCTAGATCACCATAGATGTTGGATATCAATGTTAATCCTCTTGTCCTCCCTGACCACCATGAGTATTCATTCAATATTATTCCACTGACATCAATCAATGCTAATCACATCACCCTAGACCACCCATCAATATTATCCCCAGCATCATCTTAGGCCATAATGAATAATGATTCAACATTAATTGTATCTTCATGCTAGACCACCATAAATAATCAACATTAATCCCACCATCAACCGAGACCACGACGAATGGTCAATCAACATTAATCCTAACATCATCCAAGACCACCATAAATAGTCATTCAACATTAATCATATCATCATCCAAGACCACCACGGATAGTTCATCAAAATTAATTTCATCATCATGCTAGACCACCATGGATAGTCCATCAATACTATTCCTGTTATCATCCTTGACCACTATGGATAGTCAATCAACATTAATCCCATCATCATCCAAGACCACCAGGGATAGTCCATCAGAATAAATTCACTAATTATTGCCAGACCACCATGGATAGTCAATAAATATTATTCCCATCATCATGTGAGACCACTATGGATAGTCAGTGAACATTAATCCCATCATCATCCAAGACCACCATGGATAGTTCATCAAAATTAATTTCATCATCATGCCAGACCACCATGGATAGTCTATCAATACTATTCCTGTTATCATCCTAGACCTCTATGGATAGTCAATCAACATCAAACCCATCATCATCCAAGACCACCATGGATAGTTCATCAAATTGAATTCCATCATCATGCTAGACCACCATGGATTGTCAATGAACAGTAATCCCATCATCGTCCAAGACCACCATGGATAGTCAATCATTACTATTTTCAACATCATCTGAGACCACTTTAGGCAATCAATATAAATATCATTATTATACAAGACGACCAAAGTTAAGAAGTCAACATTTATCATCAGCCTAGACCACCATGAATAAGCAATTAATAATAAGATCTGCAGCCAGATCTTGTGCAGTGAGCTCTGCAGAGTTTTGAGGCACATTACCTATAAAAAAGGATCAGAAAAGCGAGTGTGTGAGCTTGGCGGCGAGTGTGCATTGATCCTTAGTGTGTGCAGTGTCTTAAGTGTGACTTAAGTTTAAGGGACTTAATTTTGAGGGACTTTAGCAGGTAACTGCTGTATTTTGTGTTACTTCGACTGTAAATTCTTCTTTCTGTGCATATTTCTATTGTAATTCCCATTAGAACAATGGACTCCATAAGTGGCATTGCTACACGGTGTACATCCTGTGCCATGTATGCTTTCCTTGAACAGCCGTTTGAGGGGGAATACTGCTGTGTGGTGTGTATATACTGCTGTGTGGGGTGTGTGAGGGGGAATACTGCTGTGTGGTGTGTATATACTGCTGTGTGGGGTGTGTGAGGGGGAATACTGCTGTGTGGGGTGTGTGAGGGGGAATACTGCTGTGTGGTGTGTATATACTGCTGTGTGGGGTGTGTGAGGGGGAATACTGCTGTGTGGTGTGTATATACTGCTGTGTGGGGTGTGTGAGGGGGAATACTGCTGTGTGGTGTGTATATACTGCTGTGTGGGGTGTGTGAGGGGGAATACTGCTGTGTGGGGTGTGTGAGGGGGAATACTGCTGTGTGGTGTGTATATACTGCTGTGTGGGGTGTGTGAGGGGGAATACTGCTGTGTGGTGTGTATATACTGCTGTGTGGGGTGTGTGAGGGGGAATACTGCTGTGTGGGGTGTGTGAGGGGGAATACTGCTGTGTGGTGTGTATATACTGCTGTGTGGGGTGTGTGAGGGGGAATACTGCTGTGTGGGGTGTGTGAGGGGTATATACTGCTGTGTGGGGTGTGTGAGGGGTATATACTGCTGTGTGGGGTGTGTGAGGGGTATATACTGCTGTGTGGGATGTGTGAGGGGTATATACTGCTGTGTGGGGTGTGTGAGGGGGAATACTGCTGTGTGGGGTGTGTGAGGGGTATATACTGCTGTGTGGGGTGTGTGAGGGGTATATACTGCTGTGTGGGGTGTGTGAGGGGTATATACTGCTGTGTGGGGTGTGTGAGGGGTATATACTGCTGTGTGGGGTGTGTGAGGGGTATATACTGCTGTGTGGGATGTGTGAGGGGGAATACTGCTGTGTGGGGTGTGTGAAAATTGCTCATCTGGAAGCCCAGATTCTGGATCTAAATGAGCAAGTTTCAAGGCTGCGGGCAATTGATAATATGGAACGAAGTTTGCTGCTCCTGGAGCACAAACTCTCTGGGGAAGATGGTTGTGGGGAGGGAAGTATGGAGGTGCAGAGTGAGGGGGCAGCTAGTTGGGTAACATGTAGAAGGCGGGGTAGAGGGAAGAGTTGTAGGGAGTCTAGTCCTGATCTGGTACACCCCAATAAGTTTGCCAGGCTGGCGGATGAGGGGGGTATCAGCTCTGGGGTAGCAATGCTGCAGAAAGACGTGGCCTCTAGCAACAAGGGGAATGTCTGCTACGGTAAGAAGGGTAATGGGAGCACAGGCAAGGTCAGACAGGTGCTGGTAGTGGGAGATTCGATTATTAGGGGAACACACAGGGCAATCTGTCACAAAGACCATGCATACCGAACAGTGTGTTGTTTGCCGGGTGCTCGGGTTCGGCATGTTGCGGATCGGGTTGACGGATTACTGGGAGGGGCTGGTGAGGAACCAGCGGTCATGGTCCACATTGGCACTAACAACAAAGTAAGAGGTAGGTGGAAGGTCCTTAAAAATGATTTCAGAGATTTAGGCCATAAGCTCAGGGCAAGGACCTCAAAGGTAATTTTCTCCGAAATACTACCTGTACCACGTGCCACACCAGAAAGGCAGCGGGAGATCAGGGAGGTAAATAAGTGGCTCAAAAGTTGGTGTAGGAAGGAGGGTTTTGGGTTCATGGAGAACTGGACTGACTTTTCTGTCGGCTACAGGCTCTACAGTAGGGATGGGCTGCACCTCAATGGGGAGGGGGCCGCTGTTTTAGGGGAAAAAATGGCTAGAAGGTTGGCAATGTGTTTAAACTAGAGACCTGGGGGGAGGGCAACTACACTTGTGCAGGGCAAATAGACAGTGTACATAGAGAGCTGGGAAGAGTCATAGTCCATGGGGGAGGAAGGGGGGCTGGAATGAGATTGGGGAATAAGGACAAAAGGAATACGGACAGGGAAAACCATATAAAGTGTATGTACACAAATGCCAGAAGCCTCACAAACAAAATGGAGGAACTGGAACTCTTGATGTTGTAGAGGAAATATGATATAGTGGGTATCAGTGAGACATGGCTGGACAGTAGCTATGACTGGGCTGTTACTATAGATGGTTATAGTCTTTTTAGAAAGGATCGTATAAATAAAAAAGGGGGAGGGGTTTGTTTATATGTGAATTCTCGCCTCAAGCCCGTCCTGAGAGATGAGATCAGTAACGCAAATGCAAATGTGGAGTCCCTATGGGTGGAGATAAGAGGAGGGAAAAAGAATAATAAAATATTACTAGGGGTTTGTTATAAGGCTCCAAATATAATGGAGGCAGCAGAGGAAATGCTGATAAGTGAAATGGATGCGGCTTCAAAGCATGGTGAAGTACTTATCATGGGGGACTTCAATTACCCAGATATTGACTGGGGGGCAGAAACCTGCAGGTCCTTCAAAGGTAGCAGGTTCTTGTCAACAACAAAAGACAATTACCTGTCGCAACTAGTCCTGGAGCCAACAAGAGGAGGGGCACTGCTGGACCTTATCCTTACCAACAGACCTGATTGGGTATCAAAACTACAGGTTGGGGGGAACCTGGGGAATAGTGATCATAATATTATTGATTTTGTATTACGCTTTACTAAGAGCGTTAGGGAAGGGGCAACCAACACTCTAAACTTCAGGAGGGCAAATTTTCAGCAACTAAGAGAAGACCTTAAAGGCATAGACTGGGATAATGTTCTCAAAGACAAAAGCCCCCCCCCCCCCCCCAAAAAAAAATGGGACTTTTTCTTATATATTCTGAAAAAGTCCTGTGAGAAACACATACCTTATGAGAAAAAGCATAAGAGGAACAAGAAAAACCCTATGTGGCTAACTAGTCTTGTAAGGAAAGCAATAAGCGAGAAAGATAAAGCGTTTAAGGTGCTAAAACGTGAAGGTAGCGATGAGGCACTACAGGATTATAGAGAGAAAAATAAATCCTGTAAAAAGCAGATAAAGGCCACAAAAATAGAGACTGAGAGAAATATTGCCAGGGAGAGCAAAAATAATCCCAAATTATTTTTCAAGTATATAAATGATAAGAAACTAAAAACAGAGAGTGTGGGTCCCCTTAGGAATAACATGGGGGTCATGGTGGAAGGAGATGAGGAAAGGGCCAATCTACTGAATGTCGCCTTCTCAACTGTCTTTACCCAGGAAAATCCCCTGGTGGAAGACACAATGAGGAATAATGTAAATTCTTTTTATAATGTCAACAGTTTAACCCAGGAAGAGGTACGGCGCCGCCTCGCAACCACTAAGATAGATAAATCACCGGGGCCAGATGGCATACACCCCCGGGTTCTGCATGAATTATATACGGTGATAGACAAACCGTTATTTTTAATATTTGAAGATTCACTGAGGACTGGTTATGTTCCACAGGACTGGCGCATAGCAAATGTGGTACCAATATACAAAAAAGGATCAAATAGCGATCCTGGAAACTACAGACCCGTGAGTCTAACTGCTGTGGTGGGGAAAATATTTGAGGGGTTTATTAGAGATGCTATCCTGGAGTATCTCACTGTGCACAACCTTATAACCCAGCGTCAGCATGGGTTTATGAGAGATCGGTCCTGTCAGACTAATCTGATTGGTTTCTACGAGGAGGTAAGTTCAAGACTGGATCTGGGGGACGCTGTAGATGTTGTATATTTGGACTTTTCAAAGGCATTTGACACCGTGCCACATAAAAGGTTGGTATATAAAATGAGACTGCTGGGAATAGGAGAAAATCTGTGTATTTGGGTAAGTAATTGGCTTAGTGATAGAAAACAGAGGGTGGTCATTAATGGCACATTCTCAGATTGGGTTGATGTTACCAGTGGAGTGCCACAGGGGTCAGTATTGGGGCCACTTCTTTTTAATATTTTTATTAATGTCCCCTCTATTGGGTTTACACAGTCAAGTTTCAATATTTGCAGATGATACTAAGCTGTGTAAAGTAATAAATACTGAGGTCGATAGTTTAGCATTACAGAGGGATCTGTGGAAGCTTGAGGAGTGGGCAGAGAAATGGTTGATGAGGTTTAATGTAGATAAATGTAAAGTTATGCACTTAGGCCATGGAAACAAAAAGTATAATTATGTTCTAAATGGTCAATTACTTAGTAAAACTGAAGCTGAAAAGGACTTGGGGGTATTGGTGGATGGTAAACTTAATTTTAGTGACCAGAGCCAGGCGGCTGCTGCTAAAGCAAATAAAATAATGGGATGTATCAAGAGAGGAATAGATTCTCATGATAAAGAAATAGTTTTGCCCTTATACAAATCCCTGGTCAGACCACACATGGAATATTGTGTACAGTTTTGGGAACCAGTGTATAAAAAGGATATAGTAGAGCTGGATCAGGTGCAGAGGAGAGCAACCAGGATTATTAGTGGAATGGGGGGATTAGAATACACTGACAGATTACAAAGTTTGGGATTATTCAGTTTAGAAAAAAGACGGCTGAGGGGAGACCTCATTACAATGTACAAATAACTGAACGGACAGTACAAGGATCTCTCCAAAGATCTTTTTATACCTAGGCCTGTGACCAGGACAAGGGGGCATCCTCTACGCCTAGAGGAGAGGCGATTCTACCATCAACACAGACAGGGGGCATCCTCTACACCTAGAGGAGAGGAGGTTCTACCATCACCATAGACAGGGGGAATCCTTTACACCTAGAGGAGAGGAGGTTCTACCATCACCATAGACAGGGGACATCCACTACACCTAGAGGAGAGCAGATTCTACCATCACCATAGACAGGGGGCATCCTCTACACCTAGAGCAGAGGTGGTTCTACCATCACCATAGACAGGGGGCATCCTCTACACCTAGAGGAGGGGCAGTTCTACCATCAACACAGACAGGGGGCATCCTCTACACCTAGAGGAGAGGAGGTTCTACCATCACCATAGACAGGGGGAATCCTTTACACCTAGAGGAGAGGAGGTTCTACCATCACCATAGACAGGGGGATCCCCTACACCTAGAGGAGAGGAGGCTATACCATCACCATAGACAGGGGCATCCTCTACACCTAGAGGAGAGGAGATTCTACCATCACCATAGACAGGGGGCATCCTCTACACCTAGAGGAGAGGGAGTTCTACCATCACCATAGACAGGGGGCATCCTCTACACCTAGAGGAGAGGAGGTTCTACCATCACCATAGACAGGGGGCATCCTCTACTGCTAGAGGAGAGGAGGTTCTACCATCACCATAGACAGGGGGCATCCTCTACACCTAGAGGAGAGGAGATTCTACCATCACCATAGACAGGGGGAATCCTTTACACCTAGAGGAGAGGAGGTTCTACCATCACCATAGACAGGGGGATCCCCTACACCTAGAGGAGAGGAGGCTATACCATCACCATAGACAGGGGCATCCTCTACACCTAGAGGAGAGGAGATTCTACCATCACCATAGACAGGGGGCATCCTCTACACCTAGAGGAGAGGGAGTTCTACCATCACCATAGACAGGGGGCATCCTCTACACCTAGAGGAGAGGTGGTTCTACCATCACCATAGACAGGGGGCATCCTCTACACCTAGAGGAGAGGAGATTCTACCATCACCATAGGCAGGGGCATCCTCTACACCTAGAGGAGAGGAGATTCTACCATCACCATAGGCAGGGGCATCCTCTACACCTAGAGGAGAGGAGGTTCTACCATCACCATAGACAGGGGGAATCCTTTACACCTAGAGGAGAGGAGGTTCTACCATCACCATAGACAGGGGACATCCACTACACCTAGAGGAGAGCAGATTCTACCATCACCATAGACAGGGGGCATCCTCTACACCTAGAGCAGAGGTGGTTCTACCATCACCATAGACAGGGGGCATCCTCTACACCTAGAGGAGGGGCAGTTCTACCATCAACACAGACAGGGGGCATCCTCTACACCTAGAGGAGAGGAGGTTCTACCATCACCATAGACAGGGGGAATCCTTTACACCTAGAGGAGAGGAGGTTCTACCATCACCATAGACAGGGGGATCCCCTACACCTAGAGGAGAGGAGGCTATACCATCACCATAGACAGGGGCATCCTCTACACCTAGAGGAGAGGAGATTCTACCATCACCATAGACAGGGGGCATCCTCTACACCTAGAGGAGAGGGAGTTCTACCATCACCATAGACAGGGGGCATCCTCTACACCTAGAGGAGAGGAGGTTCTACCATCACCATAGACAGGGGGCATCCTCTACTGCTAGAGGAGAGGAGGTTCTACCATCACCATAGACAGGGGGCATCCTCTACACCTAGAGGAGAGGAGATTCTACCATCACCATAGACAGGGGGAATCCTTTACACCTAGAGGAGAGGAGGTTCTACCATCACCATAGACAGGGGGATCCCCTACACCTAGAGGAGAGGAGGCTATACCATCACCATAGACAGGGGCATCCTCTACACCTAGAGGAGAGGAGATTCTACCATCACCATAGACAGGGGGCATCCTCTACACCTAGAGGAGAGGGAGTTCTACCATCACCATAGACAGGGGGCATCCTCTACACCTAGAGGAGAGGTGGTTCTACCATCACCATAGACAGGGGGCATCCTCTACACCTAGAGGAGAGGAGATTCTACCATCACCATAGGCAGGGGCATCCTCTACACCTAGAGGAGAGGAGATTCTACCATCACCATAGGCAGGGGCATCCTCTACACCTAGAGAAGAGGAGGTTCTACCATCACCATAGACAGGGGACATCCTCTACACCTAGAGGAGAGGCGGTTCTACCATCACCATAGATAGGGGGCATCCTCTACACCTAGAGGAGAGGAGGTTCTATCATCACCATAGACAGGGGGCATCCTCTACACCTAGAGGTGAGGAGGTTCTACCATCACCATAGACAGGGGACATCCTCTACACCTAGAGGAGAGGCGGTTCTACCATCACCATAGACAGGGGGCATCCTCTACACCTAGAGGAGAGGAGGTTCTATCATCACCATAGACACGGGGCATCCTCTACACCTAGAGGAGAGGTGGTTCTATCATCACCATAGACAGGGGGCATCCTCTACACCTAGAGGAGAGGAGGTTCTACCATCACCATAGACAGGGGGATCCTCTACACCTAGAGGAGAGGAGGTTCTACCATCACCATAGACAGGGGGCATCCTCTACACCTAGAGGAGAGGAGGTTCTACCATCACCATAGACAGGGGGCATCCTCTACTTCTAGAGGAGAGGAGGTTCTACCATCACCATAGACAGGGGGCATCCTCTACACCTAGAGGAGAGGCGATTCTACCATCAACATAGACAAAGGTTCTTTACTGTACGAGCAGTGACACTGTGGAACTCTCTGCCGCAGGAGGTTGTTATGGCGGACTCTATGTACATGTTCAAGAGAGGCCTGGATGACTTTCTGGAGAGAAAAAATATCACGGGTTATGGGGATAAAACATTTATTTAATTCTTAAAGGTTGGACTTGATGGACTTGCGTCTCCTTCCAGCTTTATATACTATGATACTATGATACTATGACTATGAATTTCCCCATCATCCTAAACCACCATGGGTACATGTCACTCTCTGAGTTGGAATAACCTAAAACAAGTAACAGTAGCCTGGAAACTATTAGGTCTCGTCAAATTGATAGTAGATCCTCCGGTGGCCCAGACTCTGACATAATAATGGCCCCAGAGACCCAGGAGAAGATCTCCAGAAGATGTGGAGGCTCCTAAGGCCTATATCTGAGAAGATAATGGAAAGAGAATCATGTATTCTGAGGGCTTCAGTCTGACCCTGACAACTACTTGAGTGACAGATGAGTCCCTAGATAATAAGTGGAGTCTTGCTAGTTGCTACCACTATAAATTTATGGTAATTCATTATATATATATTTTTTTTAAATTTTGCATAACATACAAAAAATATATTAAAGCAACTCCCCAAAAATGACATATTTTCCTAATGCTCTGGGATTGAGGGCTACACGGTGGCTGAGTGGTTAACATTGCAGCCTTGCAGCGTTGGGGTCCTGGGTTCCAGTCCCAGGGTCAACATCTGCAAAGAGTTTGTATGTTCTCTCCGTGTTTGCGTGGGTGTCCTCCGGTTTCCTCCCACACTCCAAAACATACTGGTAGGCTGATTAGATTGTGAGCCCCATGGGGACAGGGACCGATGTAACAAGCTCTGTGTAGCACTGTGTAATCTGTATGCGCTATACAAGTAAAGGAATTATTATTATTATATACTAAGGTGTAGGGATTACTACAGAAATTCAGCACCCCATTTTAATTTGTTTTAAGCCCCAAGGTTGCTGAGATATCAGTCCCCATATCTGACCATTGCAATCCTCTCCACTGTTAGTGAGGTGGTGCTAGAGCAGGGGGACATGTTTTATGATAATCTACTCTGACACTGAGACGATCATAACAAATTCCCCTCCTCCTCTGCACCAGAACCCCCTCTCTGACAGTGGAGAGGATTACAATGGTCAGATACTGGGACTGATATCTCAGCAACTGTGGGGGCTAGGAATATGTAAGGAATAGGAAAATATAGGAAAATGTAAAGGTCATCTTTAAACCATTCCCGACACCCAACAACCCCTGAACCTGCAACGAGTGAAAAGAAAAAGGGAAAAAGAAGATATAAGGGGGACAAAATTAAAGAAAAACATTGTAATTTTTAAATATTTTTTAAAATATGGATAATCACTAGAGATGATCGAACATACTCGTCCGAGCTTGATGCTCGTTCGAGCATTAGCGTACTCGAAACTGCTCGTTGCTCGGACGAATACTTCGCCCGCTCGAGAAAATGGCATCTCCCGCCGTTTTGCTTTTTGGCGGCCAGAAACAGAGCCAATCACAAGCCAAGAGACTCTGCACTCCACCCAGCATGACGTGGTACCCTTACACGTCGATAGCAGTGGTTGGCTGGCCAGATCAGGTGACCCTGGAATAGACTAGCCCCTGCCCGCGCTGCTCGGATCATTCTCTGTCTGGATGCCGCTAGGGAGAGAACTGCTGCTGGTCAGGGTTAGCGTTAGGCTGTTCTATTAGAATAGTGTTAGGCAGGAGTGATTCTACAAGAACCCAACAGCCCTTCTTAGGGCTACAATAACGTTATACTTTTTTTTTTTTTATTTGCTTGTGGCTGGGCTTGCTGGCACTAGTAGTGCATCTACTACCATATTGTGAGGAATTTACAGGGGGACTTGCTACCGTTGTGTTTAGCTCTTAGTGACACACATATCCACCTCAAACACCGAAGTGGGACAATTTATTAGGGGTTTGAGTAGAATTAGGCACAGTCATTTGTCCACCAGTCAGTCTTCCACGCAGTCCACCCATGTCACCGAAATTGGCACTCCTCTAGCTCCTCCACCTCAGCCTCCTTCCCCCCAGTCTGCTCCCTCCCACCAAAATTTGGCATTTGAACCGGCATACTCTGAGGAACTGTTTTCTGGACCCTTCCCACAGTCACAAACCACTTGTCCTGCTGCTGCTGAGCTATTTTCCGATGCCCAGGTTTTCCACCAGTCGCAGTCTGTGGGTGATGATGACATTATTCACGTAGTGGAAGAAGTGTGTAAAGAGGTGTCGGACGATGAGGAGACACGGTTGTCAGACAGTGGTGAAGTTGTTGTCAGGGCAGGAAGTCCGAGGGGGGAGCAGACTGAGGGATCGGAGGATGATGAGGTGACAGACCCAAGCTGGGTTGATAGGCCGGGTGAACACAGTGCTTCTGAGACGGAGGCGAGTCCTATAGCAGAACAGGTTGGAAGAGGCAGTGGTGGGGCCAGACGGAGAGGAAGGGCCAGAGCTGGTGCATCAGCGCCAAATGTTGCCCGTAGTCAAGCTCCCGTGGCGAGGGCTAGATTTTCAGAAGTCTGGAGGTTCTTTAAAGAAACACCGGATGACCGACGGACTGTGGTGTGCAACCTTTTCCAAACCAGGATCAGCAGGGGTTCCACCACTACTAGCTTAACTACCACCAGTATGCGCAGGCATATGAATGCTAAACACCCCACTCAATGGCACCAAGCCCGTTCACCTCCGGCCGGGCACACCACTGCTCCTTCCCCTTCGTCATCTGCTAGTCAGCCCCCTGCCCAGGACCCCGGCCCAAACACCTCCCGTGCGAAAACCCCATCTTCGCCTCCACGATCCTCCACAGCATCCACCAGCGTTCAGCTCTCCATACCCCAGACGCTGGAGCGCAAAAGGAGTTATAGCGCAACCCACCCACACGCCCAAGCCCTCAACGTCCACATCTCCAAGTTGCTTAGCCTGGAGATGCTTCCCTATAGGCTGGTAGAGACCGAGGCCTTTCGAAACCTCATGGCGGCGGCCGCCCCTCGGTATTCGGTCCCCAGCCGCCACTACTTTTCCCGATGTGCCGTCCCAGCCCTGCACAAGCACGTGTCAGAGAACATCCTCCGTGCCCTGACCAACGCCGTTTCTGACAAGGTCCACCTGACCACGGACACGTGGACGAGTGCTGCCGGGCAGGGCCACTATATATCGCTGACGGCACATTGGGTTAACTTGGTGGAGGCTGGGACCGAGTCTGACCCTGCGGCTGGTCATATACTGCCGACGCCGAGGATTGCGGGGCCTACCTCGGTCCAGGTCTCAAAGGCCTACTATGCCTCCTCCTCCTCCCACCCCTCCTCCACCTCCTCCTCTGAATTACCATCCGTGGGCATGGCGCCATCAGTCGGTAGCTCTAGGCACAGCAGCAGTGCCGTCGCTAAGCGACAGCAGGTGGTGCTCAAACTGCTGAGCCTAGGCGATAAAAGGCACATCGCCCAAGAGCTATTACAGGGCATCACGGCGCAGACTGATCTGTGGCTGGCACCGCTGAACCTGAAGCCAGGCATGGTTGTGTGTGACAACGGCCGTAACCTGGTGGCGGCTCTGCAACTCGGCAGACTGACACATGTGCCATGCCTGGCCCATGTGTTAAATCTCATAGTTCAGCGTTTCCTCAAGACATACCCCAATCTGTCTGATTTGCTCACGAAGGTGCGCCGCATCTGTGCGCATTTCAGGAAGTCCAGCACAGATGCTGCCACTCTCAGGGCAGCGCAGCGCCGCCTCCAACTGCCCGCTCACCGACTGTTGTGCGACGTGCCCACGAGGTGGAATTCAACACCAACCATGTTATCCAGAGTTTACCAGCAGTGCAGAGCGATTGTAGACTGCCAGATGTCAACTTCCACCAGAACTGGTAGTCAGGTCAGTCAGCTTCCTCAAGTCTACAATGAGGAGTGGACGTGGATGTCTGATATCTGTCAGTTGCTGAGTAACTTTGAGGAGTCAACACAGATGGTCAGTGGTGATGCCGGCATCATCAGCCTCACCATCCCGCTGCTTGGCCTGTTGAAAAACTCTCTGGTCAGCATGAAGTCGGAAGCTTTGCGCTCGTCACAAGAGACGGGGGAAGAAGATTCCCTTGTTGATAGCCAAAGCACCCTTAGGTCTGTTTCTCAGCGCATATCGGAGGAGGTGGAGGAGGATGAGGAGGAAGAGGAGGAGAATGTTGGCGAGACAGAAGAGGGGACCATTGTTCAGTCCTTCACTGTTCAGCGTGTATGGGCAGAAGAAGAGGAGTTGGAGGAGTTGGAGGAGGAGGAAATGGTCAGTCAGGCCAGTGAGGGGAGTGAATTCTTGCGCGTTGGGACTCTGGCGCATATGGCAGATTTCATGCTAGGCTGCCTATCCCGTGACCCTCGCGTTCAAAGAATTTATTCCAGCACCGATTACTGGGTATTCACTCTCCTGGACCCACGGTACAAGCAAAATCTTTCCACTCTTATCCCTGGAGAGGAAAGGAGTGTGAGAATGCATGAATACCAGCAGGCCCTGGTGCACAAGCTGAAACAGTATTTCCCTTCTGACAGCGCTAGCGGCAGAGGGAGTACTTCTGCGGGACAAGTAGTGAGGGAGAGTAGGCGAGCAGGCAGCTTGTCCAGCACTGGCAGGGGTACGCTTTACAAGGCTTTTGCCAGCTTTATGTCACCCCAGCAAGACACTGTCACCTGTCCCCAGTCTCGGCAGAGTAGGGCTGATCTTTACAGAAAGATGGTGAGGGAGTACGTAGCTGACCATACCATACCATCGTCCTAAATGATCACACAGCTCCCTACAACTACTGGGTTTCAAAGCTGGACATGTGGCACGAACTGGCGCTGTACGCCTTGGAGGTTCTTGCCTGCCCTGCCGCTAGCGTCTTGTCCGAGCGGGTTTTCAGTGCAGCTGGTGGCATCATCACCGATAAGCATACACGCCTGTCGACTGACAGCGCTGACAGGCTGACGCTTATCAAGATGAATAAAGCCTGGATTTCTCCGCATTTCCATTCTCCACCAGGTGAAAGAAGCTGAACCTGAATAATGTATGCACTCCTCCTCCTCATTGTCCTCCTTCTCCTCCTCTTTGTACACTAAAGCAGAGGAAACTGGTCTTTTTTTTTGCCAGGGCCAACTGGCTCTGGCTATAGTACTCTATGTATTTAATTTTTCTGGAGGGCCAACTACCCGGTCCTCTGTTTTAAACAATTTTTGGGACTGCCACATACAGGCACTCAATCTATGTAATTTTTCTGGAGGACCAGCTACCTGCTCCTCTGCTTTGAAAACTTTTTTGGACTGCCACATACAGGCACTCAATCTATGTAATTTTTCTGGAGGACCAGCTACCTGCTCCTCTGGTTTGAAAACTTTTTTGGACTGCCACATACAGGCACTATCCAAATTAAATTGTCTCCATAGCAGCCTCCACACGTCGTCTTTTTAGCTGCCTTCACACGTTGTCTCCATTTCTACCTCCACACGTCATCGCCATAGCTGCCTCCAAAAGTAGTCCATATAGCTGCCTCCATACATGGTCCCCTTATCAAACGAGGTGTGTCAGGCAGAATTTTGGATTGTTTTCATGGCTTCCATGTTAACTTTGTCGCCACCCTGCTGTGTAATCCACAAATTATACTGGCAAACTTTTATCATTTACCAATATTATTTCAGCGCTTCTTGCGCATCTGTTTACATTCCCCTCACCCGCCAGAACCCAAACTTATAAGAACGCTACTACACTTGATCTTATACAAAAGGTTCTTAGAAGTGCTGTTTGGGGAGTAGCCTAGAGACTGGGGCTTAGATTGGCAAAAGCTCACCTGGCAGCGGAGCGCCAGCTCCATGCCAAGATCCAACTAACATAGTTTTAACTGCAGCACCTTTAATCTACTACTAGTTCACTGCCTCCATACATGGTCCCCTTATCAAACGAGGTGTGTCAGGCAGAATTTTGGGTTGTTTTCATGGCTTCCTCATCAAACTTGTTAACTTTGTCGCCACCCTGCTGTGTTATCCACAAAATATACTGGCAAACTTTTATCATTTACCGATATTATTTGAGCGCTTCTTGCTCACCTCCTTTGGTTCCTCTCTGCCACCCATTGGTTTTAAGCCTGAGTCCATATGGGGTATGTCGCCATGCCACTCTCTAGCCTGCTGCCGCTGCCTCTGCATGCCGTCCCCTATAGTGTCAGGGTCAATTATTGGATGTTTTAGATGCTATCTAGCTTCATTCTGTCACTCTGTCATGGCCATGCTGTTGCCCATAATTTTGGCATAATGGTGCGATTAGGCAGCCTCAGAGGCATCCATGCATGCTGCCCCTGCTGTTTCCTGTCCATTTCCGTGGTGTTTCCATCCTTTTCTGAGGTTCCCAGGTGTTTGGCCAAGCTTCCCAGTGCAGATCCTTGGTCCCCTTGAAAAATGCTCGAGTCTCCCATTGACTTCAATGGGGCTCGTTATTCGAGACGAGCACTCGAGCATCGGGAAAAGTTTGTCTCGAATAACAAGTACCCGAGCATTTTAGTGCTCGCTCATCTCTAATAATCACTTTTTACCTTCCCTGCAATTGGTTTTCCACAGGATATGTTGTTACCTGCAGAACTAGAGGATCAGATGTTTAGGACGGGTGCAAAAATATAAGATCCAGACATCTCTACAAAACTAAATTTATTTTGAGAAATGGTTTTATCGTGTTCAAAAACAACAAACTTTATTTCACTGCAGTTATTGGTTTTTATGGTTCCAATAGGTTCCATCATTGAATGCCAAACCATAATCATCTGTCAGTGTAAACTGAGGTCGTCTTGAAAGAGCCCCCCATGATGACATCCCATGAACCCAATGCCGGGATACTGATGATACAGCCCCCTCCTCCTGCTAACCCCTTAGATACCACAGTTAGCACTGGGAGTGGCATCAATGAGGTCATCACTGACAGCAGCCATTGGGGCAGGAGCCACACTGTGACACCTGCAGTAAACGCAACGCGGGGGTCCAGGTGACGATCCACAGACTAAGAGACCAAACCACCAAGTCAGTTGCCTCTTGTTATCTTCTATAGCCAGTAGGTCGGCACCCTCATGAGTAAAGCCGTGTTCATGCTTTACCTATCTCTGCATATGCAGATGATTTTATTCGGGTCCCAAATACCTCAAATATACAGAGACAGTGATGTTCAAAAAGAGAAGTAAAAATGCAAAATGTAAAAAACACCCAGAACATGTAAATCTGATGAATCTACAAGATATGAAGATTATCTGCAGGAGAAACGGGAAGGAAAATGCAGAAGAAACAAAATGTCATCTCAAGAAGAAAAGTTATCTCCAAGAAAGGTCAGGCTATGAAAAGGTTATAAGGTCAACACAGTTAACCCCTGTAGAAGAAGTACATATTATATTATTATATCTATCTACTATGTACAGTGTCTATTTATTAATATCTATCTGCAACGTACCCCACCGGGGCAGACAGTGGATTGGGGCAATTAGGTGGTTAGGACTGGAGGGACTGTCTTGCTAGTGGCACAGTGACTTGATCCTAAACTCGGCCTCACCCACCCCTGTCTGGGCCGGAGCAGACACAAGAATAAGAGGATTAGGCTGTAGTATGGTTGATAGTCCCCCTGGGGCAATCCCACTATATAGATGGTCAATCCCTGGTAGGTGGCAGAAGGGAGGCCATTGATGTTAATGCCGAAGTAATGTGGTACAGCCCTGGACCTAGGGGTCAGGTAGGCTGGATTGTCTTCTTTGGAGCCTGTTTGGCTTTGCTGCATCAGCAGCTCAGCAATAGCAGTCTGCTTACTTTGAAGTGTACAGAAAGAAGAAGAACCCAGAGCTGCAGACCAGAACTGATTTATTACCTATAGGCTCAGAGGTGCCACTGCCAACCAATGACAAGTCTGGCTTACCACAGGATTGATACAATATAATGTAAATAGAATAGAATGTATAACCTTGGCTTGGTATTACATTGCACGGATGTATACCCACTTGGTGGTTGTGTTGTTACATGCAGGGATTGAGGAAAATGCTATAATAACCATGACTCTGGCCAATAATCAGACTTGTGAAGCTTAGAGGTGAACCTCTGAACCTGGAGTCATAAGTTCCATTGAGCGCCTGGTGTGGATTTGTAATGACTTTACATATCTATCTATCTATCTATCTCATATCTATCTATCTATCTATCTATCTATCTATCTATCTCATATCTATCTATCTATCTCATATCTATCTATCTATCTCATATCCACCTATCTATCTCCTATCTATCTCATATCTATCTATCTATCTACCTCATATCTATCTATCTACCTCATATCTATCTATCTATCTCATATCTATCTATCTATCTCATATCTATCTATCTATCATCTATCTATCTATCTCCTATCTATCTCATATCCATCTATCTATCTATCTCATATCTATCTCATATCCATCTATCTATCTATCTATCTAACTCATATCTATCTATCTATCTATCTATCTAACTCATATCTATCTATCTATCTCCTATCTATCTATCTATCTATCTATCTCATATCTATCTCATATCTATCTATCTATCTCATATCTATCTATCTATCTCATATCTATCTATCTATCTCATATCTATCTATCTCATATCTATCTCATATCCATCTATCTATCTATCTCATATCTATCTCATATCCATCTATCTATCTATCTATCTATCTAACTCATATCTATCTATCTATCTATCTAACTCATATCTATCTATCTATCTCCTATCTATCTATCTATCTATCTATCTATCTAACTCATATCTATCTATCTATCTCATATCCATCTATCTATCTCCTATCTATCTCATATCTATCTCATATCTATCTATCTATCTATCTCATATCTATCTCCTATCTATCTCATATCCATCTATCTATCTATCTATCTATCTCCTATCTATCTCATATCCATCTATCTATCTATCTCCTATCTATCTCATATCCATCTATCTATCTATCTATCTCATATCTATCTATCTATCTATCTATCTATCTATCTATCTATCTATCTCCTATCTATCTCATATCCATCTATCTATCTATCTATCTATCTATCTCATATCTATCTCATATCCATCTATCTATCTATCTAACTCATATCTATCTATCTATCTATCTATCTATCTATCTCCTATCTATCTCCTATCTATCTCATATCCATCTATCTCATATCTATCTATCTATCTATCTATCTCCTATCTATCTATCTATCTATCTATCTCATATCTATCTATCTATCTATCTATCTATCTATCTCTCTCTCTCTCTCTCTCATATCTATCTATCTATCTATCTATCTATCTATCTATCTATCTATCTCTCTCATATCTATCTATCTATCTAAAATTCAAGAAAAAATAGCAGCACAGTCACTTTGAAAAGATTGATCTTTGGGTGCTATCCTGCACTCTCCCCATGCAGAGTCCACGAAGTATAAAGATGAAAAAACGGCAGCACTCCATATAGTGAAAAGAAATGTGGTTTATATTCCACCTCGTGCGACGTTTCGGCTGTTTCCCAGCCTTTGTCAAGTCAAGGCTTGACAAAGGCTGGGAAACAGCCGAAACGTCGCACGAGGTGGAATAAAAACCACATTTCTTTTCACTATATGGAGTGCTGCCGTTTTTTCATCTTTATCTATCTATCTCTCTCCTATCTATCTCATATCTATCTATCTATCTCCTATCTATCTCATATCTATCTATCTATCTATCTCCTATCTATCTCATATCTATCTATCTATCTCATATCTATCTATCTATCTATCTCATATCTATCTATCTATCTATCCATCTCATATCTATCTATCTATCTATCCATCTCATATCTATCTATCTATCTATCCATCTCATATCTATCTATCTATCTATCCATCCATCTCATATCTATCTATCTATCTATCTATCTCATATCTATCTATCTATCTATCTATCTCATATCTATCTATCTATCTATCTCATATCTATCTATCTATCTATCTATCTATCTATCTCCTATCTATCTATGTATCTATCTATCTATCTATCTATCTCCTATCTATCTATGTATCTATCCTTTTATCTATCAGTATTGGCAGGGACTTACTTGTGACTTTGTGCAGATAGTAGAATATCCATATGTAAAATACAATGGTCAGTGACAGCGGCAGCGCTATAGAGGAGTATGTGATCCAGGTCTTACTGGTGTCCCGGATGACCTGCCCTGGAGGTAGATGAGATGGATTTGTCACCTGGTTAGTATGTACAAGCAGAGCTTCAATGTAAAGCATGGAGGCGGAGGAATAATAGCACCTGCAGAGGGCACATAGATATTGCAGCTGAGGCGGAGTCACCAAAAATACTGATCCTCTAATACAGCAGGAAATCTACCCCCATCATCAGGGACTGTAAACCAATCACACTTAGAGGTGTGTGTACTCTCACAGGATCCTCTCTTACTTTATCTTCTCATCCCACGCCCCAGTAGCCCCTTTGTTCCTTCTACCTGAAATCTTCAACGCGTAGCTCCTCGGCTTTGGAGCAGTAACCGCGCCGTGTAACCTTAGCTCCGGCTACTCCACGCCCCAGTCGCCGCTTTAGAAAATTTACATATTCTGATAATAAAAGTTATCAAAAAGGACTAAAAAGAGCTAAGCTCACGTCCTATAGATCCACCTACCAGCCGATCTACCTTTATAAGTAGATCAGTGGTGGTAGGTTCCCTTTTAACTTGTATTTTTTTACATTTTTTAAACAATATATATATATTTTTTATCACCATTATTTAAGACGCTACTGTATGGCAGTATGTAGCAATTTTCCGGCTGATCTCTGAAAGCCTGGAGAACAGGGAACCCCAGGGTTGTCAGACAGATCCTGTCTCGGCTTTAAAGGATAATTAACATTTACAAATTGGTCACTTTCTGTCTGGCTATGACTTAAGGGGGTTGTAATGGAAGGACTGGGGACAACTGCTTATGGCTAATTTCATATATTTTTGTAACCACAGAAGGAGACACGAAACTAAAAGAAGAGCCGATCCTGCCAGAGGGAGGCGCACACCAGTATGTCCGTGTGCTGGGTTTACAATCCTTCAACCTGGTGGTAGATTTCCTTTAAGGGGTCTCCTCTAGTTTGGGATCACCTAGGACTTGTACCCGACCACATTTGCGTTGTGTCTCGCTCTTCTTCATTGTCCTGTCGGGGTTCAGGGGTAACTTTATAAGCAAAGCAGCCAATGCAGGTGACCGCACTGTAACCTTGTTACTAGGATCTGGTAACATTCCCTTTAAATCGTTTGATAGAAATAATACAATAGGAATAATATAACCAATATGTTACTCTTGGACCTGCAGAACATGGACATGGGACTCGGAGGTCCTTTCACATTTAGTAATTGTAACAAAATCGCCCACTTGATGGCAGCGCATTACTGTCATGTATCGGTGCACACAATAAACACAAAATTGTAACAAGTAAAACACAGTTCACACTTACCCATTACATGGAAACATATTGGGGCTTATTTACTAAGGGTCCCGTGGCTGCATTTTTGTCCTTTTCAGGGATCGTGCCGGGGATTGTGTCGCACGCGATCATATTGTGGTGCGGCTGCGCTGCTTTCACGCTACACAAATCGGGGGAGGGGGGTTGGGGGGGGGCTGCCACCGGACTATCTGATGAATTAGGACTGAGCGCGGGATTTAACATTTAAATTGTGTCGCATCCAATGCTCTTACATGCACCAGGAAGATCGCGGCACAGTGCATCATCGTCGGACAGTCCGGATCGGGGATCGCGACTCGGACGTGTAAGTAAATGTGCCCCATAGTATTTTTCTCTTTTTAAACAGTGAAATAGTTTATATCTTTACAGGCCTTAACCCCAAGGTAAGAAGAGCAGATCATCTAATTTTTGATTGGCTGAAGCTTCTTCAAATTTTAGGGTCAGGGTTAGCACTATATATAGTAGTAGCATTAGGGGTAGGGTTAGATTTAGGGATAGCATTAATGTCAGGGTTAGTGTTAAAGTGAGGATTAGGATCATCATTAGGATCAGGGGTAGGGGTAGTATCAGGGTTAACATTAGGATCAGGGTTAGGGTTAGTATCAGGATCAGCATTAGGATCAGGGGTAGGGTTAGTATCAGGATCAGCATTAGGATCAGGGGTAGGGTTAGGGTTAGTATCAGGATCAGCATTAGGATCAGGGGTTAGGATCAGGATCAGCAATAGGATCAGGGTTAGGGTTAGTATCAGGATCAGCATTAGGATCAGGGGTAGGGTTAGGGTTAGTATGAGGAATTGGGATCAGGGGTAGGGTTAGTATCAGGGTTAGGGTTAGTGTTAGTATCAGGGTTAGCATTAGGATCAATATTAGAATTAGCTTTTGGGTCAGGATTACAATTAGTATTAGGAACATGGGGAGGGTTAGGATCAGGGTTAGAATTAGTTTCAGCGTAAGGGTCAGGATTATGTTTAAGATCAAGGTTAGTGATCTTTAGTTATTTTACGTCAATTCAGTGACGGAAAATCAACAGATTTATGCTGAATCTTTAAATCGACCAATAGAATCACTCATCTCAAGTCCTGAGCGATCACCTGATTAAATAAATGATAATCTAATCAGTGCTGCAGGGTCATTACTGTGATGGAGCTCCCTCTAGTGGTGAGGAGAAATACTTCCTTTTCCTATACTTGGTCTGACCACATGGATTTCTCCTCTTACCTCGTGCACTGAATACACGGACGGTACTGATGTTCCCGCTTATCCTCCGCTCTCCATAGTCTGCGGTACATCTGTAGTGTCCAGTGTCCCTCCTCTGTGTCTCCAGGAACCTCAGGACATAGACATTATCCTCCCACATAGAGAAGACTCTCTGTCCAGAGGTCACAGCCTCCCAGACCTCCTCCTCTTGTGTTCTGCACCAGGTCATGCTGGGCAATTCTTCCGAACAAGACTGGACCGAACATCTCAGAGTGAGAGCCTGGCCCTCTATGGTGGTCTGTGTGTCTGGTGGGACATCTAGAGATGGGACACAGGAAGATCCAGTCCCTATAAAATACAATTCTAGATTAGGTTATAGAAGAGACCACAACCTGCACTTTACTAGAATAACCAAAGCCAGGGGAAGTACAGAAATATTCATCTACCTTATACTTTAGTGTAACCTACTTCATATTGTGGATCTTATACTGGCTCTGCTCATTATAGTTATATCCTGTATTATACTCCAGAGCTGCACTCACTATTCTGCTGCTGGTGCAGTCACTGTGTACATACATGACATTACTTATCCTGTACTGATCCTGAGTTACATCCTGTATTATACTCCAGAGCTGCACTCACTATTCTGCTGCTGGTGCAGTCACTGTGTACATACATGACATTACTTATCCTGTACTGATCCTGAGTTACATCCCGTATTATACCCCAGAGCTGCACTCACTATTCTGCTGCTGGTGCAGTCACTGTGTATATACATGACATTACTTATCCTGTACTGATCCTGAGTTACATCCTGTATTATACTCCAGAGCTGCACTCACTATTCTGCTGCTGGTGCAGTCACTGTGTATATACATGACATTACTTATCCTGTACTGATCCTGAGTTACATCCTGTATTATACCCCAGAGCTGCACTCACTATTCTGCTGCTGGTGCAGTCACTGTGTACATACATGACATTACTTATCCTGTACTGATCCTGAGTTACATCCTGTATTATACACCAGAGCTGCACTCACTATTCTGCTGCTGGTGCAGTCACTGTGTACATACCTGACATTGCTTATCCTGTACTGATCCCGAGTTACATCCTGTATTATACCCAAGAGCTGCACTCACTATTCTGCTGCTGGTGCAGTCACTGTGTACATACATGACATTGCTTATCCTGTACTGACCCTGAGTTACATCCTGTATTATACTCCAGAGCTGCACTCACTATTCTGCTGCTGGTGCAGTCACTGTGTACATACATGACATTGCTTATCCTGTACTGATCCTGAGTTACATCCTGTATTATACTCCAGAGCTGCACTCACTATTCTGCTGCTGGTGCAGTCACTGTGTACATACATGACATTACTTATCCTGTACTGATCCTGAGTTACATCCTGTATTATACTCCAGAGCTGCACTCACTATTCTGCTGCTGGTGCAGTCACTGTGTACATACATGACATTACGTATCCTGTACTGATCCTGAGTTACATCCTGTATTATACTCCAGAGCAGCACTCACTATTCTGCTGCTGGTGCAGTCACTGTGTACATACATGACATTACTTATCCTGTACTGATCCTGAGTTACATCCTGTATTATACTCCAGAGCTGCACTCACTATTCTGCTGCTGGTGCAGTCACTGTGTACATACATGACATTACTTATCCTGTACTGATCCTGAGTTACATCCTGTATTATACCCCAGAGCTGCACTCACTATTCTGCTGCTGGTGCAGTCACTGTGTACATACATGACATTACTTATCCTGTACTGATCCTGAGTTACATCCTGTATTATACTCCAGAGCTGCACTCACTATTCTGCTGCTGGTGCAGTCACTGTGTACATACATGACATTACTTATCCTGTACTGATCCTGAGTTACATCCTGTATTATACCCCAGAGCTGCACTCACTATTCTGCTGCTGGTGCAGTCACTGTGTACATACATGACATTACTTATCCTGTACTGATCCTGAGTTACATCCTGTATTATACCCCAGAGCTGCACTCACTATTCTGCTGCTGGTGCAGTCACTATGTACATACATGACATTACTTATCCTGTACTGATCCTGAGTTACATCCTGTATTATACCCCAGAGCTGCACTCACTATTCTGCTGCTGGTGCAGTCACTATGTACATACATGACATTACTTATCCTGTACATCTTGTATTATTGGAAATGGGACTTGTATTTTGCAGGATCAGTTGAGTTTTAGTGACCACCCCACTTATGTGACACATAATAGACGATTCTGTAGAATTTTCCTTAAAAATAAGTGAAATCACACAATCATTAACCCTTGGACTTACGGTTTGTGTGAATGGTAGTAAAGGTCAGAGGCAATAGAGCAAGAATCCCAAGATATCCCTTCCTCATGATTGGAAGGTGAGCGCCTGCGATCCTACAGACTATGAAGCTGATGAATGTTCTTGCAGTTTGAGCGTCGCGCTGCCCCCGGGTTTTGTTTTTACTGTTTGGGGTCTGTAGCTTTTTCTTTCTCCTCCAGTGTAGACGTGGCCCAGGACCTATCTATAGAGACGCACTAGGGTCTCATTCCTCTTTGTAGAAACAGTCACATAGTCACCTACCTCCTAAGAATCTCAAGCATTGGCTGTGTAGTGCACAGCGCCCCCCATAACAGTGTCGGCAGCAGTGCATGATGGGTACGCCAGCTATAATCATCAATTACCGGTACCAGCTCCCATAACAATGCCAGCCAATATAATCGCAGTGCCCCCAAAAGTAGTGCCGCTTACAGTGCACCCTACCAATGTAACCCAAGTGCCCCATAAAATACCAGCCATATGCAGCCTACATAACTTGTCACAGCGCCCCCAATAGAAGGGGCGATTACACTGCACTATACCAATGTAAACCATTGTCCAAATACATAAACTATCCATAAAGCGCCATAAAAGTATCAGCCTCTGTACCGATGCCAGCCGCCATCCATATCATCGGGGTGCCCATAAAAGTGCAGATACATTGCCCTCGATACAAGGGCAAATACCATACTACAGAGCCACACAGCCATCGAGCCCTAGATAAGTGCCAGCCTCTACAACTGTGTATATTCCAAGCTTCTCCAGGTGCACTGGGGGTGTGTCCTCACACTGCTGTGCTCTGTGCCTTCTGCTGCCAGAGTTCAGTCACTGGAGAGATGTAATCCTTTTTGTATGTTGTCAGTGGAAGCAGGACTGTGAAATATGGATTTATATTCCAGGATTGTAGCTTCTCCAAGTGTACGAGGAATGTGTCCTCACACTGCTGTGCTCTGTGCTCTCTGCAGCCACTATTAGATATTTTTCTGGATAGAACATGTAATCATACCTCTGTGTATTTTATTATTAGTGACGGGGCAGTGAAAAGTGAAGTTATAATGCAGCTCTGCAGTTTTTGAATGGCTCTGGGTGGGTCTTCCAGCCTGAAGAGCTTTCTGATGACTGCTCTCTGCATTTCCAGCCTGAAGAGCTTTCTGCTGACTGCTCTCTGTACTTCCAGCCTGAAGAGCTTTCTACTGACTTCTCTCTGCACTTCCAGCCTGAAGAGCCTGAAAAGCTTTCTACTCACTGCTCTCTGCACTTCCAGCCTGAAGAGCTTTCTGCTCACTGCTCTCTGCACTTCCAGTCTGAAGAGCACAAAGAGTTTTGTACTGACTGCTCTTTCTGCACTTCCAGCCTGAAGAGCTTTCTACTGACGGCTCTCTGCATTTCCAGCCTGAAGAGCTTTCTACTGACTGCTATCTGCACTTCCAGCCTGAAGAGCTTTCTACTGACTGCTCTCTGTATTTCCAGCCTGAAGAGCTTTCTGCTGACTACTCTCTGCACTTCCAGCCTGAAGAGCACAAAGAGCTTTCTACTGACTGCTCTCTGCACTTTCAACCTTAAGAGCTTTCTGCTGACTACTCTCTGCACTTCCAGCCTGAAGAGCCCGAAGAGCTTTCTACTGATTGCTCTCTGCACTTCCAGCCTGTAGAGCTTTCTACTGACTGCTCTCAGCATTTCCAGCCTGAAGAGCTTTTTGCTGACTGCTCTCTGCACTGCTCCACAGCGCCTCCCCTCTGCCATGAGTAGGAGCTGTATCAGGATTTTGGTTGGATACTTACAGCAATCACTCAGCAGAGGGGAGGGACTGTGGAACAGTTCATTGCAAGGAGCGGAGAGCTGTTCAGACCTGCCCAGAGCACTTTAGGAGCTGCAAACTTAGTAAAACTTCAATTTTCCCAGTCCTACTGCTACTTACTACACACACAAAGGTATGGGAACACAATGCTCCAGGGGCTAAACTTATGAAATGTATGGGAACACAATGCTCCAGGGGCTAAACTTATGAAATGTATGGGAACACAATGCTGCAGGGGCTAAACTTCTGGAATCTTCTATGGGTTCCGCTGCATATATTATGGTCCTGTTTAGAGGACTGTATTGGGCAGCAATGCATTCTGGGTCATAATCGAGGCACAAAGTCTACAAGTAAATTGCATTCTCTTTATCTTAACTAAAAGCATTTACCGCGGCTTATTCTCAAGGTCTGGTCTCCTACAGCAATAAACCTCCACTTACCATATACACAGAGTATATACTATATACCACAATGGAGATTTCTATCAGGTATTATTAGGAGTTTTAACATTTGAACCAAAATGTTTGAGTTTTTTGTTGATACTATTTGGTTCTGGCGTTTTCTGGAGTCAAGTTCCCGTTCATGAATTTGGGGGCTCATGAATGGTGAATGACACTTCTGTATATTATGGGGTTGGTGGATCCCTCATTCCTGGGGAGTTGTAGAATCCAACCACTAGACCCCCTGGATCATACAGTGGATTGGACCATCAAAGATTATAAAGACTTTGGCCACCAACGATAGTCAAATCAAAACTCTAGCCCACCAGGGATTATTGACCAGATTATCCATTTGGAAAATTATTTTCCTCACCATAGACTATATATTCCAGATTGCAGACCTCCAGTACTTTATCAAATATTATAGTATATTACCTGGACCAGCAGGTACTATACATAAGTACTACCACTAACCACCAGGGATCCACATACTTTACAAAACAGTCCTTACACCAGTTACCACACAGACCATAATAAAGACATATAGGCACATTTATCATAAGCTGGTGGTAAGTATCCCAGCACATGGTGACATCCCATCCCCTTCACCCACCGAATTTATCAGAAGGGTCAAGCCTGAATGGCTGCTGGGCTGTTCTACGCCAGGTCTGGCCTGGAGTAGCATTTGCACCTGAAGAGGTCCAGGCTATGATTTGTGTAAAGGCAGGGGTAGGAACCTCCTGTGTCTGGTCACTTCACTGCTGGATATACACCCCCTTTCCATGCCTAGCTGGCCCATGCCAGCTAGGCATGTAAAGGGGGTGTATATCCAGCAGTGAAGTGAGGGGGAATATAGTGGCGTAAGGGGGAATATAGGTGCCAGAAATTACACCTATTTCAGGGTTTGTACTCCAGTTACCAGGTGTATAAGCCCAGATAAATGTGCCCTATAGGGGGGAATTTATTAAGACTGGGGTCTGACCCATCCCATCACGTCTTAAGTTGTGTACAGGGTGGAATTCCAACAAAACCGATGAAAATGGGGCTTTAAATGTGCCTTGTCTTCCAGAACACGGGTGGACATGGGATGGATAATTCCCCCACCCCCCCCATAGTAATTACTTCCCTCTTCTCCTACACTAAATAGTTCATCAATTTCAATTTATTTCAAAAATCCCCTGTAAAAAAAAGACCTTTCAACAGTTCCACCACTCTCTGCGCCCTTTAATAGGTCCTGCTCTTCTGATTTCGGAGCAGTTGGAATTTTTTCTCTAGCCCCTACCATTCCCGAGTAATGAGCACCATTATTTGTGGCGTACAATATGCTAATTATTATCTCTATGGACAAGTGGGTGGCGCATGACTTTTCAGTCCATTGCATATTAGCGACGCTGATTGCTCAGGAATGGTAGGGTGTACAGAAAAAATTCCAGCTGCTCTGGAATCGGTGGAGGGAGATCTTTTAAACTATACAGAGAGTTGGAGTTGGTGGAGAGGGTGAGACGGCCCCTTTAAGCAGCAATCTGTAAGGTATCATTAAACATATGTCTTTTTCAGCTGAGTATTTATGACCGTTCTGATAGGAGGTAATAATAGGATACCTGTAAATGTCAGGAATTCTTCCTTATCTCCGGAAAGTCATCCTCATCCTGGGACCTGGTCTAGAGTTCCTTCCTGACTAAGCATGGAAATATCATGAGTACATGTAGGGAATGTAGAATATGTCAGCACCATGTGACTAAACAGCACATCTGGGTTACCCTTAAGTGATGGTTGTCATTCGGTGTATGCTAACATTGTTCAATAAAGTTGTTTCATAGGTTCTGTGTGGATACCCCCAGGTTTTTTTTGTTTTTCACTGAATAAATGCTGTGGCTAATCCTCTACACTGATGAGGAGCAAAAACGCAGAAACAGAATCTGACTACAGATCGGACCGGTTTGGCTCAATCCTAAATCATGTCACAAGGCTTCTTGAAAGTCAGGCATTGACCTACCTTCCCAAAGGTCACATTATAGGTATTTAGACTAACTCATTTGCATATTTTCTTTCAAAGTATTTATGGGCCTATAAGAATCCATACACATCCATAGGAGACATCTACTGACCACATTGACTCTCGAGTTCCCTTCTCTGCGCTGATGAGGAACAAAAATCCAAAGCAGATGGGAATTGGTTTGGCTTAATCCCAGATCATGTCTCCAGATCTCTTAAAATTTGGACATTGACCCATAGGTCTCATCGTTTTCATTTTTTGCCTCCAGGCTAAAGCATTAGCTTATTCCCTTTCCCATAATTCTTAGGGTATTGGGAGCATATAAGGCCCGCTCTGCACTGATGAGGAGTAAAACCCTTGATACAGATGGAACTGATCTCAATCCTAAGTCACTTTACAAGGCTTCTTGAAACTCCGACATTGACCCATAGAGAGCTACCTACCCAATGGTGATGCCAGGACAACTGATTTGCATATTCCTGATGTCAACCTCGTGGAATTACTGGAAGCTTTTATGCATATCTGCAGTGGATTGTGGGGCGCTCCATAATGGGCGACAAGATAAGTATCTGCTTAGAGAAACCTTATATTCTGTGAATTGCACTGCTGGTGTCTACTACATATTACATGCAGGATGTGGACAACTCCCATTGGTAAAGGGGTCCTCCCTATGCAGCCTCCACTATCTCAACGTCTGCATGACTCTATCAGTGTATTAGTGTGAGACTATGTATAATCCTAGCCGTTTTTGCAGGATCAGCTGCTGTCCCGCTTACATAACCCTTGGTCCCATGGATTCCTCATCACTCCAGAGCTGTAGTAATGTCGGCCATAAAAGAGCACATATTAACCCGAGTCACTCTGTGCCGCTGGATAATTAGGAAATAATAACTTAGGGACTGATAACGGGATCAATACAGCTCAGGGTTTATGCTTTTATTATCTTACATATACCGGCGGATCCATGGTATGTACATAGAATGGACACGGATCTAGCAGAACCCCATCCATTAGACACATGTGGCAAACCAGTGTGGGACTGGGTCACCCTCCATCAACCCCTAAGAAATATACCCTAGTAACCCCGGACTTGTGGAGTTCACAGAGGGTTATCCCTATAGTAGCAACAAGACTGTGAAATGTGAATTTAGATTCCATGATTGTGAACTGAAAGGGTGTGTCCTCACACTGCTGTGCTCTGTGCTCTCTGCAGACAGTGTTAGTTATTGTTCCTGGAGAGATGTGTAATCAGACCTTTCTTTATGTTATTGGTAGCAGGAGGACTGATACTGCTATTATATCTCTGTCTTGAGCTGCTCCCTTGTGCTCTGAGGCACTGCTGCAGTAATCAATCAGTAGCCTGCTACAGCAGGGACTCAGGGCACTGGGGGATGGCTGTTGAGCAGTTAAATACAACCAAGAGATCAGCAGTGACAGGACACATCCCAGTGGTCCAAGTCCAACACTTCTGGAATATAAATCCATATATATTCATCATGCTATGGAATGTGATGACCCTGTATAAATAAAAATTATTATTATACACTCACCGGCCACTTTATTAGGTCCACCATGTTAGTAACGGGTTGGACCCCCTTTTGCCTTCAGAACTGCCTCAATTCTTCGTGGCATAGATTCAACAAGGTGCTGGAAGCTCCTCAGAGATTTTGCTCCATATTGACATGATGGCATCACACAGTTGCCGCAGATTTGTCGGCTGCACATCCATGATGCGAATCTCCCGTTCCACCACATCCCAAAGATGCTCTATTGGATTGAGATCTGGTGACTGTGGAGGCCATTTGTGTCCAGTGACCTCATTGTCATGTTCAAGAAACCAGTCTGAGATGATTCCAGCTTTATGACATGGCGCATTATCCTGCTGAAAGTAGCCATCAGATGTTACAGGGGACATTGTGCTCATAAAGGGATGGACATGGTCAGCAACAATACTCAGGTAGGCTGTGGCGTTGTACCAAGGGGCCCAAAGACACCATGACACCAGCACCACCAGCCTGACCCGCTGATACAAGGCAGGATGGATCCATGACACCCCCACCACCAGCCTGACCCGCTGATACAAGGCAGGATGGATCCATGACACCACCACCAGCCTGAGCCGCTGATACAAGGCAGGATGGATCCATGACACCACCACCACCAGCCTGAGCCGCTGATACAAGGCAGGATGGATCCATGACACCACCACCACCAGCCTGAACCGCTGATACAAGGCAGGATGGATCCATGACACCACCACCACCAGCCTGAGCCGCTGATACAAGGCAGGATGGATCCATGACACCACCAGCACCAGCCTGAGCCGCTGATACAAGGCAGGATGGATCCATGACACCAGCACCACCAGCCTGACCCGCTGATACAAGGCAGGATGGATCCATGACACCACCACCACCAGCCTGACCCGCTGATACAAGGCAGGATGGATCCATGACACCACCAGCACCAGCCTGACCCGCTGATACAAGGCAGGATGGATCCATGACACCACCACCACCAGCCTGAACCGTTGATACAAGGCAGGATGGATCCATGCTTTCATGTTGTTGATGCCAAATTCTGACCCTACCATCCGAATGTCGCAGCAGAAATCGAGACTCATCAGACCAGGCAACGTTTTTCCAATCTTCTACTGTCCAATTTTGATGAGCTTGTGCAAATTGTAGCCTCAGTTTCCTGTTCTTAGCTGAAAGGAGTGGCACCCGGTGTGGTCTTCTGCTGCTGTAGCCCATCTGCCTCAAAGTTCGACGTACTGTGCGTTCAGAGATGCTCTTCTGCCTACCTTGGTTGTAACGGGTGGCGATTTGAGTCACTGTTGCCTTTCTATCAGCTCGAACCAGTCTGCCCATTCTCCTCTGACCTCTGGCATCAACAAGGCATTTCCGCCCACAGAACTGCCGCTCACTGGATGTTTTTTCTTTTTCGGACCATTCTCTGTAAACCCTAGAGATGTTTGTGCGTGAAAATCCCAGTAGATCAGCAGTTTCTGAAATACTCAGACCAGCCCTTCTGGCACCAACAACCATGCCACGTTCAAAGGCCACAAATCACCTTTCTTCCCCATACTGATGCTCGGAAGAACTGCAGGAGATTGTCTTGACCATGTCTACATGCCTAAATGCACTGAGTTGCCGCCATGTGATTGGCTGATTAGAAATTAAGTGTTAACGAGCAGTTGGACAGGTGTACCTAATAAAGTGGCCGGTGAGTGTATATCATATATTATATGTCCTGCTGTTAAGAACATACACAAAGATCTGATGTCTCTGCATGTGTAATCCTGTGTGACATCACATGACCAGGGATATATAATGAGATGTGCACCTGTGTGACATCACATGACCAGGGATATATAACAAGTCATGCACCTGTGTGACCAGGGATATAATGAGTCATGCACCTGAGTGACATCACATGGTCAGGGATATAACGAGCCGTGCATCTGTGTGACATCACATGACCAGGGATATAAAAAGCTGTGCACCTGTGTGACATCACATGACCAGGGATACAACGAGCTGTGCACCAGTGTGACATCACATGACCAGAGATATAAGGAGCCGTGCACCTGTGTGACATCATATGGCCAGGGATATATAATAAGTCATGCACCTGTGTGACATCACATGACCAGGGATATATAACAAGTCATGCACGTCTGTGACATCACATGACAAGGGATATATAATGAGCTGTGCACTTGTGTGACATCACATGACCAGGGATACCACAAGCTGTGCACCAGTGTGACATCACATGACCAGAGATATAAGGAGCTGTGCACCTGTGTGACATCATATGACCAGGGATATATAAAAAGTCATGCACCTGTGTGACATCACATGACCAGGGATATATAACAAGTCGTGCACCAGTGTGACATCACATGACCAGGGATACAACGAGCCGCGCACGTGTGTGACATCACATGACCAGGGATATAACTAGCTGTTCACCTGTGTGACATCACATGACCAGCGATATAACAAGTCGTGCACCTGTGTGATATCATATGACAAGGGATATATAATGAGCTGTGCACTTGTGTGACATCACATGACCAGGGATACCACAAGCTGTGCACCAGTGTGACATCACATGACCAGAGATATAAGGAGCTGTGCACCTGTGTGACATCATATGACCAGGGATATATAAAAAGTCATGCACCTGTGTGACATCACATGACCAGGGATATATAACAAGTCGTGCACCAGTGTGACATCACATGACCAGGGATACAACGAGCCGCGCACGTGTGTGACATCACATGACCAGGGATATAACTAGCTGTGCACCTGTGTGACATCACATAACAAGGGATATAACGAGTCGTGCACCTGTGTGACATCACATGACCAGGGATATATAACAAGTCATGCACGTGTGTCACATCACATGACCAGGGATATAACTAGCTGTTCACCTGTGTGACATCACATGACCAGCGATATAACAAGTCGTGCACCAGTGTGACATCACATGACCAGGGATACAACGAGCCGCGCACGTGTGTGACATCACATGACCAGGGATATAACTAGCTGTGCACCTGTGTGACATCACATAACAAGGGATATAACGAGTCGTGCACCTGTGTGACATCACATGACCAGGGATATATAATGAGCTGTGCACCTGTGTGACATCACATGACCAGGGATACAAGAAGCGTACACTTGTGTGACATCACATGACCAGGGATACAACGAGCCGTGCTCCTGTGTGACATCACATGACCAGGGATACCACGAGCTGTGCACCAGTGTGACATCACATGACCAGAGATATAAGGAGCCGTGCACCTGTGTGACATCACATGACCAGGGATATATAACAAGTCATGCACCTGTGTGACATCACATGACCAGGGATATATAACAAGTCATGCACCTGTGTGACATCACATGACCAGGGATATATAACAAGTCATGCACCTGTGTGACATCACATGACCAGGGATATATAACAAGTCATGCACCTGTGTGACATCACATGACCTGGGATATAACGAGCCATGCTATTGTGTGACATCACATGACCAGGGATACCACAAGCTGTGCACCTGTGTGACATCACATGACCAGGGATACCACGAGCTGTGCACCTGTGTGACATCACATGACCAGGGATACCACGAGCTGTGCACCTGTGTGACATCACATGACCAGGGATACCACGAGCTTTGCACCTGTGTGACATCACATGACCAGGGATACCACGAGCTGTGCACCTGTGTGACATCACATGACCAGGGATGTAACTTTGCATTGCACACAAAAAATACATTGATTATTTAGTGAAAGTAGTGAAACTCCTTTTTGTTCCTTTTGTATGTTGCAGTCAGGATAATTGGCCAATCTTTAGTTGTATATGTATGGGCACATTTATGGAATTTGCGGCTCTGCTCTAGAGATTTTTTGTATTTTCTCTATTTTCTGCACAGTCCTATTTTCTGCGATCAGTGAAAGTCCTGACGAGTCACCACAGCGGTGACAGCAGATAACGCTCCCTGGTTATCCACTAATGCAGAGTTAAATAGATCATCTTTTAATACAACCTTTGCCCAACCAAAGTCCAGAAGATCTGTGCCAACTCCAGCTGAGACTTCATCCTCAGCGAGAGGACAGCCAGCCGCCCTCCCCAGCCACATCGGACAGGTAAGGCTCCACATGTGTGTACAGAATAGACACAAATCTAGGGGATTTACATGTATACTGGAGCGGGAAGGAGAAGACCACATGCAGAAAATAGCAACTGGTGGAAAGTCTCTACTGGTGCAGACAGCAGATTGTTTCCTCCTACCGTGTTGGGGACTTTTAGGATGTCAGTAACTTTTTGTGATGTTTCTTAAAAGGGAACGTTAGAAAAACCTAAAAATTTACTTTTGACTGGAGTGGCTTCCAGCTATCTCCATAGTAGTGGTCCTCAACCCTACGTGAAGCCTGGTGAGGTACTCTAGATTGAGAATCAATGGATATGTGACTGCATATGTCTAACCCTCCATTAAGCTCCATGAGTCAGACCAATTATTCACTACTTGGATGTGGAAGCCTCCACACCATCAGGAATGAGACCAAGAGACCCCGAGCCTGAAGATTCCACATTCCAGAGGAGGCACCCACCTCTACAAATGTTTATTGTTGGAATATTACCCCTACTATTCCCATGCCACATTCACAGGAGCCCAGAAGGCTTAGATATAGGATGCTGCTTGGTGGGGTTCTCCTTTAGTTGTCCATGTTGATAGTCTTCAACCTGTGATGGTCTTCAAGGCTTATACTTCACTATTTTCATGGTGTAGCCAAATTTTATGGCGCAATTTGAGAAGAATTACTGTAAAACTAAGGCATGCAGAACTAAATTTCAGCGTCATGTGAATACTAACAGGATGGAGATTCTCCAGAGTCTCCGGATAAGGGTTCGGTAGTCACCTGGACAACCAGGGCAACTCAACCATGGTGAGGTCCTACAGAAAAGGTTCAGGATTGGGTTGTGTTGTAAAACTAAGACATACAGAACTAAATTTTCGGCGTCATGCGAATACTCTCTAGAAGATAAAGGTTTGGTAGTCACCAGGACATCCAGGGCAACTCAACCATGGTAAGGTCCTACATAAAAGCTTCCTATGGCTCAGGATTGGGTTGTGTTGTCCTTAAAGACATTACAAGTATTCCCAGAGAGCAGAAGAAAATATTTGGTTTCATATGGACAGAGTCTGAGATTTTTCTCTGGAAAGTCTATTAAGGGTAGGTCACATCTCTTCTGAGGAACTCTAGAGTGGTGGCCATTTTGAATGATCTCATCAGATAGAGGATGACTGGAAATCAAAATTAGAGAACAAGGTCTGATCACTTGATTTTTTTCTTTTTAGAAATAATGTGATCTCCATTGATCAACATTTGATGGGGTGCACCATGCCACTAGAACAATATTACCAACATTTATCAACATAAAACCTTTATTTTACAAAAAAAACTGATGATCATAATAGTCAGCTATCAGGAGGAAGTGCAGAGGCCTTTGCTTTGAATGACTTCGGCAGTGGCCACAGGACATCTCATACGGCTCTGGTGGGATCTGCTCCGCTCTTCTTCAAGTCTCTTCCACAGTTCTGTGACGGTTGTGGGTTTCTTGGCCATAACTTTGTCACAAATGATTTCCCACAGTTTTTCTATTGGGTTTAGATCAGGACTCTGGACAGACATTTAATTGTTTCAAAGAACGGCTTTACCAATTTTTTCTGTGTGACAGGGGGCATTGTCCTGCATGAAAAGGAACCACATGTTGTTGAAGAAGGTTCTCATGCACATTTGCATTCACTCCGCCATGTAGCTGTATGAGAGGTCCAACTTCTGCTCTAGAAAACATTCCCCAAACCATAACACTTACTCCACCACCTTTCACTGACTTCTTTACACACTTTGGGTTTAGTCTTTCCCCAGTTTCTCAACAAATATAATGTTTCCCATTAGTTCCAAATAAAGTAAACTTGCTTTCATCACTAAAATGAACTGTGAACCACTTATCTGTCAAAAAAAACATGCTCCTCAGCAAAGGCGAGTCCAGCCTTTTGATTCTTTCTGCTAATGAGATTTGGTCACAGCAAAAGTGCCTTTCAGACACTGTATGAGGAGACAGATCCTTACCCTCTTCAGTGCTAAACTGGCAAGCAATTTCAATTGCAGTGATGGAACAATTACCCACGGAGATTCTCTGCATTATCCTGTCCTCTATTACATTTGTCTTTCGAAAACATTTTCTTCTGTGTTTAGAATATATACAATTCATGAAATATGCTTAAAATACTGATAAATTACTCAATATTACTGTTATTATACATTACATTCTAAAATTTTGATCTCCAGTATTTTTATCCTCGATTTGTCCATAGTCTACACAATATTCTATATGTTATAAATATGTGTCTTCTTCTGCCACAGACATGGCCCTGGACACCAAAACGCGTGAGTGCTCATTAACCAAACCGGATGGGAAAGGCTATGGATTCTTCTTACGTGTGGAGCAGGATACACCGGGCCACCTCATCCGCTCGGTGGAAAAAGGGAGCACAGCAGATGAGGTTGGGTTAAAAGATGGAGACCGAGTCATCAAGGTCAACGGAGAATTTGTAGACGACAAAGAACATCCAAAGGTAGGGAAGACTCTTCTTAAGTACAGTATTGTTAGCACTTCCCTTGTGTTTTTTATTTTATCAGATTATTCGGGTCGTAAAATCATTGGTGTAGAGCTCAGGTTTTAGTCTACAGCTCCTGCGTTGACTTACCCCCCCCCCCCCCTCCCCATGGCTACACACAAACACAAGCCAGTGTGTGGTGGCCTCTTGTATGTGTGGTAAACTTTGGCATCTAGTGCTTTTCATGGTCATTCCCCTCATACACATGAACACCTGGCCATTGGGACTTGTTTTTTATTGAGGGTGGAAATCTTATCTGGGAACCGAAAAATCAGGCATGTTGTAATTCAGAATGCAACTTTGGATGTGACTAGAGAATAAGTGGTCCATCCTCGTGACAATGCCCAGAGAACATGATGTTTAGCTCGGTGACTTCATGGAGGTGAACTTGACCGTCCACAGGTGGTGGAGATGATCCAGGCCAGCGGGCAGTCTGTGACTCTGACCGTCCTGGATGAAGAGTCCTATTTAATTTCCAAGAAAAATAAAGCAAATCCCCCCGAGAATAAAGCACCTGCAGGACAGGTCGAGTCTCCGAAGCCAAGACTCTGCTACGTGGTTAAAGACAAAGGGTCTTTCGGATTCTCTTTAAAGGCAGTAAAAGGTAAGAAGTCACAAAATGGCCGCCATACATAAAAAGGGGTGGGGCAGGATGCAAAAAAATAGCGCCACACCTGTCCATGGTTGGTACTGCAGCTCCATTCTGTAGAAGTGAAGGCCCAGAGATACAATATTAGACAAAAATATCTCGTGACACGTCTCCCCCTGCAGGTACTATAGGATTTTACCTTGACGCTCTGACTGCTGGTGGCGCGGCGCTTAACGCTGGTGTGAAGCAAGGAGACCGTATTGTTGAAGTAAATGGCAAGAACGTTGAAAATTCCTCCTACAATGAACTTGTCAAGCTGGTAAGATTGTACCCAGGGGGTAGAGATTACCCATAGTGGCCTTTCCCCTGGGGTTGATGATGGGGGTGGGGTCTGTACCTTAACACCAGAGAGTTTTTTCTTTAAATTCAAAGACCCATAACTTGTTAATTTCCCTTTTAAAAGGGAACCTGTTACCAGGAATGTAATTTTTAGTTGGTGATAAGTTTATAAACCCCTTTCCTGGCCTTCTGAATCATTTCAGAACTCTATAAAAGACAGTACCTGGCTCCCTCCATGCAACGTCCAGTGAGTCATGGGTTGAGGTGCTCCAACAACCCGTGTCCCTCGGTTAGATGACGTAGGCAGGGGGAGTGAGAAGGGGAGAGGAGGAGGGAGCAGGGTGAGTGTGGAGGAGGGGAGGATGAATGTCCCACATGAATCGCCGGACGGGTATGGCATGGAGCCAGGTAATGTGTAATATACTTTTATAAAGCACTAAAATGATTAGCAAGGCATTTTTAAATCCATCATTGCAGAGGCTATTGGAACCTGTCACCTACAAAAAATAACACTCCTGGTGACAGGTTCCCTCTAACGGAACGGTACAGGGTTTGTTTTTTGCACAATGAGCCATAGTTTTTAATGCCAACATTTTGGGGTTTATATATCTAATTAATTACCTTATTGTAACTGTTTGGGGGGGGATAAGCAATTCTGCCTTTGTTGTTTTAAGTTTAAAATTTTGACATTTTGCACCGCACTGTATAAATAATATTATTTTAATCACTTTTTATAATTTTTTTTGGAGTATCTAACAGACAAGTAAAATCAGGCATTTTTTTTTAATTAGCATTTTGGTAACTTTTGGTAATTCGCTCTTTTGCATTGAGTGAATGCAGTCAGTATCTTCATTGTTTCCGGCAGGTGAGAGATTCCGGAGATTCCGTCATGTTCCTCCTGGTGGATAAAGAAACCACTGACTATTTCCAACAACAAAAGAAAAAAATCACAGCAGATGAGGCGACCGCGCAGCTACTGCCAAGCCCACCCAGGATCGTGGAGCTGGACAAGGGGGCAGATGGTTACGGGTTTTATCTCAGGCAGGAGAAAAATCGTAAAGGTAAGGGGGGGAAAACGGTTTGTGTGGACACAACGGAAGTTGTTACATTTCTTGGGGCTCGAAAACTGAAATTTGCCAAGTTCACCCAATTCCAAATTGATGGATGCAAATTCCATAAGACCTGAATTGATCGTTGACCTCTAAACTGACCTAGACCACCAAAAAATTTCCTATTAGCTCCATCTATGCCTAGATCATTATGGTAGACCACCAAGAATCCATAAACATTAGACCATCTACAATGGTTGGTTCCACTAGCTACAAGAAAGACATGATTGCTAATTCCCATCAAACCAGCCCTATCTAACAGAATAGACAAAACATTTTATGGAGATTTCTTAGGACAAAAAATTTGTAACAACATATTTGGGACTCATGTGATGTAGATGTAAGGCCTTGGCTGATAGTTTGGAAATGTCATGGCTACACATCAAGACAGTAGCCATGTATCTTATGACCTTCATGTTCCTCGCAGGTCACTTTATTGTGGAGATAGAAGAAAAAAGTTCAGCGCAAAAAGTTGGCCTCAAGGACCACGACCGCATTGTCGCAGTGAATGGGGACTCTGTGGAAAGCTTTGAACATGAACAGGTGGTGGAGGCCATCAAGAAGGGGGGAAACAAGACCACCCTACTGATCTCCAACAAAGCAACAGATGAAATCTATGCCAAGGTTGGTGCCCCATAAAAGTAGATATATTACGGAGGTCTCAAATATTTTACTTTTTTTTTTAGGTAACTGTAAAGTGTTGTAAACCCAATTTGCCATACTTGGGCCTCATGACCTGGTGTCATTTTTGGTTTCAGGCCGGTGTATCTCCATTTTTATACCTAAAAACTTCAAAGGCTCAAACCCCAGTCAAAACAGAAACTCCAAAACCAGCAGAAGTACCAGTTACGAAGCCATCAACTGCACCGGCACCAACTCCAGCAGAAGTACCAGTTACGAAGCCATCACCTGCACCGGCACCAACTCCAGCCCCAGCTCCTGCCACCACCACCACATCTTCTACTGACCCAAAACACAAGCCCAAACTATGCAGACTTACAAAGGGCAGTTCAGGTTTTGGTTTCAACCTCAATGCTATCAAAGATGTTCCAGGGCAATTTATCAAGCAGGTAAGTTGAGGGGAGATTCCATCTATGCATCCTTTACAAGATGCCACTACATTGCTCCAGTCATAGTTGGAGTAATTTTGGGATCCTGGTGGTCAAGCTGGAAAAGCCATACTGTCTATTCAGGTCCACCCACCTGTCTACCTGAAACTACCCTAAATCTATGCTTCTTTGACAAATATCAGATGGGTGGTCCTTGGATGACAGCACCGGGCTAATATATTGACAAAATTATCAATAACTTTGGGGGTACAGAAGAATTCCCAATTAAGCCAGAAGAAGGAAACAATTGAGTCTTTAAGGGGTGGTTTTGGGCTTCCATGTTGACTCATTGGCAAAGATAACCGGGTTTTCCACGCATTCCTTCTCGCATTTTGGTCAATGGGTCGTTAGGTATCTCCAAGTCTAGGAGACTGATGATTTGGAATTCTCAACATCTAGGAAACAAAGTTATGTAAGAATTTTGTGTAATGTAGTCGGAAACATCTTCTAAAATTTTATGACGTTATCCCGGTACTCTTTGAAGGTTACTAAGGGTGGTCCCGCAGATGTGGCAGGAATCAAAGAAGATGACTTTTTGGTGGAAGTCAATGGTGTCAACGTAGAGAAGGCGGCTTATGAGGATGTTGTGCTGAAGATCAAAGAAGCAGGAAAGAATGTTACATTATTGGTGGCTTCACAGGAGGCTTATGAGTACTTTAAGGCACAAAAAATCCAAATTACATCATCTATGGCTGACCCTCTACCGGAAACCAACAGTCCTCCTCCAGCAAGCTCCAACCAGACAGCTCCACCTAGCAAAGCTGACCCGCTACCACAAACCAATAATGTGCCTCCTCCAAGCTCAAACCAGACAAGCCAGCCCAGCAAAGCAAGATCGGCACCAGAACCAGTCGAAACGGTGAGTCCGTCCAGTTTGACCTACACTTTTGAAGGCCTGAACAAGAAAGTTGATTAGTGGATTAGTGGGGATGGGGGCTGTTCGGTGGTGGTGAAGGTTTACGGTTTCAGGCCACAAAGAAAAGATGGATATGTTTCAGGAACCTGGAATTATACAGAGTGGGGTATCATAGGAACGGGGGGTATTATATTGTGTAGGCTTCACTAGGTGGTGGTTTTAGGGGTAGGACAAGCCGCAGTTTTTCCACACCGTGTGACTGGCTCCGATTTCAACCATCCCTTCGAACCAGATAACCTGCAGTGATTTTGACATGTGTCCTCGTTCCAACCCCCTGTGAAACCTTTCTGTGTCACACGGCATTCTGGGAAATTAGGCATTGTAGAAAGCCAAAGAAATTTCTGTTTACTGTGATGGTTTTCTTTTACAGGAAAATACACCGGTGGTGGATGATCCTCCTAAAGATGGTGATGATGACACCGCTCTGTAGACACCTCCACCAGGAGAGGTCTTAGCTTGGCCAAACATGAAGATCTTGGCTGGTCTTCAAACACAGCTCAGTAAATGATACTGTCAGACTCAAGCCACGAGACCCCAACCACCCGACCCGAAAGGGAGCGGGGGGAGTTACTTATCATTCCTTGGTCTCCGGTTGATTATTTATGGTCGTGTGGTAATAATTAACCTGTTTAGAGCATTGTGGCAGTAAAATATCTAACTTTTACGACTTGTTTTGCATCTTGAAGGCTCGCGAGGTAGAGATCACTTGAGTTGGTGGTGACGTAGGAGTCGGCAGTGGGGGGGTCCAATAGTTAGGTGCTGCAACTTGACCAACACCCTTCCCTGGTAAAAAGTTGTTAATAAAGAGTCTATTAGTGAATTCCACTTCGGTTTTGTGTCCTTTTTTTTGGTTTAGAAAGTACGATTGGACAGAAAGATGTCCCATGTTTCTTTGGGGTCCAGGAAGATGAGATTTGTGGGGTTCCAAATCAAACATGGACGGAATACATGAGTCACCAATGACTTCTCTCTCCCAATTATAGCTGCTTTAGAACCCATGATATAGGAGTCTAAATGACTCATCTCACGTAAAGACGTTCCCCCATCCAGAGGCTCACCTCTCCCCTCTCCATAGAGCAGCCTATAGACATGTCCTATATTTTGGACGGTCACGGTGCAAAGAGACAACGTGTGCTCACCGCACCGGGACCAGGCGTCGTATATGAAGTCGCATATCGGTTCCCATTACATTTGTGGGAATGAGCCCTAAAGAACAGAATCTCATCTTTAAAATCGTATCAGACCTGTGGTTCTGGGAGCTATGGAACCTGAGATACAGGGATCTAAAGACATCATCATCAGACAGGATCCTTACGTCCATCTCGAATATCCTGTTCCAGCACTGCAGTTCCGCTCCTTGGGATTTGAGATGATCACATGTCTATTGCTCATCCAATCACTGATCTCCTGAGGTCACAATAAAGCTAACGATTGAGGTAATGGTCATGTGAACAATGTAACTATGCACTTCTGGTCCAAGGGCGTTTGGCAATCCTGCGGCCGGAAATAGAAGATCCATTAGCAGATATTTTAGATGTTTTCTATCTATTTTTTGGCTTTTTACTTCCTGGTAAAGTTGGAAATTTCTAGAATCATCCCTTTAAGGTGAGGATCACACCGGTTAGATGGAGAGAAGACCAGTTCCCAAATCAGAGTCAGCATTGTGTAGGACACTCTATCCAGACATAATTGTCTGTCCTGTTTCCCAGAGATCATTTTAGAGAAATTTCACATCATCTCTTAATGCAAATGAGCATCTAGGTGCACTAGGGGCGGGGCCATGACTGCTGGAGCACCAGATGTCTTCTTTCTACATTGCTGAGAATTTCCCTATTACACAATTACTGACGCCGTCTATGTAATGAAGGCTTAACGAGAAGAAAACGGTTACAACCAGCAATAGTGGCCCCGCCCCCTGTGCACCTAAAGCCTTAGGGTCAGACAAAAGGACGGTGCAGCCGAGCCGGGACTACATCTTTGTCTAGGATTATTCAACGCACAAAAAAATCAGTTTCCCAGTTTTTTTTTCATAAAAAGAAAAAACTTTTAATAGAAAAAAAAAATTATATTATCTTCAAGTATCTTCAAGTATCTGCCCGTGAATTCATGGGACACCATTTATGAGTCCGCCTATTCGTCTAAGCTGATTCGTCCGTTTCTAAGCTCTATTTGCTTCTAGGAAAGCTGGGCGCCAACTAATGTCACCCAGCTTTTCCCTGAAACGTACACTAGAGATTAGGATAGCTTCAGGGAGGTTTAAGTATCCAATATGCTAATAAGACTCCCTACAGTCACATGACTGAACAAACTGACGCCTCCTATTTGACAATGGAGATCCATAAATATTGACTTGGATTGCTCGGGAAAGGTCCTGGTATCGGGATTTGTTATCCATGGCCTCCTTCCTTCTACAAGCAACTTTTAAAAGTATGGTAATGAGCCAGACTGGCTCTTGGGGTGCTGTAGCTTCGCATGCTGTTACACTCTCCCACTTTGTGAGGTTACATCAGGCAGAGGGAGGAGTAGTGCTGAGGGAGCAGGGGGGGAGAGGGAGACAGTGTAACAGCCTGTGAAGTTACAGCACGGAGGGGCTCTGGTAACACTCGCCAGAGCTCTTCTGGCTCATTTGCAAAATTATAAAAGCTGATTTTAGAAGAAAGGAGGCCGTGGATAGAGAATATAAGAAGATTACTAGTGTCAGTGCCTGGATTTAAGAGTAAGTGCCCCTGGTTCATCATGATGGATTTTAATAGTAGATTTCGGATAAGGGGGCAGATATTGCCTAAAAAAACTCCTAATGACTCCTATTGGACTGTTGACATGTGCCGCCATCATGTTCATTGTACACGTGACCTCCGTGCCATACCCTAGCCTCAGTGGTCACAAGCCCTTCATTGAGATGTGACCTGGCTCAGTGGTCACGTGTACCACGAGCATGACATCAGCACTTCCAGTCCAACACGACGGGGAGCCGACAATGAGGCTGTAGGGTATCTCTAGAGAGGAAAGCAGGTGGACTTTTTTTTTGGGGGGGGGGGGGGGGCTCTCCTATGCGAATATGAAAAAAAAAAGTTGAGGGTTAATGGTTGCCTCACCCAGCTTTCCACAGACCCTGCAGATACATTGGTTATATCATTACCATCTCCTCCCTGCTGTGTGTCAGTCTGTACTATTATTTCGGGAAGCTCAGGGTGCCCGGGGAATGTTCCTCCAGTGTAGCCAAGAAGTAAGAATGCAAAATGGTGAATTCTGAATAAGACACTTTTTTGATACAGTGATTATCATCAGTAAACAGTGTTCCAGAGGCCTTCAAAAAATAAAATCTAGAATTCGGGTTGGGGTGTGGTGCACAGTGTCACACGGATCAAAGTTTTGGCAAAGTTCCACAGTCAATCCCCAAATAATGTGCAATGGGTGTATCCACCAGACGAGGCTCAGATACCACAGGAGATACCACCAAAAGATCCTGTACCACCAGCAGGTACAACTGGGAGATACCACTGGGCGTTACCACCAGGGGACACCACCAGGAGATACAACTGGGAGATACCACTGGGCGTTACCACCAGGGGACACCACCAGGAGATACAACTGGGAGATACCACTGGGCATTATCACCAGGGGACACCACCAGGAGATACAACTGGGAGATACCACTGGGCATTATCACCAGGGGACACCACCAGGAGATACAACTGGGAGATACCACTGGGTGTTATCACCAGGGGACACCACCAGGAGATACAACTGGGAGATACCACTGGGTGTTATCACCAGGGGACACCACCAGGAGATACAACTGGGAGATACCACAGAGGGGACACCACCAGGAGATACAACTGGGAGATACCACCAGGGGACACCACCAGGAGATACCAACAGCTTCCTCTCTGTGGCCCTGATCACAAAGCCATGTGCTTCTCGGGCGCCTGCTTGTGTGCCAGGTACAGGAAGAGGATGCTGGACAGGGCGCTGACCAAAAAGATGACATCAAACCAGCGGTGGTAGAAGTTGAACTGCAGCTCTCCCAGGACCTCGGTGATGATGGTGCGGTACTCCAGGGGCATGCTCATCCGGATCAGGAGCACGGAAGAGACAAAGTACATTCCCTGGAAAAAACAAGTAGGAAGGATAAACATGGCCGACAGTACAGCACAACCACACTGCAAAAATTCTCTTAAAGGGAACCTGTCAGCAGGTCAGATCATGCAAACTGTTGATCTGTTGATCTGAGATTTGTAATGAGACCTTTATGTATCTTGTTAGTAGCAGCAGGACTATGATATATGGATTTATATTCCAGGATTGTAGTTTCTCCAAGTGCACTGGGGGCGTGAATGAATGAAGCAGAACGTTCATGCGTGGCCGCATACTCCATTAATCTCGAGGAGCGAAGAGAGGTCAGGCAGATGTACAGATCTCTTGATCTGTGGGGTCTCATCACTGAAACCCACCAATCAGCAAATAAGGCCCTATCCTGTGGATGCGGCCTAACATGTTTGGTGGGAAAACCCCTTTAAGTATTGTCTCCGGCAAGATATGTAAACAGACCTTTATTTATGTTGTTAGCATCAGGACTGTGAAATATAGATTTATATGACAAAATTTAGGTACTTTGGATGTGTCCTCACACTGCTGTGCACTTGGCTCTCTGTATTGAACTGCTCTACTGCTGCTATCCTCTGCCACATAATGAATGTAACAGGAAACCTGAGCAGATCAAAAGAGCAGAGAGCACAGCAGTGTGAGGACACGCTCCCAGTGCACTTGGAGAAGCTACAATTCTGTAATACAAATCCATAAATCACAGTCCTGCTGTTACTAACACCATACACAAAGGTCTGATTGCACATCTCTCTAGGGACAATGGATAACACCGGCAGCATAATAAAAACTGCTTATAGTTTCCTTTTAAAGAGATCTAAAACTTTGTAATGCGAGTTTAAATTTTCGCTTTATGTCTACTTTAAGGGAATCTACCACCAGGATGAAGGACTGCAAGCAAATGAGCCTGAGGTGCTCCAAGCTCCACAGGTGTTAATGGAGACTGGAGCCCCTCAGGCTCATTTGCATAGAGTCCTTCATCCTGGTGGTAGATGTTCTTTAATGTCAGTGCAGTCAGTGAGAGATACAGAAGTGAAACAGCGCCCTCTCCTCCACTGTGTCTGTATTTAGTACTACGTTTCAGTCCCCTTGGTGTAAATGGGGCGGAGCTGTAGTACCACAATCGGTCACAATTGACGTCTAACGCAGCATAGGACTTTTGATTAATGATGACCCCTCTTATTGGCACCCAAGGATGAGGAGGATGTTATTTGGTGGATCATCCCTTTAACTGGGCAGTGGGAATATAAGCAGGGTGATCTCTTCACATGAGAGTGTATGTCTGTACGCTGCAGGTCAATAATTAACTAAAACTTTACAGAATACACAGACAAAGTACATGACGGACCATGAAGCGTGTGGAGTATAACCCCCATGACATCCCAGCAGATATAACCTTATAGAATTACCTTAAAGGGGATGTCTGTCTGATGTCATTTCCAGGCACTCCTTTCCCTCCTGTGAGGTTTAATTTGCTAATATATCTTAGGGGTGTTTTCCAAATCCTTAGAGCTAAAAGATAAAATCCCTTCCGCCTGCTGCTGCCACTAGAGGGGCCCCATGAGCTTCCCGCATACTGTTCTATGCAATTTTACTTTTCATTAAAGGGGTTCTCTGGATTTTTTTTTTAGTTTTTTACGTTTATCCTACAGATCATTTACTCCGTGAAGATCTACAGACAGTAAGTAGCTGAAAGATGAAATTCAGTGTGAGGTAAGTGAGATCTACTCACCATGATCTGGGCTAGGAGGAGGACAATGACATTGGAGGACTTGCTGCTGGAGATGGCATAGAAGAACTGCAACAAGAAATAATCTTCCCGTCATTATTATTAGTTCTTAGTATTCAGCTGCTGCACGGGGGCAGGCCACAAGGGCGGCGCTCACCTTGGTCAGAGTGATGAGCAGCCCTCGGATGGAGGTGACGATGATGATCCCCACTAGGATGAAGGAAATGTGCTGGGACCAGAACTTGACCTGTGTAGAGAGGACAATCACATAAGAGGTCTCCACCTGCCGCCTTAGATTTCCGGTTCGGAAGGGGGCGTCTCCGTTTCTCAACAAAGTTTCTTAAGAAAATGGATGTTTGGCCTCGACTTCTACAATAATAGACCAAGGAATGTCCTGTACTATAAGGACCTCTGCCGAGTTACTGTGTGGCCCATCCCATAATGCAGTAATTAAAGCTTTGAGGTCTGATTAGGGGTCTGGGGTCTGACTTCATTTAGGGTTCTGTTAGGTGGTGTGGGGTTAGAAATATCTGTTGTCTGTGTTTAACTACTGCAGGTTTTGGGTCGAAATAAACTGAAGAACTAACGCAGATGTTAGTAGTTCAATTAACTTTTAGGACTGGGGTCCGATTTGTTTTGTAGTAAGACCCAGGGTCTAATTTATTCAGGGATCAGGACTAAAGGTTAAATCAATTTACGAGGAGTATAATTTAAACCTGTCACCACATTTGCACATATACAGCCAGTGAGAGGTCCCTATAGAGCACTATAAACTAACTGACTGATCCCCTTATTTTAGCTAAAAAATTCCCCCCCTTACATTCCCATAAATCAACTTTATCTTATTTTACCTGGCATCAGAGAGGGCGTGTCCTGCTTGCCCAGCTCCTCCCATATACTCCTCCCCATGCTTTATGCCTCTGCATTATACAGCAGTTCATGTCATGTGACCAGAATGACATCATGTCAGGTCCTTTAGCCTCCCAACATTAGCAAACTGTGCCCCATATATGTATGTAATGATATGAAATCACAGCAGCCTCCATGGACTTCTACTCTTACTCATCCTCCATGGATGCTGCTATGATTTCATGTTATAGCATACATGGTGTGATTACATACATGGTTTACAGTTTGCTCACGTTAGGAGGCTAAAGGACCTGCGATGATGTCACTCTGGCCACATGACAGGAATGTAACATGAGGCATTGTGTAAAAAAATTGACACACTATTTCCTAAAAGTAAATAGAGCTTTATATGTCTGTAGTTGAATATTAGCAGACAGTCCTTAAGTACAAGGAGGCAGAGCAAGGATTTGAAGAGACACAGAGCTGTCAGTCAGAATAATGGGGCGTGGTTCACTGCCAGCCTGAGAGAGAGAAGAGTCAGAGCCAGTAGACACGAGTCAGAAAAGCTAATTTGCATATAAAAAATTGCTGTAATTAAGGTAGCACTGGCAGCCAATTTTAGGTGATGTGCAGAGGACTTGTAACCCTTTATTAACCCTTTAATTCTGGGAACAGAAATAAGGGTTCAGAAATAAGGGACAGAATTTAGGGATCTGGGTTTCGAGTTCCTTTAGGGGTTAGTTCTTATAGATATGGGTTCTGATTTCTTTTAAGGTTTGGGGTCTGAACTCATTTAGAGATCAGATCTGTGGTCCAATCACGGATATCATTTATTACACTTTAATGCAATAATTTAAGGGTTTTTTGAGTTCATGTCAGGTCATGTCTCAATTAGTTTTGCAGTTAGGAAGTATTCACTATATTTTTACCTACATGTACTGCTTTATCCATCTGCAGCAGGGAGGGGCTCCAGTTACACCCCCAGTCCTTCTGGCTCATCAGCATAATTATAAAAGTTGATTTTAGAACTGGTTTTAGTCCCTGGTTTATCATAGATCATGGATGGACTTTGATGGTAGATTTCCTTTACACTATAAGTGTCAGCTTTATATTAGGTTTCTTTACAGGGATATTTCTATGTCTAGAAGGAAACACTTACATCAAACTGGATGCCCAGGTAATTCACTGTGATCTCAATCCCTCTAGTGACCGGGTCCGTCTTTCCCACTCGGTCAAAGACAATGTTGATTGTGGCCTGGAAAGAGAGAATCGGGAGACAAAATGCTTACAGTAAATCCACTGCATCTGGGGATCTAAGAGCCACTTTCCATTGGCCGGTTTAATATATTTACCCCCGTACACTGCACTACACCCAATACTAATGTATGTGTAATACCCGGTGCAAGGATCAGGCTGCGGAGCATGAACCGTGGATGAAAAGTCCCATCAAGCCCCGCCCCTGGTGTCAAGCCCCGCCCCTGGTGTCAAGCCCCGTCCTGCATTGTCTTAAACTCAGGTCCTGCATTGTCTTAAACATTACTTAAATTCCAGTAATGAAGATTACTGAGAAGATAAGTCTGTACAGATCTCACCATGAAGATCTTCCACACGCAGTAGATGGAGAAGAAGTAGCCCAAGAAGTTGAAGTATTTCCCCTGGAAGGTTTTAGAGTATTCAATGCGCTCCTGAGGGGAGAGAACAGACCATAAACATCTCACCGTATACTGCTGCACATATAGTGCTCAGAGCGTCTCCTCCAATCACAGCCAAAGCTGCACTCAAATTCTGCCTTATGGCCCAAATCCAAAGTAAATTTATTACAAACATAAAGATGAGACATTTCATATGTATTTTGTAATGTGTCTGATGAGTCGCCTCACGCCAGATTCAGTTTTCACTAGTTAAAGGCAACCTGTCTCTGTAGTAATTAAAGGGGTGGCACGTTCTGCATCATAAGCATCAAAAATCCATATCCTGAATGAAAAGAAATCAAATTTTTTTATGAAAATGACCATTTAGGTGCAGCATGGCCGGGGCCGAGAGGTCTGCTGCACTTCCTCCTGCTCAATATTAACTGACAGTTCCCTGTGGTAGTGGACCTGGACCAGCGGGTGCACTGGACCTGGTGGCCACGCCCACTGTGCACTTAAATGCTCATTTGCCTAAAAAAAAAAATCAAGATTTCTCTGTATTTAGGCCATGGATTTTCTCCAAGGTTATGATGAAGGACTCATCACCAACCAGGGCATATGTTTAATCCAGGATCAAATAAGAGCCCCCTTAAGAATCTTGTAAGAACAATACAACGTTGCTGCAGCTCTGGAAGGGACTGGAGTATAAAGCTGAAAAAAAAGCTAAAAGCTGATACAAGCTAATTTTTTGAAGAGCATTTATAGACAAGGAAATAATTGAACATATGTTAGTAGCACACAGGGGACTGCCTCTCCATGCTGCACAGACTTGTATCACATACAGGCACCCCTGTACTGCGGTTATACAATAGTAGATGACACTAAACTATTGTGTGTAGACAGGACCTCACCTTAGTGGCATGAAGATCGGCCGTCTCCAAGAACAGCTGACGGCTCAACTCTTCCAGAGCGTCCACCTCCTGCTGGATCAGAGACAGGTCTGGCAGGAGTTAAGGAGGCAGAGTGACAGCGGATCACACCCATTGCCATAGCAGAAAACCCTACAATCTATAGGGTCATCTAGTCTCATCAGTATGCTGCAGTCCTTGCCTATAGAGTGCCTATAAATTGATTTTTCGCCCCTTTATTCATTTCTGACACTGATGACTGATTGGATGGTGTCCTGTCTACTTTGGCTTTGACCTTGGCTTGTTAGCCGACTCTTCTCCTGTTATACAATATGGTTGTTTTACCATATTGTATATATGTTTTCTGCCCCATACTGGGGTAGAAGGTTGAGAACCAGGAGTTTCTCATCGGTGATAAAAGATACTCTCACTTCCGGGAGCCGATGTCGTCACACTCTTGATCATCCCCCAGAATCCCGTTGGCCGGTTGTGCACTTCTCCACGCTGGAACATATTCCTCCGCACCATGGCTATCCTGCAGATAGAGCATCAATAGTCAAGAGAAGATGAATTGTAAACTACATCAAATATTCCGCTGCTCCCCTATATAATAATATAACATTCCCACCTTTACATCTTTGTAGGAAAATTTCTGTTTAAAGGGATATTTTCAGGGTGTTCTCTAATCCCCTACCCATAAGAGAGCAATAAGTGTCCGATCTGTGTGGGGCTACACAGGGCCCCCCAACAATCATAAGTATGGGGGTTCCTGACTGCTCTATATGGCTGACATAGGGTGTACATGGTCGGCCAGGGCATCATTCTCTTCTATGGGGCTGCAGGAGAAAGCTGACCAAGATAAATAACCCTTTTTATTACTAAACAGGACATGTTCACACACACTGGGCCTGACAGTGCCCATAGAAACATATGGGACGGGAGACAACATGGACAGATTCTCCATTAGACTGTTTTGGAGACATGGGATATGTGGACATGTCCTTAAAGTAGGGGTGATGAGCAGATTTTGGTATAACGATTTATTAAAAATGGCACACAGAAAAAGTAGAGAAGCAACCAAGGTTATCACCAGAATATAACAAGCATGGCCGCCATTACAGCTGACACAGAGGATGTCACCTGAATATAACTAAAATGGTCCCCATTACAGCTGACACAGAGGGTGTCACTAGAATATAACTAACATGGCCGCCATTACAGCTGACCTAGAGGAGGCTACCAGAATATAACTAACATGGCCGCCATTACAGCTGACACAGAGGATGTCACCAGAATATAACTAACATGGCCGCCATTACAGCTGACACAGAGGATGTCACCAGAATATAACTAACATGGCCGCCATTACAGTTGACAAACAGAATGTCACTACAATATAACTAACATGGCTGCCATTATAGCTGACACAAAGGATGTCACCAGAATATAACTAACATGGTCGCCATTACAGCGGACAGAGGATGTCACTAGAATATAACTGACATGGCCGCCATTATAGCTGACACAGAGGATGTCACCAGAATATAACTAACATGGCCGCCATTATAGCTGACACAGAGGATGTGACTAGAATATAACTAACATGGCCGCCATTACAGCTGACACAGAGGATGTCACCAGAATATAACTAACATGGCCGCCATTATAGCTGACACAGAGGATGTGACTAGAATATAACTAACATGGCCGCCATTACTGCTGACACAGAGGATGTCACTACAATATATCTAACATGGCCGCTATTACAGCTGACATAGAGGATGTCACCAGAATATAACTAACATGGCCGCCATTACAGCTGACACAGAGGATGTCACTAGAATATAACTGACATGGCCGCCATTATAGCTGACACAGAGGATGTCACCAGAATATAACTAACATGGCCGCCATTATAGCTGACACAGAGGATGTGACTAGAATATAACTAACATGGCCGCCATTACAGCTGACACAGAGGATGTCACCAGAATATAAGTAACATGGCCGCCATTACTGCTGACACAGAGGATGTCACTACAATATATCTAACATGGCCGCTATTACAGCTGACATAGAGGATGTCACCAGAATATAACTAACATGGCCGCCATTACTGCTGACACAGAGGATGTCACTACAATATATCTAACATGGCCGCTATTACAGCTGACATAGAGGATGTCACCAGAATATAACTAACATGGTCGCCATTACAGCTGACAAACAGAATGTCACTACAATATAACAAGCATGGCCGCTATTACAGCTGAAAAAGAGGATGCCACCAGAATATAACTAACATGGCCGCTATTACACCTGACACAGAGGATGTCACCAGAATATAACTAACATGGCCGCTATTACACCTGACACAGAGGATGTCACCAGAATATATTTAACATGGCCACCATTAAAGCTGACACAGAGGATGTCACCAGAATACAACTAACATAGCCGCTATTACACCTGACACAGAGGATGTTACTAGAATATAACTAACATGGCCGCCATTACAGCTGACATAGAGGATGTCACCAGAATATAACTAACATGGCCGCCATTACAGCTGACACAGAGGATGTCACCAGAATATAACTAACATGGCCGCCATTACAGCTGACAAACAGAATGTCACTACAATATAACAAGCATGGCCGCTATTACAGCTGAAAAAGAGGATGCCACCAGAATATAACTAACATGGCCGCTATTACACCTGACAGAGTGGATGTCACCAGAATATAACTAACATGGCCGCTATTACACCTGACACAGAGGATGTCACCAGAATATATTTAACATGGCCACCATTAAAGCTGACACAGAGGATGTCACCAGAATACAACTAACATAGCCGCTATTACACCTGACACAGAGGATGTTACTAGAATATAACTAACATGGCCGCCATTACAGCTGACAAACAGAATGTCACTACAATATAACAAGCATGGCCGCTATTACAGCTGAAAAAGAGGATGCCACCAGAATATAACTAACATGGCCGCTATTACACCTGACACAGAGGATGTCACCAGAATATAACTAACATGGCCGCTATTACACCTGACACAGAGGATGTCACCAGAATATATTTAACATGGCCACCATTAAAGCTGACACAGAGGATGTCACCAGAATACAACTAACATAGCCGCTATTACACCTGACACAGAGGATGTTACTAGAATATAACTAACATGGCCGCCATTACAGCTGACACAGAGGATGTCACCAGAATATAACTAACATGGCCGCCATTACAGCTGACACAGAGGATGTCACTAGAATATAACTAACATGGCCGCCATTACAGCTGACATAGAGGATGTCACCAGAATATAACTAACATGGCCGCCATTACAGCTGACACAGAGGATGTCACCAGAATATAACTAACATGGCCGCCATTATAGCTGACAAACAGAATGTCACTACAATATAACTAACATGGCCGCCATTACAGCTGACACAGAGGATGTCACTAGAATATAACTAACATGGCCGCCATTACAGCTGACACAGAGGATGTCACCACAATATAACTAACATGGCCGACCTTACAGCTGACACAGAGGGTGTCACCAGAATATAACTAACATGGCCGCCATTACAGCTGACACAGAGGATGTCACCAGAATATAACTTACATGGTCGCCATTACATCTGACAAACAGAATGTCACAAGAATATAACAAACATGGCCGCCATTACAGCTGACACAGAGGATGTCACTAGAATATAACAAACATGGCCGCTATTAAAGCTGACACAGAGGATGTCACCACAATATAACTAACATGGCCGCTATTACACCTGACACAGAGGATGTTACTAGAATATAACTGACATGGCCGCCATTACAGCTGACACAGAGGATGTTACTAGAATATAACTAACATGGCCGCTATTACACCTGACACAGAGGATGTTACTAGAATATAACTAACATGGCCGCCATTACAGCTGACATAGAGGATGTCACTAGAATATAACAAACATGGCCGCTATTAAAGCTGACACAGAGGATGTCACCACAATATAACTAACATGGCCGCCATTACACCTGACACAGAGGATGTCACTAGAATATAACTAACATGGCCACCATTACACCTGACACAGAGGATGTCACTAGAATATAACTAACATGTCCACTATTACACCTGACACAGAGGATGTCACCAGAATATAACTAACATGGTCGCCATTACAGCTGACACAGAGGATGTCACTAGAATATAACTAACATGGTCGCCATTACAGCTGACACAGAGGATGTCACTAGAATATAACTAACATGGCCGCCATTACACCTGACACAGAGGATGTCACTAGAATATAACTAACATGGCCGCCATTACACCTGACACAGAGGATGTCACCACAATATAACTAACATGGCCACCATTACAGCTGACCTAGAGGAGGCTACCAGAATATAACTAACATGGCCGCCATTACAGCTGACACAGAGGATGTCACCACAATATAACTAACATGGCCGCCATTACAGCTGACACAGAGGATGTCACCAGAATATAACTAACATGGCCGCTATTACAGCTGACGCAGAGGATGTCGCCAGAATATAACTAACCCAGCTTTCCCAGGAATATATACGACTAGGATAAAGCTAAATAGAATGATCACAGCGTCTACCGTGGGAAAAAGGAACTAGAAAAGAACATGGCTGCCGTCATATCAACAAAATATGAGAGAGAGGGAAATGAGTGAGGGCTATTAGTATTAATGATGTCGCTGGAGATTAGGAAACGATTAATGGCATAACGAATATCTATCGTCCTGGCGTGGCGCCACATGTCGTTATGATCATTTTTTCCATGATGCCTGTAACTCCCAGAATATGACAGACGAGTCCGGGCTCTTAAAGGAGAAGGACAATCCACAAAAAGATGAAATGAAAGAAGATGAGCCCTGATCACTCACAACCCCAACCAACCTTCCCCACCCAGACTCGTTGCTGGTTTCATATTAAATATAAGAATCTTATCTTTCAGACCAGGCTTGTGGATCTGTTATCTACATAGCGGGAGATACAGACAGTAACAAAAAAAAGGCGGAAACAGGATCTTCATCTGTAGTTCAACTATGTTTTACCTGTCTGTATCTCCAGTTCTGTAAATCACAGGACCACAAGATGAGATTGTCATCCTTAATATGACACCAGTATCACGTTTCTAGTTACTATAGCGGGAGTTTTAAGTTACTCTCCCGTTGACTCATCTCGGATAAAATATGACTCTTCTCTGCTGATACTTTGTAGGAGATTTTTTTATGAGATTTCACATAAAAGAGGGACAATTCATACCCAACCTGAGGGGGCAGCTAGTTTAATGGGGTAAATCTGATGACAGGTTCACTTTAAGTACCCTTATATCATATCTAAAGGAAAGGGAATAAATATTTCACAACGGGGGTCCATGTATTTGCAGGACGAGGAACTAGAACTGTGCCTCATTACAGACTAGGACTTTTGGGATCTTATAAGTGGTCCCAGAGGTCCCAAAGTACTATCCCTATGTACTATAGGATGGCTCAGGGGGAGTTTAGGTCCCTCGTTCTGCTAATACATTGGGTCAGATATTTATCCCATGTCCTGTAGATTTACATACAAATCCCTCTTCTACAGTAAAGGGGATAAGCTATGGATCAGTAGAATCTTGAATGTATGGGTCACGTTCCCTCCATTCACTGTTCACAGAGGAGCCATAGAGAACTGATGGAGTGGCAGGCACATGTTAAAGTTATAAATGGCATCAGTCAGTAATAGTTACCCTGCCTGCTGATGGTTTCCCTGCCTAAACACTGCACAGTGACTCCTAATAGTAAGTGTATGGAGAGCAGCATGATGTGGGTGCATCAAAGTGACAACAAGTTCAACGTCCAAAAAGTTTCAAAAGGTTTCATAAGGACTAATCTGCTGACCGGGATATCACAGCGGTGGAAGAGGTTTTACAATAGATTAGAAAAGATGAGTGATATCGACCTCCTCTCTGAGAGGTTGGGTCAGGGGAAGGTGTAAAAGATTTATAGACACAGAAGATATTGCATGTTAATTAATATAAAACACTAAAAATATATAAAAATAAAAGGGAAAACAATGTAATAATAAAAAACATGTTCTCTCATTCCAGCTCTGTGGCGAATAACAACACCTATATATACAGGACCAAGATAAGATGCAAGGAGGTGACCTCTGTAATATAGAGATAGCGATATCTTATATGCAGTATCAAAGTCTCCACTACAGAAGAGAGACACTGAGGATGAATACTGAGCTGAGCTGGAAACCACTATAATACTTATATTATAGTAGTTATATCCCAGTACATAGGGGGCAGTATTATAGTAGTTATATTCTTGTACATAGGGGGCAGTATTATAGTAGTTATATTCTTGTACATAGGGGGCAGTATTATAGTAGTTATATTCCTGTACATAGGGGGCAGTATTATAGTAGTTATATTCTTGTACATAGGGGGCAGTATTATAGTAGTTATATTCCTGTACATAGGGGGCAGTATTATAGTAGTTATATTCTTGTACATAGGGGCAGTATTATAGTAGTTATATTCTTGTACATAGGGGGCAGTATTATGGTAGTTATATTCCTGTACATAGGGGGCAGTATTATAGTAGTTATATTCCTGTACATAGGGGGCAGTATTATAGTAGTTATATTCTTGTACATAGGGGCAGTATTATAGTAGTTATATTCTTGTACATAGGGAGCAGTATTATAGTAGTTATATTCTTGTACATAGGGGGCAGTATTATAGTAGTTATATTCTTGTACATAGGGGCAGTATTATAGTAGTTATATTCTTGTACATAGGGGCAGTATTATAGTAGATATATTCTTGTACATAGGGGGCAGTATTATAGTAGTTATATTCTTGTACATAGGGGGCAGTATTATAGTAGTTATATTCTTGTACATAGGGGGCAGTATTATAGTAGTTATATTCCTGTACATAGGGGCAGTATTATAGTAGTTATATCCCAGTACATAGGGGGCAGTATTATAGTAGTTATATCCCAGTACATAGGGGGCAGTATTATAGTAGTTATATTCCTGTACATAGGGGCAGTATTATAGTAGTTATATTCCTGTACATAGGGGCAGTATTATAGTAGTTATATTCTTGTACATAGGGGGCAGTATTATAGTAGTTATATTCTTGTACATAGGGGGCAGTATTATAGTAGTTATATTCCTGTACATAGGGGCAGTATTATAGTAGTTATATTCTTGTACATAGGGGCAGTATTATAGTAGTTATATTCTTGTACATAGGGGCAGTATAATAGTAGTTATATTCTTGTACACAGGGGCAGTACTATAGTAGTTATATTCTTGTACATAGGGGCAGTATTATAGTAGTTATATTCTTGTACATAGGGGCAGTACTATAGTAGTTATAGTCCTGTACATAGGGGCAGTATTATAGTAGTTATATTCCTGTACATAGGGGGCAGTATTATAGTAGTTATATTCTTGTACATAGGGGGCAGTATTATAGTAGTTATATTCCTGTACATATGGGGCAGTATTATAGTAGTTATATTCTTGTACATAGGAGGCAGTATTATAGTAGTTATATTCTTGTACATAGGGGGCAGTATTATAGTAGTTATATTCTTGTACATAGGGGGCAGTATTATAGTAGTTATATTCTTGTACATAGGGGGCAGTATTATAGTAGTTATATTCCTGTACATAGGGGGCAGTATTATAGTAGTTATATTCCTGTACATAGGGGGCAGTATTATAGTAGTTATATTCTTGTACATAGGGGGCAGTATTATAGTAGATATATTCTTGTACATAGGGGGCAGTATTATAGTAGTTATATTCTTGTACATAGGGGGCAGTATTATAGTAGTTATATTCCTGTACATAGGGGCAGTATTATAGTAGTTATATTCCTGTACATAGGGGGCAGTATTATAGTAGTTATATCCCAGTACATAGGGGGCAGTATTATAGTAGTTATATTCCTGTAAATAGGGGCAGTATTATAGTAGTTATATTCCTGTACATAGGGGCAGTATTATAGTAGTTATATTCCTGTACATAGGGGCAGTATTATAGTAGTTATATTCTTGTACATAGGGGGCAGTATTATAGTAGTTATATTCTTGTACATAGGGGGCAGTATTATAGTAGTTATATTCCTGTACATAGGGGCAGTATTATAGTAGTTATATTCTTGTACATAGGGGCAGTATTATAGTAGTTATATTCTTGTACATAGGGGCAGTACTATAGTAGTTATATTCTTGTACATAGGGGCAGTACTATAGTAGTTATATTCTTGTACATAGGGGCAGTATTATAGTAGTTATATTCTTGTACATAGGGGCAGTATTATAGTAGTTATAGTCCTGTACATAGGGGCAGTATTATAGTAGTTATATTCCTGTACATAGGGGGCAGTATTATAGTAGTTATATTCTTGTACATAGGGGGCAGTATTATAGTAGTTATATTCCTGTACATAGGGGGCAGTATTATAGTAGTTATATTCTTGTACATAGGGGCAGTATTATAGTAGTTATATTCCTGTACATAGGGGCAGTATTATAGTAGTTATATTCTTGTACATAGGGGGCAGTATTATAGTAGTTATATTCCTGTACATAGGGGGCAGTATTATAGTAGTTATATTCTTGTACATAGGGGGCAGTATTATAGTAGTTATATTCCTGTACATAGGGGGCAGTATTATAGTAGTTATATTCCTGTACATAAGGGGCAGTATTATAGTAGTTATATTCTTGTACATAGGGGGCAGTATTATAGTAGTTATATTCCTGTACATAGGGGGCAGTATTATAGTAGTTATATTCTTGTACATAGGGGCAGTATTATAGTAGTTATATTCCTGTACATAGGGGCAGTATTATAGTAGTTATATTCTTGTACATAGGGGGCAGTATTATAGTAGTTATATTCTTGTACATAGGGGGCAGTATTATAGTAGTTATATTCTTGTACATAGGGGGCAGTATTATAGTAGTTATATTCTTGTACATAGGGGGCAGTATTATAGTAGTTATAGTCTTGTACATAGGGGCAGTATTATAGTAGTTATATTCTTGTACATAGGGGCAGTATTATAGTAGTTATATTCCTGTACATAGGGGGCAGTATTATAGTAGTTATATTCTTGTACATAGGGGGCAGTATTATAGTAGTTATATTCCTGTACATAGGGGGCAGTATTATAGTAGTTATATTCTTGTACATAGGGGGCAGTATTATAGTAGTTATATTCTTGTACATAGGGGGCAGTATTATAGTAGTTATATTCCTGTACATAGGGGGCAGTATTATAGTAGTTATATTATTCACTAGAAGGAAACAAAGGGACAGGCACATTTACCACATTCTGTCCTGTTATCTATCACTTACCTTACACATGATTAGTGATGAGGATCAGGTTCCTGCCCATTAAATATTTCACTAATAATAATTATTTGCTAGTTGCTCTATGGCAGTTGTATTTATCGGTAAATTATCACATGTTGCTGCCCTCTAGTGGTCCTTGACAGTATTACCTTTTTTTCTTGCTGACAATCATATCCATGGTTTGTAGTAATCTTCTTTCCAGCGCTTGGATGTCAGCTTCTGTCACATTCCTGAAAATACCAGCAAATATTCAAAAAAACTAAGCATATAATTTGAAGGGAAACCATCAGCAGGTGTAACCATACAGACTGCAGCCAGAGTGAGGTATAGTCCCTGGAGAGATGTGAAATAATATTTTTGTCTCCAATATATACTGGAGTACAAGTGAGGTACCTAATTTTACCACAAAAAAACTCGGAAAACCGATTGACTCGAGTATAAGCCTAGGGTGGGAAATGCATTGGTCAGTTTCCAGTCAATATAAAGTTGACCAGCCCCCCGCCCCTAGTCCCTGCCCTCAGCATCCAGACGGCCCCCCCCCCTGCCCTCAGCATCCAGACGGCCCCCCCCCCTGCCCTCAGCATCCAGACGGCCCCCCCCCCCTGCCCTCAGCATCCAGACGGCCCCCCCCCTGCCCTCAGCATCCAGACGCCCCCCCCCCCTGCCCTCAGCATCCAGACGGCCCCCCCCCCTGCCCTCAGCATCCAGACGGCCCCCCCCCCTGCCCTCAGCATCCAGACGGCCCCCCCCCCCTGCCCTCAGCATCCAGACGGCCCCCCCCCTGCCCTCAGCATCCAGACGGCCCCCCCCCCTGCCCTCAGCATCCAGACGGCCCCCCCCCTGCCCTCAGCATCCAGACGGCCCCCCCCCCTGCCCTCAGCATCCAGACGGCCCCCCCCCTGCCCTCAGCATCCAGACGGCCCCCCCCCCTGCCCTCAGCATCCAGACGGCCCCCCCCCCTGCCCTCAGCATCCAGACGGCCCCCCCCCCCTGCCCTCAGCATCCAGACGGCCCCCCCCCCTGCCCTCAGCATCCAGACGGCCCCCCCCCCTGCCCTCAGCATCCAGACGGCCCCCTGCCCTCAGCATCCAGACGGCCCCCTGCCCTCAGCATCCAGACGGCCCCCTGCCCTCAGCATATAGACGGCCCCCTGCCCTCAGCATATAGACAGCCCCCTGCCCTCAGCATATAGACAGCCCCCTGCCCTCAGCATATAGACAGCCCCCCGCCCTCAGCATCCAGACGGCCCCCCCCCCTGCCCTCAGCATCCAGACGGCCCCCCCCCCTGCCCTCAGCATCCAGACGGCCCCCCCCCCTGCCCTCAGCATCCAGACGGCCCCCCCCCTGCCCTCAGCATCCAGACGGCCCCCCCCCTGCCCTCAGCATCCAGACGGCCCCCCCCCCTGCCCTCAGCATCCAGACGGCCCCCCCCTGCCCTCAGCATCCAGACGGCCCCCCCCCCCTGCCCTCAGCATCCAGACGGCCCCCCCCCCTGCCCTCAGCATCCAGACGGCCCCCCCCCCTGCCCTCAGCATCCAGACGGCCCCCCCCCCTGCCCTCAGCATCCAGACGGCCCCCCCCCCTGCCCTCAGCATCCAGACGGCCCCCCCCCTGCCCTCAGCATCCAGACGGCCCCCTGCCCTCAGCATCCAGACGGCCCCCCCCTGCCCTCAGCATCCAGACGGCCCCCCCCCCTGCCCTCAGCATCCAGACGGCCCCCCCCCCTGCCCTCAGCATCCAGACGGCCCCCTGCCCTCAGCATCCAGACGGCCCCCTGCCCTCAGCATCCAGACGGCCCCCTGCCCTCAGCATATAGACAGCCCCCTGCCCTCAGCATATAGACAGCCCCCTGCCCTCAGCATATAGACGGCCCCCTGCCCTCAGCATATAGCCGGCCCCCCGCCCTCAGCATATAGACAGCCCCTGCCCTCAGTATATAGACAGCCCCCTGTCATTGGTATATAGCCAGCCCCCTCCCCCTGCTGTGCTCTCATCTCTCTCTAGTGAATGGCTGCACAGCTCGTACCTGCTAGTGCGAGTAAAGTTGTATTGTGCTTTTGGTTGAATACTACAGCAGTCACTCAGAGAAGATGGGGAGGGGCTGTGGGGTAGCTTAATGCAAAGAGCACAGCAGTGTGAGGACATGGCCCCAGTGCCCTTGGAGGATCTACAAAGCTGGAATATAAATCCATATATCACAGTCCTGCAGCTACTAACAACATACACAAAGGTCTGATTACACATCTCCTGGGACAATACATAACACTGGCTGCTCATGGTCACACCTGCTGTCAAGTTCCCTTTAAAAAAGAGAAGTTTCTATAACAGAACATCCTCTCACCTTAGGAAGTAGGACATATATGTGTAGGGGCAATTCACGGCACCAAATCCAGACAGCAGGGCCATAAGGGTCACCCCGATGACGCCCACTCTGCTGATCAGCTGCTCGATGGAAAGTATTCCTACAGATAGAGAGGAGCAGTATAAGAGGTGTATACACTGCTATATACTCCCTACCCCTAGTACATGATCTTCCAAATCAAAGCTATAAAAGATGGGGTTAAATACACCCCACACGTACCATGCTTAGGGCTCAGTATAGGAAAGGGGTCTCCCAGCTTCCAGAAGAAGTACATGAAGGTGAGCCAGACCACGCAGGCGAAGAGGAGGCGCTGCCGGTGCACTGTGGCGGAGAGAAAACCGGATTAACCCCTTAATATCCACTTACCTGCACAGCAAAGGGGATGGTCCAAGTCATATACACAGGATGAGTCCTGCACCCATCTCCGGAGTCAATTAACCCCCTTTCACGAAAGGAGCGGTGCATATAGCGGAACCTATAGACTGATCAGTGTCACCCATGAGGAGAAATGATGCTCCCTACTATGAGGGAGAGGGGATCGGAAGGGGCGCGAGATTCCAGAAGGTACAGGAGATGTTGGGAGTTGTAGCTCATCAGAGGTGGGCTGCAGGCTCTATAGTAGAGGGGAGAGGTCTGTACTCACACAGTCGGATGTTGCTCACCACGAAGTATCCGATATAAAACGGGACAACGAAGACAAGGACCAGCAGGATGACGCACAGGTTCAGCTTCCAGTGGAAATAGCGGGAGCTGCGATAACAACAATATAATATTACATCTACATATCAGGGGATTTCTATACTGTTCAGTTATATCTTTCATATGATACCAGCATCTTGTTTCTAGGTGCTATAGAACTGAATATAGGGTCGTCTGAATGTCCTTCCCCTGCAGCCTCTAAACTTTACTCATCCCAGGTAAAATATGACTCTACTCAGTCACACTGACAAGGTGATGGGAGCCCCCTCTGGCAGGATCTGCCCTTCTTTTAGCTTCTTATGTCCTGGTTTTAAAGAAAAAAAAAGCTTTAAAGATTATGCAAATTAGCCTGAGGGGCTCAAGGCTCCATAAACACCTATTGAGCCCAGAGCCCTATAGGCTCATTTGCATAATTTTATACACAGTTTTTTTTTTAAAAACCAGGGCATAAAAAGCTAAAAGAAGAGCAGATCCTGCTAGGGTGGGCGCTCACAGTATGTCAGTGTGCTGAGTTTACAAGCCTTCATCCTGGTGGTAAATGTCGTTTAAAGGAGCAAAATCTGGTGACAGGTTCCCTTTAAGCTTTTACTCTTTAGACCAGGTCTTAAAGGGAACCATCAAGTTCCCCCTATCCACGGGTTATGTCGTTACATGCTAAATGGGGAGGATCCTCAAATAGGGGAGTCCCTTGTACCCCCAAAATAAATTAGATTGGAGCCACTCCAGTCACTGCCTCCACCATCAGTCCCATAGAGAGTCCCTGCTCCACTCATTCCTATGTACTAGGGACCCTCAGTCATAATTCCACCAGGGGGACCCCCACATTCAGCCAATACTCTACCTAGGTAATAGGAAATAAACAGAACACCCCGTAACATTCGAACTTCCTGTTCTTAGAAGGTCAAAGTTCAGCACTCCCACGTGTTTCGCACTCACCTGCTGTTCAGTAACCCGAGGATCTCGAAAATGATGAGCTCAAACATGGTGCAAGAGAAGGCGAAGGTCACCGAGAAGACGACCTGGACCACATACTGCCGCACCTGCGGGGGGTTATGTCACATGATGAGACCCCAGGTCACCCCTAGGTATCTACATGCAGCCCATAAAGCGCTACGTAATATGATGGAGCTATATAAAGATTATAATTATTAGGCTTTCTGAGGATAAGGTACAGTGTGATACCCTCCACCACCACTAGTGGGCGCAAACACTGTCACTACGTGATCGTCTCCCAGGTTCCAGACTACTTACCTCATAATCCTTAAAGAGCTGCCGCATGAAAAACAGCCACCCGAATCCGAAGAACAGCAGCTGAGAGACAAAAACAGAGAGCAATGAGAGACCCCCGCACACAACATGTATAGCAGGCTACAAGGGGTTAAAGGGGCCCTCCGCCTGATTGATTGAAGGGTCACTAGATGATAAGATGATGGGCTGTGGGGAAATCTAGAAGGAAGTGTTCAGTCTCCCTACAGCTCCCCCGCAGGAGAAGGGGAGTATTACACCGCGTCCATTCATATAACAGGACAGATATCTGCCCCAGGATCTGCCCCTCACCTGTGATATGACCATCAGGACGGAGTCGATGAGGAAGCTCATGGCGGCTGATGGCCCCTCCCAGGGCAGATACAGGGATGTAGGTGGTCAGCGCGGAGGACCCTCACATGTCGCACACTACTCCAGAGGGAACCTAAGAGAAGAGACAAGTCCCAGCATCTCCACTCATCAGTACTACATGTCCCAGCATCTCTGCTATTCAGTACTACAAGTCCCAGCATCTCCACTCATCAGTACTACAAGTCCCAGCATCTCCTGTTATTAGTACTACAAGTCCCAGCATCTCCTGTCATCAGTACTACAAGTCCCAGGATCTCCTGTCATCAGTACTACAAGTCCCAGCATCTCTGCTATTCAGTACTACAAGTCCCAGCATCTCCACTCATCAGTACTACAAGTCCCAGCATCTCCTGTTATTAGTACTACAAGTCCCAGCATCTCCTGTCATCAGTACTACATGTCCCAGCATCTCCTGTCATCAGTACTACAAGTCCCAGGATCTCCTGTCATCAGTACTACAAGTCCCAGCATCTCCTGTCATCAGTACTACAAGTCCCAGCATCTCCTGTCATCAGTACTACAAGTCCCAGCATCTCCACTCATCAGTACTACATGTTCCAGCATCTCTGCTATTCAGTACTACAAGTCCCGGGATCTCCTGTCATCAGTACTACAAGTCCCAGCATCTCTGCTATTCAGTACTACAAGTCCCAGCATCTCCACTCATCAGTACTACAAGTCCCAGCATCTCCTGTTATTAGTACTACAAGTCCCAGCATCTCCTGTCATCAGTACTACATGTCCCAGCATCTCCTGTCATCAGTACTACAAGTCCCAGGATCTCCTGTCATCAGTACTACAAGTCCCAGCATCTCCACTCATCAGTACTACATGTTCCAGCATCTCTGCTATTCAGTACTACAAGTCCCGGGATCTCCTGTCATCAGTACTACAAGTCCCAGCATCTCTGCTATTCAGTACTACAAGTCCCAGCATCTCCTGTCACAAGTCCCAGCATCTCCTGTCATCAGTACTACAAGTCCCAACATCTCCTGTCATCAGTACTACATGTCCCAGCATCTCCTGTCATCAGTACTACAAGTCCCAGCATCTCCTGTTATTAGCACTACAAGTCCCATCATCTCCTGTCGTCAGTACTACAAGTCCCAGCATCTCTGCTATTCAGTACTACAAGTCCCAGCATCTCCTGTCACAAGTCCCAGCATCTCCTGTCATCAGTACTACATGTCCCAGCATCTCCTGTCATCAGTACTACAAGTCCCAGCATCTCCTGTTATTAGTACTACAAGTCCCATCATCTCCTGTCGTCAGTACTACAAGTCCCAGCATCTCCTGTTATTAGTACTACATGTCCCAGCATCTCCTGCCATCAGTACTACAAGTCCCAGCATTTCCTATCATCAGTACTACAAGTCCCAGCATCTCCTATCATCAGTACTACAAGTCCCAGCATCTCCTGTTATTAGCACTACAAGTCCCAGCATCTCCTGTCAGAAGTCCCAGCATCTCCTGTCAGAAGTCCCAGCATCTCCTGTCAGAAGTCCCAGCATCTCCTGTCAGAAGTCCCAGCATCTCTGCTATTCAGTACGAGAAGTCCCAGCATCTCTGCTATTCAGTACTACAAGTCCCAGCATCCCCTGTCTTAAGTACTACAAGTCCCAGCATCTCCTGTTATTAGTACTACAGGTTCCTGCATCTCCTGTCATAAGTCCCAGCATCTCCTGTTATTAGTACTACACTTTCCAGCATCTCCTGTCATAAGTCCCAGCGTCCCTGCTATTCAGTAATACAAGTCCCAGCATCCCCTGTCTTAAGTACTACAAGTACCAGCATCTCCTACCATCAGTACTACATGTTCCGGCATCTCCTGTCATCAGTACTACAAGTCCCAGCATCCCCTGCCATCAATACTACAAGTTCCAGCATCTCCTGCCATCAGTACTACAAGTCCCAGCATCTCCTGTCATCAGTACTACAATTCCCAGCATCCCCTGCCATCAATACTACAAGTCCCAGCATCTCCTGTCCCCTCCACATACTGTATACAGAGGTCCAGCCGTCTACACTGTCACTTCATTTCTTCCACACACTCAGCTGGCGCACATTATCTTCGTCCACATCACTCAGCTTCTCTACAACAAGACAAACCACCTATGTGCCAATTGTCCTTCTTTTCCGGGGCCAGCAGACATGTTTTTGAAGACAAAATAACATTGTACTTTAACAAGAATGAGCTTATCGAAAATGGCTCCCATGTAGGGGACAACGGTCACAGGATCTGAGAGCTCTCTATTGTTTGTACTTGCTCTAAGTAGATTGGCTAACAGTAGACAACGTCACCTTATTTGGCTAATGAGGGAGGACCAATCAAATGGCGTAAATTTTTCCTTGATTATTGATTGGTTAAAAGTATCATCCTCATCGAGGCTTGGAACACAACCGCATGTAGCTCTAGTTAGAATAACTTTATTGACACCGTGAAGCATTGGCAATGTGACCTGAAATGTGGAGTCTTGGGACACGCTGCAGGGGTCCGTGGAGAGCGGTGGTCAGAGTGAGTCACGTGCGGGGATGGGGCAGAGGAGAGGGTCACTAGACAGGGGCAAATAGGTCACGTGGCGGTCGCTGTCTCTGTACCTCGGGTGAGAGGTACAGGATGAAAGCGCCAAGTCACATGACATACAGATGTCACAGAGCCACCAATCAAAATCAAGCTTTTATGCCAGAGAAATGAAAGCAGCAAAGTGATTGGTTACTATAGGGAAGTGCTGGAAAAACCATAAATAATGTCTTTATTGCTGGTCACATAATCCTGAAACTTTATCAATAATAACAAATTAAAGGAATTGTACATTATAATGTGTTGTTAATAAGACTGCCATATGAAAGAATCTCAAAAGCAAATGTGTACTAAATATAGGTGATTGACCCATTATATCCTGTTGGTTTATAATCGCACTGCTGAGTGGGCGTTTCTTCGTACTCCGCGTTTACAATACGCTAACATTGCATTTACAGTCTGTAAACATTGCGTTGTTAAGGTAATGAAAATGCTACAGTAACGCATTATAGTATTTCTGGAACTTGTATAACGTCTACTTCATGTCAGACCCCCCACCCCCAAATAAATCCCTCCAATCAAGTCAGTGTTCACACATTGCTTTTTTAATGCATTTTGACTGCATCAGGAACTACAACGAGAGGAGCTTTGCTATAATACATATGCATTTTCACTGTGAAAAATGGATGAAATTCTGACACAAAAATGACGTTAATAACGGACGCACTTACCAAAATCTGACAGAAAACTGATTGAAATCTGATGCCAAATTTTTTTCCCCACATGGAATTTTGATAATTTCAGTAACGCTCCTGTGAAAGGGCAGCAGAAGTAAACTAAGGCCCCTTTCACACTTGCGTTTTTCACGTGCGCTTTTGATGCGCAGAACTTGCATTGCACTCTGACCCATTGTAGTCAATGGGTCTTTTCAGACTTGCATTTTTTTTTACGCACGTTTAAATCTCAGCATGCTTTACTTTTGAATGTCACGCGTGTGAAAAACGCACCAAAGAAGTCTATGGAGACGCATCAAAAACGCATTGCACTCTGAGACACTTGCAAGTCCAACGCAAGTGCAATGCGTTTTTCACGCATCAATTGCCGTAGAAAAGATAGAGCTCAGTCCCGAGTCCTTTTACCTGTGTGTTAAAAATGCATTGAAATTGCGCGTGAAAAACTGAGACACTGAACAAACTCTGACTGAAAACTGATTGAAGTCCGATGCAAATTGTCAGTTTTTCACTGACCAAACCCTGATCGCACCCTGATCAGACTCTGACATGATCTGCAACCAAGTGTGGAAGGGGCCTAACAGGCTGCGCTCTATCCTGCTGATCAAAGTCAGGATCGCCCATTTTGGGAGGCGCTTGCAGCATTTCACTGAACAAGTGAAAGGGTCCTTTCACACAAGCAGAAAAAAGTGGCACTTTTCCATCAGTTATTTTGTCAGAATTTGTTCACCATGTCAGTTTTTCACCCGTGTGATCTATGTTTTCCATAGCTATGGATCACTGAAAAACGTATTCCACTCGCATTGTGTTAGAGTGCAAGACATAATCCAATCCATGTTCAGGACTCGGGAGCCCTCGGTTTCCTGATATTTGGCCATTTTTAGTTTCCTAGGACAGCCCGGTAGAGTATTTTCTGGTTTCCTTTGGCAGTTCTTCTAATATGTAGGGGGAGTATATGAAACCATTTCCTCTCCACCCTTAGGACGCGTTCACACGTTGCGTTTTGGCCTGCGTTTTCATTGTGTGTGAAACTCATTACAACAGCTGAGGAGAGGTGATTCGCTTAATTACATTACTGTTAACATTTGCGTTTACAAAATGCATCGTAAACGTGATGTTAATGCCTTAACACATGAATTTTGTTACGTGTGTGTTAACAAATGTAAACAGTAATGTAATTGGGCAAATCGCCTCTCAATGGCTGTTGCAATCCGTTTCAAACGCAACCTAAACGCAAAGTGTGAACGCGCCCTCAGCCACGGGCACTGAAATTGTCTTCTTTTGTTCCAGGCAGTCTCCTGCTGAGATGTGGACTATATTAGGGAGCAGCCGTCTGCTCGCCGCATGTTTTCCAGTATGGCGACCGCTGCTGAGAAATAATACAAGTTTAGCTTCTATCCAGACTGTGCTGAAGCTGCAGGAGAAGAAGTGTAACAGCGTTGTCTATCCCACGAGGGACCTGGAGAAACTACTGAGCCCGGACATTGACCGTAGTAACTTCAGACTTTTTGATCCGACAATCGAGGAAATAACCACCGCTGAGAGTCTATTTAGGCCGACTGCTAAACATGTCATTGACTTTGTCACCTCTGCTATCAGGATGGATCATACACCCGAGCTGCAGCAGCCAGAGGTGAGGTATTGTAGTTATCAACCAATATGTTCCTTAAAGCCCTGAGGCCGCGGTCACACGTCCGTCATAACGCGACGTTAGCGCACAGGGGGAGGTCCTCGGCCCGAACGCACATGCGTTTCCAGGGAAACGCATGCGATTGATAAGCCGATCGCATGTGTTTCTCTGGAAATGCATGTGCGTTCGGGCCAAGGACCGCCCCCTGAGCGCTAGCGTCGCGTTAGGAACAGACGCCTAGCGGTACGTGTGACCGCGGCCTAAATCACCAGCATGTCTCCGTGGAGCTGGATATAGGGCCCCAAACCTTTTTTTGGGATGACATGTTTGCGAGATTCTAGAGAGAAAAGATGATAGGCGTCTGGTGAATCCCCCCTGAACCCACTACACGTGCCAGGATCTGGAGTGTGTGCTAGTCACTAGAGCCCTGCCATGTTCTCAGGAGCACAGCACCGGCAGCTGTAAGGTCCTGCAGAGCTTTGGGACCCAAATCCCCAGCTACATGAAGACAGTTTGGAGTTTTATGGGTCCCAACCTTGTGCATGGATCCTTTTTAAAGCAGCCGTCTGCCCAGAAAACAAACCATGACTATACATTAGAAATAAATAATCAGCTTACCTGACCCCTTCTGTTCTGGTTACCTCCCATGTCAGGTCCATGGCCACTGACTTCTAAACGGGAGGTGTCTGCAACTGACAAATGTAACCAAACCTTTATACGTAAGTTAAGCAAATACTTGAAATAAATACTACAAATAGTGAAACTTTGTCATGTCTAATCGAAGGAAAGTGTTTCTTTCGCTGCTTATCAGGTTCTTTTCCTCATTTTGCTCCTCAGCCCCATGCACATGACTGTAAGGGTGGCCGCACCAGGTCACGTCCACCATTGTAGTCTATGACAACCAATCATTGGGTTTCAATGCACTGTGGCTGCAAGTGATAGGATCTGCGGATTTGTGCCCACCAGACTCCTATGGAGAATGGAGACATAAGAAGCGCTCACCTCCACCCAACCTCGTGCCACACCTGTGTCCCAGCCAGGCTGAGCACAAGGTGGTGTGCATGAGACTCTATACAGACATACTCTCTGAATAGGAGACCAAAACAAGCGCTTGGCTCAGGAAAGTCCCAGATTACGTATCGACATAGGAGTCGAGGAAGGAGGCGGGTGAGAGAGACAGAAGCTTCTGCAACTATTAGTTTCCACCTACCGGCTCTGAGACAACTGAGATTTAATGATAGAGCCTGCGGAAGGGAAAAGTGCTAAACAATGCAATAGTAGCAATGCAATATAGTAGTGTTATTCCATATGTACACAATAGTTTATACTAAAAGGACTTCTAAACGTTGGCACAATATAAAGGGCCTAGATAGGAAGAGCTTGGGGTACAGGGTCCTAATATACTGTATTATGATACCCGCCATCCTTCCTGTTGTCAGTCCCATGTCCGTATCTCTCCAGGTCTGCTTCATAGGGAGAAGTAATGTGGGGAAATCCTCTCTGATCAAGGCCTTGTTTGCTCTAGTTCCAGGAATTGAAGTGAGAGTCTCCAAAACTCCGGTAAGTCCACACTCGAGATTGTGAATTGTATGATCGGCCCGCATACTGCCCAGTTATAGATTTCCTTTCTATATCGTTTGATAAGGGCCACACAAAGAAAATGAACTTTTTCAAAGTGGGAAAAGCCTTCACTCTGGTGGACATGCCGGGCTACGGCTATAGAGCCCCTGAGGACTTCACAGAAATGGTGGAAGCCTATATACAGGAGCGACGCAAGTATGTAGTGTGTGGCCATAGAGGACCGGCCTGTACTCCAGTCTTCACATTTGGATCAGATTGGAAGGTGTGTTTTTTTTTTTTTGTTTTTTATCTTTCAGCCTAAAAAGAACATTCCTGCTGGTGGACGGGTCGATCGGGATTCAGGAAGCGGATCTTATCGCTATAGAGATGTGTGAGGAGTTTGGAATTCCTTATGCTGTAAGTTCAGTCCATCCGGAAGCAACGTTTACTGTGTAAAACAGATGATAGAAAGACAGTGCGCATGGTCACGAGAGCTAACCGCGTCACTTAGACACAGGATTTCTACCTACAGCATCGGTCAGGGCCTTTTGGCCACAGGGTGCTAGGATATAGGAAGGAATTGGTAAATGACAGCATCAGTATTCAGATGTGCAGCATCCAGTGAGTATCCTGACTGTCATATAATTGATAAAGCATTAAATATCAACCAATTATTGTCAGAATAACTGCTGTAGCTGGGCTGATTGCCCTTGTAACTAGAACTTTTATAGCAGATAAAGCAGTCACTGTATATCTTGTTTTATCTGCTTTTCTCCATCTGTGGGAGGGTCAGCTTGTTGTCTGCTTGTTACTAACCCTTGAGAACAGGGCAAGAGCCAGGGCCCAGAGCTCACATAAGGAATCAATAGGAGTGAGGGAGGCTGTATCCAATGAGTCCGTAGGAAGGGAGGGGGCTTTATAGTAAATAACCATGAGGGGGCTGTTTGGTAGGATATACTAGGGATTTTTTTTAGGGAAGAGTAAGTTTTATTTTCTGAATTTTTTTATGTCACTATATGAGTTCACTGTAAAGGGGCCCACTGAGGCTCTGTCGCGCAGGGGCCTACTGATACCTGGAGCCGACCCTGCCAGAAAAGCTGTCCTATACACATGGACTGGGTGTGTTCAGTCAAGATTTTAAGATAATGTTTATTATCTCCAACTAGTGATGTAAGGAATAGTCTACAGGAAAGGAAATACAGGAAGTTATGTACTGAGCGTAGGACACATGGGATGGATTGTTTCTAGAATAGCAGGAGAAGAGCTGTTTGAATAATTTAGTCACGGACGTAACATTCATGGCTACAGAAGTCACTGGTAGGCTGCCACACACTGGCCATGGTCACCAGTAACAGACTGATACCCCATAGGACAGTGGTGGCGAACCTATGGCATGGGTGCCAGAGGTGGTACTCCGAGCCCTCTCTGTGGGCACCCAGGCCATCACCCAGCACAAAGGTCAGCATTAAGGACTCAATACTCAAGTGGGTGTGGACAGAGCTGGATTATCATTGTAGTCCCTTCTCGGGGTTTGTGATGGCCTGTGTCTTAGATGGAACCTACAATAATAATCTGAATTTCTCCTTCTTTCTACTGTATTGGTCTCCTGAGGACACCAATACGTTTTGAAACCTGTGAGTTTAAATTGGCATTTGGCACTTTGTGAAATATATATGGCTTTTGCCTGTAGTTTTGGCACTCAGTCCCTAAAAGGTTCGCTATCACTGCCACAGGAAGTTGGTCCAAGGTTGTTTTAACACAACTTTCTTAGCAAAATTCATTTAAGATGTCACTAATACAGGACGTTTGTTTTCTGCAGATGGTCATGACAAAGATGGACAGATCCCGGCCGGCTGTCTTGGTCACGCAGTACATGCAGATTCATGAATTTATCAAGTCTCAGACGCAGGGCTGCTTCCCACAACCTTTCATAGTCAGGTAATGTGGATCTCTTGTAGCCATGCACATGGAGCCTGAGTCCTATCCTGGCTCCTGGTGGAATGACCCAGGTAGTAGGACCGAAGACCTGTGATCAGGATGTTATTAGAGACTCATTGGTTCTTATATTGTAATCTTCTCTTCCAGCTCTCTCCATTTCTCAGGGATTCATCTCCTCAGATGTTTCATCGCCCACGTAACAGGAAACCTTCAGAAAGTCAGCTAAGAAGTCATCACCAGGACTTCAACTGGTTCTTCTACAAGACGAGTCAGAGGAAGCCACAGCCTTGTAGCGCGGTGGTCTAGGGGGTTAATGGGGCTGGTGTTCCACATATAAGGTCACATTCACAATGCTGTGGTATCAAGGTGTATGTTCTTCACCAACTAGAATCTGGATCCCAGTGAAGCGACTAATTATTTCCATTACACAGCTTATGACCTGTGAAGCAATGGAGGATGGTCCAGCTATAGTGTAGTAGAGGAGAACAGAGCTCATGTTGGGACGTGATACTGTTAGTGTACACCTAAATGCCAAGACCCTTGGTGAAAGGGGTTACGCCAAGTTTGATTGTCATCTCCTATCCTGTTGATGAGGATGATCTGATCAGTGTGGGACCAATTTCTGAGACTGCAAATGGTTTTCTTCTTAATAAATCAACAGCACCACATCAAGCCTGCAATGGCAGTGTGACGTTTTTGGAGCCCTGAGGATTACACAAGGTCAAATTTCGTTCTTCTAGACACTCCCTGTACTCTGTGAGGTGCAGGAAGTGAGTTATAGTTGTCCACACAACCTCCAGATATGGCACAATACTAGCTCACAACCCTGAATGGCTCAGAGACCTGTCACTCGCCTTAGTGAAACAGAACCTTATCAGCCCAGGAGGCCGCCTCTAGCTCTTATTTGATATAAACCTGGTCTGTAACGGGATTATATCGGGTGAGAAGCCAACCTTGTAGCATATATTCAACCGAGACACGGATGTGGGGATTCGTGGATTGAGATATAAGAGCAATAAGGGTTAAATTTTAGATTGAATTGCCTAAGGGCACACAAGCCAAACAATACACACAATAGATAATTCTCTCATATGTTATATATAAACAGAGTACAAAACACATGGGTAGAACTACAAGTATCAGCACACAGCAAGTTAACTTTATGGGGACAGTCCACACTTGGTGATCCTTCCACCGGCAAAGACAATGGGCACATTATTAATGCTATAGGCTGCAGGGTGACTTGGACAAACTGTGTTTGGTCATCTACTTGGCAACTGAGGTTCAGTGCGGATAAATGTAAGGTTATGCACCTGGGGGCTAAGAATCCACGTATAACATATGTCCTTGGGGGAGTAAATCTGGGAGAGTCCCTTGTTAAGAACCTGGGTGAGTAGATCATAGATTAAATAACAGCAAAATGTCAGTCAGCTGCCTCTAAAGCCAGTAGGATCTTGTCATGTATCAAAAGTGGTATTGACCCTCAGGAATATGCTGTCCAGTTCTGGGCTCCGGTCCATAAAAAGGAGGCCCTGGAGCTGAAGAGGGTGCAAGGAAGAGCCACAAAAATGATAAGGGGTACAGAGGGTTTCAGTTATGAGGAAAGATTAAAACAACTAGATTTATTTAGTCTGGAAAAAGAGACAAGGGGACATGAATAACAAATATATGAATGGTCCATACAAAAAAGTATGGTGGAAAGTCTGGAGGAAACAAGGTTTAATCACCGGAGGTGACAGGGCTTTTTTACTATGAGAACTGTAAATCTGTGGAATAGCAGAGCTCAGGCGCTGGTCACAGCAGGGACAGCAGAGAGCTTCAAGAAGGGTCTAGATGCCTTTTTACACCTAAATAACACTGATGGTTCTGTTATATAGAATTGTTTCCCCTAAATCCCTTCCCTTCTTGGTTGAACTTGATGGACATGTGGGGGTTTTTTCAACCGTATAAACTATGATACCAAGTGGTGCTCTGATTAGAATAGGTGCAGACACCTACATAGGAAGGCTCTAGGACCCCTCCTACCTGGTATCAGGACCAGAAACTTGGAGTTCTTGGTAGAACCCAGTTAAGACACAGGTGTGCGATACATGTTTGGAATTGGGGTTGCCAGGGTATGTGGCCTTTGGTCAAGATGGACCATAACTCCATGACCGGGATATTAATATTTCCTTTGTCTAAAGAGTGGAGGGAAACAGTTGGTGCCAGCAGGTCTCAAGAAAACCTTGAGGCTATACCTCCCGGAAAGTTCATGAAACTTCTAGCTTTGACTCAATTAGGCTATTCAAGATAAGGCTGGAGAAAGTGGGTGATGAGTACAATGCCCCCCCCCCCCACATCAGGCCTATATTCATCACAGGGAGCGTCACATTGCCAAGCACAACGCTCTAGTATCTCCAGCATCCTCGTTGACTGTCAATATGAGTGCCAGAGATACCAATGTAGTCTGTTCTAAAATTTGACCACTCCCATAGTACTGAACATAGCAGGATACAAGGTTGACCCGGTTAGAACAGAACCACCAGGTCAGGTGAAGCAAACAATGCAGCAATTTGCATAAATATAAAAAATGCAGGTCAGACTATTTGGAAAGAGGATTGATGTATTGTGGATGCCACTAAGGGTCCAGTGCAAACATGGGAAAAAAAAAAAATTCATGTTCTCCAAATAAAAACAAATCGTAACCAGTTTCTTGTTAACTTTATTGAAAATTTGCAACGCCGCAGAATTCTTTGAAATCAAGAACTGATCAAAGGTAAAAAAATCTATGTATAAAAATCAATTTTAAAAAGTAGTCACACACACCAAATAAACACCAAAAATTACAGATATTACGAGGAAGGATGCAGCCAGGGTCATGCTCAAGCTGTAGACTGGTGACTATGGACCCCCATGTACAGCTTTCAGTCTGATGTTCAGGAGGATTTGTGGACCAAAAGGAAGTCCTATGGCCCGGCCTTAAAACCCGATACCTACCCTGGCCACATGGCTAGATCAGGACAAGACAGAAGGAAAGGATTGGATGCAGCCAATCAAATGCTGATACCAAGACTACTGAAGACCCATTAGGGGGAAAAAAAAAAATCCATCAGCTTAAAGTTTTACAAGGGGACCACCACGTGACCTAAGCCGATGACTGAACCAGCTCATACTCCGGTGGATGACGCCGTCCTCCATTCTCCTCTTTGTCCTCATCTTCATCCTCATCCTGTTGGTCGGCAGAATGATGAATCCCAATGAGTATTTCATAGAGAAAGGTGCCGATGACCCCGCCAATCATGGGGCCCAGTACTGGCACCCACCACCAGTTGTCACCAGCCCTGGAAGACAAACATTTGATGCTAGAAGACCACAGCTACCACAGTGTGCTTGGTGCCAAGATGGCTCTTCCAAGAATACAACTGAAGCTCAGACACTGAGCCGGCAGGGGATGCCAGTATATTTTAGCTCTGAAGCCTTCAAAATAGTTAATGCAATTGGCTTGGTCATCACAGACCTTAACCGCTCTGCCAAATACTGCAACCATCCAAACAAAGTGAATATTCTCTATAGTAAAAGGAATTAAACCCAATGGATGATCAGAACCTACCTGAAGACTTCAAGACCCCAGCCAGCAAATGATGTAAAGATCCGAGGTGCCAGGTCCCGGGCTGGATTAATGGGGTATCCACAGTTGAATCCCATCGATAGACCAACTAGTAGAACTACAAGACCAATAACGAACGGCTGAAGTCCCCGGGGGGCTGCATTATTGTCTTCATCAATGATGGCCAAGATGCAGATCATCAAGGCAGAGGTGGCAATCACCTGGGGAAGAACATATGTGAAGTCAGAGGGTTTTCCTACATATCAGGTCACGCTACTACCTATGCCGATCATCTTATAGCAACTATGTTGAAGTGACATGCAGTGCATAAAGAGAAGCCATCATAAGACAACCTATAGATTTGGTATTCTCATTGGTTATTTGGCTTATGGGCCTTTGGCTAAAAGAAGAAAGTGTCAACCAATAATAGGAACCATCATTGACAAAGGTCAACTCCTCCACACAGGACTCAGAGGATACCCACAAAGTGCTCCAAATAGCTGGCTGACGAGGGTGTCCTGACAGTGCTCCTCCCACACGACCTTCAGTTTGATAGAGGCCTCACGGGCCACCATACCAGGTTTACATCAGATCTATATATCCAACAACTTATTACATTCCCCTGTGTGGCCATACCTGATCCGAGAGTCCATTAATCACACTCAGATGTTCTGATGGATAGGAGGCAAATATCCCAGCAGTTGCCTGTGGTCCATATACAGTCCAGTTGCCACCACTGTAAGCATGAAGGGCATCTAGATGGTATCAATGGAGACAAAAGGTTGATAAAGCCAAGAGAACAGAGAAAAGACAACTTCTAATTAACCTCCAATCCTAGGGAAAGAATTCCAGTGCACAGAGAACATCTTGCAATCCCTTTAGAGACCCCAAAAAGTAGTGTTGTAAAGCTAGGACCCCCCCCAAAAAAAAAGTCAAAATTTATGGACAAACATTGGTCGCTTTCTTACCAAAGTAGAGCGCAAAGACAAGACTTGCCCCAACAAAGGAGCCGAGGAATTGTGCCAGGCAGTAGACCAGCATCAGCCTCCCGGACATCTTCTGCAGGAGGAACATGGAGAGAGACACGGCAGGATTGAGGTGGGCTCCTGGAGGGTGAAAGGAGAGATTAGGGGGCCAGCACTGATCGCAGGTGATACCAGCAGGGTGTCGAGCTGAGCTGAATGCTTCACCCGAACTCTGTTCAGGTATAGCCTGCAGTTAGAGTTTACATTGCTAGATGGGCCATCAGGGCCTTCAGTCGCATGACTACTACGGACACCATTAAGCCTAACCCTGCTCTACTTAGTTCCGAGACTTTATCCCTCTGCTGTCTGGTGTGTCCTCCGCTTTTCATGATGCCGTTTATTCACTATTGTTCTCTAACAAACCTCTGAGGCCTTCACAAAGCAGCTCCAGTTATACTGAGAATACATTGCCTCAATTTGGGACACTAAACCACCCACAGGTCCTCAGGGACTGGTGATTTAGCATTCCAAATGGCCCTATATGATTTTTAAGCATTTGGTCAGTTGGGGGAAGGGGAAGCACCTCGGCTTTTGTGCGTTTTAGCAAGTAAAGCCACCATATTACACTCCAGCTTCATGGCACAAGCACCGCCGGTGAGGCGCATGTGCAATGAAGCCGGAGTATTATTTTGGCTTCATTTGCCGCCTCGTGAGGGGAGGAATCGGCGCAGGAACTTTTTCTTTTCAGATGTGCCTCATCGGTCTCACATCTACGAAAGTATAAAACTGGTTATATAATTCTTCTCTATTTACAGGTGTCAAAAAGGTTGATTTGGGACCCTAAATCACCAGTCCATAAGGACTTGTAGTTGATCTGGGATCCAAAATGGACTGGACAGGTTCTCCTAAAATACCAAGCGTTAAGTCTTTTACAACACTGACTATTTTCTGTAGCTCATGTCTATACGGCGCGGCTCACCTGAGACTCCGGCACAGATATAGGCTCCAGCAGTGACTGCAAAACCAAAAGCCATATTGACGCTCAGAAACTGAGCTTTGGCGGTACCGCTCAGCTCCATCTGCGCCACGGAACCGCAACCAAATAGCTGTGAGGAATAGAAACAGTATAAAGTTCTCTTTTGTTAGGTCACAGTCTTATATTGGCAGGACTATACGCACAACAGCAAAAAGGGGCAAATACTTATTACGTCGCCTGTGCATGGCGTGTAGGACGTGGGAAATCCAACGTCTACGGCCCCTTCCACACGAGCATGTTCAGTCTGAGATCGGATCACGTGCTATTCAAAACCCACAGACTGAGCACGTGCAATGAACGGGAGTCTTTGCATCATTTAGAAACTACAGGACTCCCTGTCTGGTGGAAGAACCGGACCAACCCTGAAACGCAGCAACATTAACGCACATAACTGCTGCGCGTCAATGCGATCTCTGGGCCAGATCCCACCTGCACTTTGGCTTTGAAATTATGTTTCCCTCTCCCACCATTCATTTCAACGAGTTTACATTGTTGTCAGTTTCTTCTTCCTCCAATATTTGAGCAAATCGTAGAAAAAAAAATTGGATATAAAATAAAAAAAAAAAACGAAAAATCTCCTTTGGAAATGTGGACTTGTACCAAGACTTCCATTTTTCACACCAATCTCAAAACCTCCTCTCCCCCGACTTCATCATAGATTCAGTGCGTTCTTGGTGGGTTTGTAGACACCTGCTTACCAAGTGTTTGGTTGGTTTAAGCAGCTGTTTAAGTGTTAACACAGCTGCTTACACTTCCAGAAATGAGCAAAAACGGATTCAAACCAGCCAAACACTTGGTAAACATACAAAACTCCTATGGCTGATCTCATATTTTACCCTCCATTTGTGCAAAACTATTTGCCAAAATTGAGTTTTTTTCACTGCTTCCACTTATTTTTAAAAGAAAAATAAAATTGTTGTAGAAAAGACGGGGCCATCCGACTCAATTCAAACAAGCAAAACGCATGGTAATGATGAGGACGCGTTCACACGTTGCGTTTTGGTCTGTTTTCATTGCGTGTGAAACACATTACAACAGCTGAGGAGAGGTGATTTGCCTGATTACATTACTGTTTACATTTGTTAACACAAGGTCACCACGTGTTAACATTGCATTTACAATGCATCTTGTATACGCAAATGTTAACAGTAATGTAACTGGGCAAATCACCTCTCCTCTGTTGTAATCAAAATGCAGGTCCTGAGGCTGCGTTCACACGTTGCATTTTGTTTGCGTTTGCTAGCGCTTTGGCCGCGGTCACACGTACCGCTTGGCATCTGTCATAACGCTAGCGCACAGGGGGAGGTCCTCGGCCTGAACGCACATGCGCTAACAGGGAAACGCATGCGATGGTTAAGCCGATCACATGTGCTTCTCACACATTGCTTTATGACGGACACCTAGCGGTACGTGTGACCGCGGCCTTTGTTGACGCAATGTAATTAGGTAAATCTCATCAGCTGTTTGAAAACATTAAACGCACACAGAACGCAGCACGTGAACGCAGCCTAAAGCTCGCTTAGTAATATTAAAATGAAATGCTACTTACAATTAACACAACAGTCCCCAAAAATTCGGCCAGCCCACAGCGCACATACAGGTTACTTGTCCTGAACCTGAATTGGAACTTTCTGAGGAGCCGGGAGTGCGTGTCCGTGTGCTCTATCCCCATCCTGCAGCCACCCGGGTCTGATCCTGTCCTCTGCTCCGTCCTGCAGCCTCCCGGGTCTGATCCTGTCCTCTGCTCCGTCCTGCAGCTGCCCGGGTCTGATCCTGTCCTCTGCTCCGTCCTGCAGCCGCCCGCGTCTGATCCTGTCCTCTGCTCCGTCCTGCAGCCGCCCGGGTCTGATCCTGTCCTCTGCTCCGTCCTGCAGCCACCCAGGTCTGATCCTGTCCTCTGCTCCGTCCTGCAGCTGCACCTTATATGCTTTATCCCTCTGATTAGGAGAAATCAAGCCCAGATCTCAGCCTCATCTTCATGCAATGGATCTTTTTTTTACTGCATTAACACTTTAATTGCTAGACAGGTAGAGGACAGGGCTCCTCAGGGCGCGTTCACGCGTTGCGTTTTGACCTGTGTTTTCATTGCGTTTGAAACGCATTACAACAGCTGAGGAGAGGTGATTTGCCTAATTACATCACTGTTAACATTTTGTTTTGTTAACATGTGTGTTAACATTTTGTTTACAAATGTAAATGGTAATGTAATTAGGCAAATTACCTCTCATCAGCTGTTGTAATGCGTTTCAAACGCAATGAAAATGCAACATGTGAACGCGCCCTCAGGGATTGAGGCCACATTCGCTTTTTTTGATGCATTTGAAACGCATTCCAAATGCTCCAACAGTGGCCACACATCTCCTATAATTTATAGGCCGCAGTCACACGTACCGCTAGGCGTCCGTTCATAACGCGACGCTAGCGCACAGGGGGAGGTCCTCAGCCCGAACGCACATGTGTTTCCAGAGAACCTCCCCCTCTGCACTAGCGTTGCGTTATGAGCGGACGTCTAGCGGTACGTGTGACCGCGGCCATAAAGCTCTGCGGAACTTCATGGCGCTGTATAAATAAAGATTATTTCTTATTATGATACATACTAACATTACGTTTCGAAATGAAAACACAATGTTATGTCAACATGTGCTCACATTTGGAGCTTTGGATTGGGTTTAAAACACATTAGGGGTGGTGGCACACGCGGAGTTTTGAACCCGTCATAGGCCGTTTTTAAGCAGTGCGTTGAAAACGCAGCCGTTTTTTTGACCGTTTTGTCCCTTTTCCAATTATCCTAATTAAGGTCATTGAGAAAAATGGTCAAAAACGGATACGTTTTCAAAAGTTTTTTAACGGACTGCTTAAAAGCGGCCAAAAAATGGGTTCAAAACGCCACATGTGCCACCACCCTGGAAACCAATGGAAACAAATGTGAACAGTAACAAGACCCGGGGGGACATTAATCTTAGGGTGAAGACACACATGGCGTTTTGAAACCGTTTTTGGTCCATTTTAAGCAGTCCATTAAAAAACGCATGTCCTGTGTACTATGTGCAGTGTCCTGTGTACTATGTGCAGTGTGTACTATGTGCAGTGTCCTGTGTACTATGTGCAGTGTGTACTATGTGCAGTGTACTGTGTACTATGTGCAGTGTTTACTATGTGCAGTGGCCTGTGTACTATGTGCAGTGTCCTGTGTACTATGTGCAGGGTGTACTATGTGCGGTGTGTACTATGTGCAGTCTCCTGTGTACTATGTGCAGTGTGTACTATGTGCAGTGTCCTGTGTACTATGTGCAGGGTGTACTATGTGCAGGGTGTACTATGTGCAGGGTGTACTATGTGCAGTGTCCTGTGTACTATGTGCAGTGTCCTGTGTACTATGTGCAGTGTTTACTATGTGCAGTGGCCTGTGTACTATGTGCAGTGTCCTGTGTACTATGTGCAGGGTGTACTATGTGCGGTGTGTACTATGTGCAGTCTCCTGTGTACTATGTGCAGTGTGTACTATGTGCAGTGTCCTGTGTACTATGTGCAGTGTTTACTATGTGCAGTGGCCTGTGTACTATGTGCAGTGTCCTGTGTACTATGTGCAGGGTGTACTATGTGCGGTGTGTACTATGTGCAGTCTCCTGTGTACTATGTGCAGTGTGTACTATGTGCAGTGTCCTGTGTACTATGTGCAGGGTGTACTATGTGCAGGGTGTACTATGTGCAGGGTGTACTATGTGCAGTGTCCTGTGTACTATGTGCAGGGTGTACTATGTACAAGTTGTACTGTGTGCAGTGTGTACTATGTGCAGGGTGTACTATGTACAAGTTGTACTATGTGCAGTGTGTACTATGTGCAGGGTGTGTACTATGTGCAGTGTATGCTATGTGCAGGGTGTACTATGTGCAGTGTGTACTATGTGCAGGGTGTACTATGTACAAGTTGTACTGTGTGCAGTGTGTACTATGTGCAGGGTGTACTATGTACAAGTTGTACTATGTGCAGTGTGTACTATGTGCAGGGTGTGTACTATGTGCAGTGTATACTATGTGCAGGGTGTACTATGTGCAGTGTGTACTATGTGAAGGGTGTACTATGAGCAGGGTGTAATATGTGCAGTGTGTACTATGTGCAGGGTGTACTATGTGCAGGGTGTACTATGTGCAGTGTCCTGTGTACTATGTGCAGTGTCCTGTGTACTATGTGCAGTGTTTACTATGTGCAGTGGCCTGTGTACTATGTGCAGTGTCCTGTGTACTATGTGCAGGGTGTACTATGTGCGGTGTGTACTATGTGCAGTCTCCTGTGTACTATGTGCAGTGTGTACTATGTGCAGTGTCCTGTGTACTATGTGCAGGGTGTACTATGTGCAGGGTGTACTATGTGCAGGGTGTACTATGTGCAGGGTGTACTATGTGCAGTGTCCTGTGTACTATGTGCAGTGTTTACTATGTGCAGTGGCCTGTGTACTATGTGCAGTGTCCTGTGTACTATGTGCAGGGTGTACTATGTGCGGTTTGTACTATGTGCAGTCTCCTGTGTACTATGTGCAGTGTGTACTATGTGCAGTGTCCTGTGTACTATGTGCAGTGTTTACTATGTGCAGTGGCCTGTGTACTATGTGCAGTGTCCTGTGTACTATGTGCAGGGTGTACTATGTGCGGTGTGTACTATGTGCAGTCTCCTGTGTACTATGTGCAGTGTGTACTATGTGCAGTGTCCTGTGTACTATGTGCAGGGTGTACTATGTGCAGGGTGTACTATGTGCAGTGTCCTGTGTACTATGTGCAGTGTATACTATGTGCAGGGTGTACTATGTACAAGTTGTACTGTGTGCAGTGTGTACTATGTGCAGGGTGTACTATGTACAAGTTGTACTATGTGCAGTGTGTACTATGTGCAGGGTGTGTACTATGTGCAGTGTATGCTATGTGCAGGGTGTACTATGTGCAGTGTGTACTATGTGCAGGGTGTACTATGTACAAGTTGTACTGTGTGCAGTGTGTACTATGTGCAGGGTGTACTATGTACAAGTTGTACTATGTGCAGTGTGTACTATGTGCAGGGTGTGTACTATGTGCAGTGTATACGATGTGCAGGGTGTACTATGTGCAGTGTGTACTGTGTGAAGGGTGTACTATGAGCAGGGTGTAATATGTGCAGTGTGTACTATGTGCAGGGTGTACTATGTGCAGTGTGTACTATGTGCATGGTGTACTATGTGCAGAGTGTACAATGTGCAGTGTGTACTATGTGCAGGGTGTACTATGTGCAGAGTGTACTATGTGCAGTGTGTACTATGTGTAGTGTGTACTATGTGTAGTGTGTACTATGTGCAGGGTGTACTATGTGCAGTATGTACTATGTTCAGTGTGTACTATGAGCAGGGTGTACTATGTGCAGTGTGTACTATGTGCAGTGTGTACTATGTGCAGTATGTACTATGTGTAATGTGTACTGTGTGCAGTGTGTACTATGAGCAGGGTGTACTATGTGCAGTGTGTACTGTGTGCAGTGTGTACTATGAGCAGGGTGTACTATGTGCAGTGTGTACTATATGCAGGGTGCACTATGTGCAGTGTGTACTATGAGCAGGGTGTACTATGTGCAGTGTGTACTGTGTGCAGTGTGTACTATGTGCAGTGTCCTATGTACTAGGACAGACATAACTTAAAGAGGACCTGATAACCTAAAAAAACTGCATTGCTATAGCTTCAGAACACTGGATCGAGCTCACAGTGGTCCAGGGTATTCATGAGTGGGCAGTCCAAGGCGCTGCTTCTTCCCTGGACCCCCCTCCCACACCATAGGCCAGGCTTCATGCAGAAGTCACCGCCTCCTCGGACCACCCCCTCATGAATACACCGGACCGCTGTAAGCTTGGTCCGGTGTTCCGAGGCTCTGGCGCTGCAGTGTTCGGAAGTTCCAATAACGCTAGCCGTTTAACACTGCTACATCTGGGGTAGTGCTAGGAGCTGCTTACTTTAGTAAGCGTTTTTTTAGGGTTAAAGGTCCTCTTTAACCCCAGCACAGCCGGAGGGACATGGGGATGAAGGGACATGTGGTGATAGGAAGAGCAACGAGGAGGATGAAACCCACTGAACTCGACCAGAACCTTTAAACTCAGCTAATTGTCTAACAAGGTTACTGGGGCTTGGAGTAGCCAGAGCTGAGGCTACACGGCGCGGCTCCTCCATGCTCCAGTAGCCTCTTGTGTTCCGTCTACCCTGAGATCTTCAGCGCGGAGCTCCTGGTAGCTGCACGCACTCGTCCGCGGACCTGGGTATAATGTCCTATATGACACTGGTGAGTGAGAGAGAGAGGAGAGTCACAAACACAGACAGCATCTCCTGTAGCTAATAGTCAGCTTCTATCTCACCCCAAGTGCTTTATTCACATCAGCACAGCTTAGTATCTCTCCATAATGCCTTGAATGAAGCTGCTGATGCTTCTGAGTGAAATTGGGAGATTTTACACACAGACAAGGGCAGGGACTATGAGACCTAGAGACTATGGTGTACAGGTTGATGTACAATATAAGTAGTCAGTGTACGGCAAGGCCAGAATATTCAGAAACAATGATTTATTAATAAACATATACAAACAGAGGTTATCATTTGTTGTGTATTCAAGTTCACAAACCTGGTCCTGAATAATCCCCCCCGACCCCACATTTTCACATTCTGTTACACCTTCACATTGTGTGTTATCAGGGCATCACAATGAACGGCTTTCTGGGGATACAATATCACTTTGTGTATTCCAAATCTTTAATAACCTTGTGCCCATATCCAAATCAGAGGTCAATGGATGGAAACAATGGGACAGTCCACACTATTTGGACAATCTATTTGCATCTATCTCTGATCTGTCTGATATTACAGCTATAATTTAATGTGGCCAGACTGCAATACCACACACAGCCTTTGGGTCAGAGTGGAGCTGTTACTCACACTTATCTCAAACATTCCCCTCATAATATATCTTAAAACTTAACATGAGTTACGTTTGAGATGTACATCATAGATATTAAATTCATGTTTTGTGTATGCAGCTCCTATGCAGTCCTATATGTTTTCACATTTACAGGCACCAAACAAACTGACCATAGCGAGTAGGATCAGACATATTGGCTTGTTTGTGGTCCTGTTAGGAGACATATATCTCATTATAGGAGCTGTATACTTTCGTAAATGTCAGATAATAAATTCATCGGAATGCTGTTCCAGAAAAATCGGATAAGATGTTGCAAATCTTTAAAGCAATTTGCACCAAAATGCAATAGGTTTAAACTGATTTGCAGTTCAAAATGGCCGTCTCCGTTGTACACAGTCACCGATTGTGTTCATATACACCAATACCTTCAATTATCCTTTGCAATCTGGCCAATGTGACATTCAGTGGTCATTCTATTAGTCACATATCACCACTCATGACCCCTCGTCCCAACTTAAACCCAAATACCAGATATGGTACTATTTCTAGAAGGATGTCACTACTGTCCCTAAAAAATTCAAAATCAAGAAGTAAAAAGTTTTGAAATTCTCCACATAGGAAAAATCTTGTGATGAGATATAGTAAAAAGGTTTCACAATAGGGTTTGTGCTCAGAGCACAAGCTATTCCGATTTCTCTTGGCACCGGTCCATTCCAGATAGGACCTGGTTATTATGTAAACAAGCCTTGCCCCTGAAGTGATGGCCCTAGAAAAGGACATCTACTCAAGTGGCCCCTGAGCAGGTTTCACTGGGATGAAGGACTGTCCACATCAGCTTGAAAGGAAAAGGCTACACGGAGCTGTACACTTGAGACACCTGTTTGAGAAAAAAAAGGATAAAGATTGTATTAGATTTAGAAATTACATTTTTAAATGGTTATGAGACATAAAGCGTAACTTCAATGTTATAATGACCTTTACCAAATTGTCACATGTGACTCCCCCTTTAAAGGGAACCTGTCACCATATTCACTAAAAAGCCTAATAACGAGTTCCCATAACACTCTGCTCACTTGTGCCCACATTGTTTTTAGCTAAAAAATCACAGTCCCTACCCCCTGAAAATGAAGTTTGTAAGCCTACTTGGCACCCTACCTGAAGGAGCAGGGTGACCCAAGGGCATGTGCTATTTATGCAACACAGTGGGGCGCATATACTTACCTGTCTGGAGGAGTTCTTGAAAGTGCATTGTCCAACAACAATGCGGCATTCACTAACATCGTGTGCCTAATATCACTTCCCCGCTCAGGTCCGCCGGAGTTCACCTTCTTCTTCCTGGTGTATGTAAGTGCATTGGTTGCGACACAATTTTAATCTTAAATCCCGCGCTCAGTCCGAATCAGACGGCCCGCCCCATGATTTCTGACGCATGAAAGCAAGTGCTGCTGCGCCAAAATCTGATCACATGCAACATGAAAAGCACACGCCCTTAGGAGTCCTTGCTCCTTCAGGCAGGGTGACAGGCAGGCTTACAAACTTCATTTTCTGAGGGTATGAACTATGAATTATTTAGCTAAAGTGTGGGCAAGTTAGTATAGTTCTATGGAAACTTGTTATTAGGCTTATTATTGAAATCTAGTTACAAGTTACCTTTAAAAACATACAGAATGAAGCACACATTGTGCTGCTCACCCTTTTCATTCCAGAGTTATGGCACTTTTTGTTTGAAAACTGCTTGTCAAAAACCTTTTTCAGCATCAGTGAAGTGGGTGTGGACTGAACTCTTCCTGTAACTGCCCTGAAGCTGAGTAAATGTGTCTGCCCACAGTTCCCATGATGCCAGTTGCTTTCTCATTATGAAATTTTGTAAATCCACTGAGCACTGTGTAGTGTCTACATACAGGATCTATATACTGACTACTCTTACAGCTTATATCACATGGAGGAGCATGCATCATGTAATAATCAGTATAAACCAGCAGTGAAACACTTGCAAAAGGTTTATAGTGTGTGCTATGTGAGATCTAAGGGTAAATATGGTCTGCAAAGGACATTGAGTATGTGTAACGGGACCTGTAAGCAGTGCTCCGATGGGTGTAATATTGCCAGGGGGGAAATGGTGATGCACTCCGTAGCACTTGCAGTTAATATCTATTTTTTAAAATGTTTTTTTTAGGACAAAGAAGGCCGTAAATTAACTAATATAGAACATGGCCAGCGGCGCGCTATCCTGGGGAATCTGCCACTAGAGCTAATGGCGTAAGTGGATTCAAGATGGTAGATTTCCTATTAAAACGTGAAAACATAAACAAAAAAGGACGGCGTCCTATAATGGCCAAGGACCTGTGGAGGTTTAAGTGTCCTAACTCTCAGTGCCAGGTCCCCCTCTGAACTGACTATTCCTCTGTAGAGTTTTTACAATATTCAAGATCCACATTCTGAATGTTTTACTTTTGTAGCCTTTTGTAGCCTATTTTTTTTCTATTGTAGTAAATGACTTTTCTCTATTTTGAAAGTTCATGGGGAGGTTAGAGGGGAGGTTAGAGGTCTTACAGAAGTCTAGTTATACATCAGATTTTATTCTTACAAGCTCCAGTAACTTTTAGGAATTTAATGTGCATTAGGAACAAGGAAAAGATTTTCTGCTTTCAGCAAATCCAAAATAGATCTGGCGGCAATGTTTATATAGAGGAGTTAAAGGACACGAGACAAAGACAACAGAGACGTTTAGTAACAAGTCCCTAAAAGAAAAAACGACAACCCGATAATACATATTTTGTAAACAGTGTGAAATTTAAAACAGTAAAGATTTTAAAAAAATTTCAGTAAATATTGGGTTTGTTTTATTTAATGCCTCTAAACAGAGTAATTATAAAATTCATTGAAGAAAAAAAGAAGAAAAGATATGTATATCTTCAAAATGCAAATTGAATTCATTGCACAGTGCAGGAAAACTTTTAACCTAACCATAATATACCCCATAATCTTTCCCAAAAATGTAAAAAAAAATATATGTATATACAGTATTACAGATCTAAAATGTAGTTAATGTTAAAACACATTAAAAAACCTACATTTCAATTTAGAGTTAAATAAAAAAAACTTTTTAGAAATTGGCACCAAAAAAATCTTTCAAACTGAGATGATCTTAAACTCATAAACATTACAAATATCATTTTAAAATGATAAATTAAAACATACATTATTATTATTATTAATTATTGATCCATGTTTAAAATAGCAGTTTTTATGTTTTATAAATTTTCATTTAAGAAATGCAGAGATTGGCAAAATTCACTATATATTTACTTACCTAGGAAAAGAGCTCAGAGCCGTCCACAGGGAAGGACGAGAAAATTCACCAGGAGTAGCATTGAAATAATAGAAAACAGAGAAGTTGTAAAGATTAGACATCAGTTATCAGTGGTCACATATAACATGATCTCTACTGTAGAGCTAGTAACAAGAAATCTTTAACATTCCAAACTACTGGGGAAAAGTTGACCAACACAGGGCTCTAAGAAAACATGTATACAGTCTCGGGCCTACCAGCCGGTAGACTTCTACCCAACACATGATTTTGTCTATTTCTATGGCTAGTCAGTTATTCTCCTTTATTCACTCCGTTTTTTTATCATTTGCCATTCTAAGATTGGGAACAGACTTCAGTATCCTAAGAAGACCTCTAATATAGAGCTAGAGTCCCATTTTCAAACATATCGTAAGAAAAACATAATTCATGCATGCAAGATGGTAGTGTTAGAATTTAGACTTTGATAAAAAGAAATCAATTTATAGGATTAATTTGAAATGACATTTTTCTTCAACCTGTGTAGAAAAATATGGGAAAAAAATAACCAAGTATCTTAAACAAACATATTATACTATATAACCCCCAAATATTTTGCATCAAAAAATTTGAAAAATTCCTAATAAATTATGCACTTTAGTTTCATAATTCATTTTGAATGAATGGATTCATGCACATGTGGTGTGCAAGTGTCTTGATAACATAATTTGTCCCTTTAACCCTTTGACATTTTTGTAAACAAATTTTCATAAGAATTTTCTCTCTAATCTTCCAGGCTTTAAAATATCGGTGATAGCCCTCCCTGTGATTAAAAATACAATTAAAAATAATATCAAATTCCCAAAAATATCCAAAAACTAAAAGAAAAATAGAAAAACCTTAAAAAAAATACAAAAGGAAACTCTTAAACTCGTAAACTCATAATTTTTTTTAGCTGAACCCATTGTTTGCTTGGAATTCCCTGACATTCCTGTGCGAAAAAGTTAAAGTAGAAGGCTTCTATCCTGCAGCAATTCTTTTAAAGTGTAAAATATGAAATGCGCCTGCCGCTACCTTTTTTTATGATTTTTCTTCCTTTTGTGCTGCATTACACTGACACTGAACTGGAAGTTACAGCAGGGATCCGGAGGAAACTTACAGCCACTGGGAAGAAAAAAGTTGTTTGGTGACTATAACATTAAGAAAAAAAAAACATAAAGTGATCTGGTTAGGCAGAGGAGGGGGGGGGGGGTTCCGTCGGGGAGTAGGACATGATTTTATTGTGAGCAGCACATTAGAGTTTAAAAGAAATTTTTTTAAGAAATTATATTTTAAAAATGTATTATTTTAAAAATAATATTTTCAAGTTATTTTTTCACAGTTGAAATGTAATATTTTTGTAATTATTTTTGTTAAATTTAAATATTTTTTACATTTATATTTTTTATGGATTCATGAAGTATTAAATATTAATGACCGTATAACTATTATTTTTGGTATTTACATAATATGCATGCGTTATATTTATGCATTATCCCAGGTATCAATTTACGAGGTAATTCCTATATAAAGTTTTTGGCTCAGTAGTTGGATGCTTATGGTCAAATTTAGGTCTGATTAAAGGAATATTATTTTTTTTTCTGGAATTTAGCCTTTAATATTCACAGAGATTTAATTGAATCCCAAGTATTAATCCTTAAATACTACTCCACTTACTAAAACTAAGAACAACCTTTTTATATTGTGTGAAATTGTGAAAAACATACAATGTGATGTATCCCGGCACTTGTCATTTATGTTATCCTTCTTCTGAACCAACCCGTGTGGCACCTTCAGAATCCAAATTGAATCTGCGTACCTTTTTTTTTACATTTTAGGCTTCACCGATTCCATTCATACAGTTAAATCATCTGATCGAGCTCGGCTGCTTGCTTTACTTAACCTACTGAGGGATCTGGAATCGGGAACTAACTCGAAACTCAGTAAAGGCAGATCAGGGACTGGAGGTTCTACTTCATACACATCTGCTTTTTCAGACAAAGGTTCAGGGAACCCATGGTCGGAAGGGAAGTGTTCAGATCCAGCATGGTCTGACAGAGCCCTTGATGGTGCACGCTCATATTGAACTTGGCCAAAATTTGTTGAATCAGAAGCTACTGGAGAGTGTATATTATCTAGAGGGGGGTCATTACCTGTGTTATCTAATTGAGCATTGAGAGAATTTGTTCGAGAAGGTATTTGCTCAGTGGGAGCCTGGGATAATGCTTGATCTGAGGGTGCACGCTCAAAAGGGGCATGGTCAGAAGCTGCTCGAGACAAAGCCCTTTCTGAGGGAGTGCGCTCAAATTGGGTCTGTTCAGATGTTGCCCGAGATGGGACTCGATCTGAGGTTGCATGCTCAGAAAGAGCATGCTCAGAAGCTGCTCGAGATGAGGCTCGCTCTGAAGGTGCATGCTCAGAAGGGGCGTGCTCAGAAGCAGCCCGAGAAATTGCTCGTTCTGAGATTGCTTGATCAGAAGGTGCTCTTTCTGAGATTGCATTGTTGGAATGCAACTTTGCAGAAAATGCATGCAAAGAATGAGCACGTTCTGAAGCTGCTCGCTCAGAAAGTGCACGGGATGGTGCTCTTTCAGAAAGTGCACGATCAGAGGGGGCACGCACCGAAGGGGCCCTCACTGAAGGGGCACGCTCAGAAGGTGCTTGTTCTAAGTTCTCAGCCACTTGTACTTTCACCACCTCTTGCTCTTCAGCTTGTCGATATGAGGGCAGAGTTTCATCATAGGCCTTCGAGATGTCGTCAAGGAGGCCTGTGCTGCTTTTCTCATAACTATTAAAGTGAGATGGAAGCGGGCTAGCTTCTAATCCAACCTCGGTCATTGGGTAGAAATGGGAGACAACCTTTTCTTCTTCCAGTAGCTTGTACCCTTTAGATTTAGGTATTGAAGAAATGGCAATTGAGTGCAATGGCTTATGTGAAACTTCTCCAAACAGCTGATTTGTTTGTTGATCTGGACTCCTCTGGAATGCAAAGCGAATCTTCTTCCAGCCGAGATGACTAATCTCCACCACATTTAGAAAGAGTGATACTGCAGCCACGGCTAACATGAACATTATAAATACAGTTTTCTCAGTAGGCCTGGAGACAAAACAGTCTACGGTGTTTGGGCAAGGCCAACGACTGCAACGGTACAAGGGCAGAATTCTAAAACCATACAGGAAGTATTGGCCCACCACAAAGCCCACCTCAAAAATGGTTTTGAAGATAATGTGACAGATGTAGGTTCTTAGGAGGGTTCCTTCCAAGCGAAACTTCTTGATCCCTTTGGTACTCGTCTCCTTAGTAGTTCTGATACTCCCTTGGTCAGGAGCAAGAGGCAGCCGTTCTTCATTCATGTCTTGCTGCCGACTCATTTCAGCTTCCTCTCGTTCTTTTCTTTTTTCCTCCATTCGAACATGGTGAACGGCATGGCCCACATATACCAGGGATGGTGTAGAGACAAAGATGATCTGCAGCACCCACAGTCTGATGTGGGATAGTGGGAAAGCCTCATCATAGCAGACATTTTCGCAACCAGGCTGCTGAGTGTTACATACAAAATCAGATTGTTCATCACCCCAGACAAACTCGGCAGCAGTCCCCAAGATGAGGATCCGGAAAATGAACAGGACAGTGAGCCAGACCCGGCCGATAACGGTGGAGTGTTCATTGACCTCTTCTAAAATATTCCCTAGGAAACTCCAGTCTCCCATTGTCTACAGGCTGTAAAAAATTAAAAAAAAACACACAAAAATATATACAAATGTTACTAGATTCATGAGTTAGTTTATGAGTAGAACAAAGAGTCTCTAATCACAATAGTATTAATAATATCAATACAAATACCTATCGTTATAATATATTGCATAAATTATGTAAAATGTATAAAAAACAATAAGTTGCATTCACAAACATAATTTTACAAATCTACAACTACAGCCATATTTCCCATGTGACACCTCAACCTACCTGGGGGGTCTATTGAATTGAGCTTACTTACTGTGTGACTATGGTGCTATATGATTAGTTTGATAGGACAGTGGGTGGGTCTTCATATATTTTGGAATATAGAGAGTTGGCCATTGTTACAATACAATTCTCTAAATAAGACTCAACATGGCACTATTAACTCTTAAATGTAATTTCTAGCACAAAAATAAAGAAATCTACAATACTTTACATCATATATATAATGTTAATAGATTTCACGTAAAAATGGTTGAAATATTTGTGATAAAATAGGTATAAAATAGAAGCATAATGTATAAAATTGATAATTTTGAAATACTAGAAAAAATGTAAACAAAAATATACAAAATGTAAACATGTTACAGTGTTGAGACATGGACTGCTCAATCAACAGGACTTACACATGGAATTTAGGCAAAGCACAAAAATAAAACAAAAACCTGAGCACAAAAACAAACAATATTCTACTCAAATCTGCAATCTAGACTAAAATAATACAAAATATACTTACAACAAAGCAGTTAAGGATTTTCAAAAATTTCAGTCAAAAGCATCTCCCACATTATGTATCTACACAATTAAATCTTACTAAACGACACATATTTTAGGTTTTAAGTTAAAAGAACTGTAGCAGAAGACAAAAAAAAACAACATAAAAAGCATAAGAAACTCTGAATACAGAAAGATATTAGGACACATAAATGGTACAAAGTGGGCAACTTGCCACAGTGAGAGTTCCACGGGAGAAGACGTCCCCACTCTTGGCAACCTGCTGTCAAAAGTGAACCTTTGTCTCTGGCCTTTCCTACCTAAAGTCCCAAACTTATCGCACGACTAAGCAAACGTGACTCGATTCACCCTGATGGGTGGGTTTTAGTGTCCTGCAATATTTAAGCTCCGGGCTAGACGCCCTTTATGAGAGGGTCACAAATGGTGACGTGACGGACAATAGGCAAGACCAGGGCAGACACAGCAGTGGGAAGTAGGAATGTATGGAATATGAGAGGTGAGGAATTATCACCAATCACCGGGCGTAAACTGTACATAGGTTTTCATAGGGTGTTAACTCCATGTTTGCCAATAGTAAAATCTATTTGTTTATTTACTGTATATGTCTCATATCTATTTTCACTTTTATCATTACCATGTAGATAATACATGGGGCCACATTCATCACTTTTGTGCGCCTAAGTGTAGTAGTTGCGCCTAAATTCGGGCGCACTGTTTTGTCAGAATTATCACAAGCTACAACCATCTGTGATAAGTATATTTTCTGCCTCTTATTAATCACTTTACTTTAACACAGTTTAGGCGCAATGTTAGATTCGGGCTCTTACATGTGATCCTGCTACAAGCTCCTCTCTGCTTCTCCCACAGCCCAGAATGAAGATAACCCTCACAGCAGCACCCAGGTGTCTGACACCCAGCACCCAGTGACCTCCTCAGCAGCACCCAGGTGTGTGACACCCTGCACCCAGTGATCTCCTCAGCAGCACCCAGGTGTCTGACACCCAGCACCCAGTGACCTCCTCAGCAGTGGCTTCTCCTGGAGGGGATCCCCCAGTGCTGGTCTCCTGCTGCACCCCTGTAATTCTGCACAATATCCCCCTCAGACACACTGGTGATACTGTGCAGAATTACATGGGGGACACTTGTCTGTAGTATCTGCAACATTCTGCAAAGTTCTCTTCTCTCTTGCTGTGAACTCAGTATTCTGCAGAATGTTTTGTAAATAGAAGGTGATGAACTGTAAATAGTCTGTAAGAGTCTGCAGCTCCTGTCTGCAATTTATCTCATGTCTGTATTATCTGTACTAGTGTCTGTAATGTATGAAATGTCTGTAATATCTGTACTAGTGTCTGTAGTGTATGTAGTGTCTGTATTATCTGTACTAGTGTCTGCAGTGTATGTAATGTCTGTATTATCTGTTTTAGTGTCCGTAGTGTATGTAGTGTCTGTATTATCTGTACTAGTGTCTGTAGTGTATGTAATGTCTGTATTATCTGTTTTAGTGTCCGTAGTGTATGTAGTGTCTGTATTATCTGTACTAGTGTCTGTAGTGTATGTAATGTCTGTATTATCTGTACTAGTGTCTGCAGTGTGTGTAATGCCTGTATTATCTGTACTAGTGTCTGCAGTGTGTGTAATGTCTGTATTATCTGTACTAGTGTCTGTAGTGTGTGTAATGTCTGTATTATCTGTACTAGTGTCTGCAGTGTATGTAATGTCTGTATTATCTGTTCTAGTGTCTGCAGTGTATGTAATGTCTGTATTATCTGTTCTAGTGTCTGCAGTGTATGTAATGTCTGTATTATCTGTACTAGTGTCTGCAGTGTATGTAATGTCTGTATTATCTGTACTAGTGTCTGCAGTGTGTGTAATGCCTGTATTATCTGTACTAGTGTCTGCAGTGTATGTAATGTCTGTATTATCTGTACTAGTGTCTGCAGTGTATGTAATGTCTGTATTATCTGTACTAGTGGCTGCAGTGTATGTAATGTCTGTATTATCTGTGCTAGTGTCTGCAGAGTATCTGATGTCTGTATTATCTGTACTAGTGTCTGTAGTGTGTGTAATGTCTTTATTATCTGTACTAGTGTCTGCAGTGTATGTAATGTCTGTATTATCTGTACTAGTGTCTGCAGTGTATGTAATGTCTGTATTATCTGTACTAGTGTCTGCAGTGTATGTAATGTCTGTATTATCTGTACTAGTGTCTGCAGTGTATGTAATGTCTGTATTATCTGTACTAGTGTCTGCAGTGTATGTAATGTCTGTATTATCTATTCTAGTGTCTGCAGTGTATGTAATGTCTGTATTATATGTACTAGTGTCTGTAGTGTGTGTAATGTCTGTATTATCTGTACTAGTGTTTGTAGTGTATGTAGTGTATGTAGTGTCTGTATGATCTGTACTAGTGTCTGCAGTGTATGTAGTGTCTGTATTATCTGTACTAGTGTCTGCAGTGTATGTAATGTCTGTATTATCTGTACTAGTGTCTGTAGTGTATGTAATGTGTGTATTATCTGTACTAGTGTCTGCAGTGTATGTAATGTCTGTATTATCTGTACTAGTGTCTGCAGTGTATGTAATGTATCTATTATCTGTACTAGTGTCTGCAGTGTATGTAGTGTCTCTATTATATGTACTAGTGTCTGCATTGTATGTAGTGTCTGTATTATCTGTACTAGTGTCTGCAGTGTATGTAATGTCTGTATTATCTGTACTAGTGTCTGCAGTGTATGTAATGTCTGTATTATCTGTACTAGTGTCTGCAGTGTATGTAATGTCTGTATTATCTGTACTAGTGTCTGCAGTGTGTGTAATGTCTGTATTATCTGTACCAGTGTCTGCAGTGTATGTAATGTCTGTATTATCTGTACTAGTGTCTGCAGTGTATGTAATGTCTGTATTATCTGTACTAGTGTCTGCAGTGTATGTAATGTCTGTATTATCTGTACTAGTGTCTGCAGTGTATGTAGTATCTGTATTATCTGTTCTAGTGTCTGCAGTGTATGTAATGTGTGTATTATCTGTACTAGTGTCTGCAGTGTATGTAATGTCTGTATTATCTGTACCAGTGTCTGCAGTGTATGTAATGTCTGTATTATATGTACTAGTGTCTGCATTGTATGTAGTGTCTGTATTATCTGTACTAGTGTCTGCAGTGTATGTAATGTCTGTATTATCTGTACTAGTGTCTGTAGTGTATGTAATGTCTGTATTATCTGTACTAGTGTCTGTAGTGTGTGTAATGTCTGTATTATATGTACTAGTGTCTGGCTGAGCTCTGCTGCTAGAAATGAGCTCTTCTGCAAAGGGGCTCAATGCTTACTTCTCAGATAACGCCACCTTCGGGCTCGAGTGTTTTTGCGCCCGTTTTTGCACCTAAATGAAAAGTCGCAAGTGATGAATATCATTAGGCGCAGATAAAACATCTGGATTGGTAAGATAGATGAGGGAAAGCTGCTTATTTTTGCTGCGCGGCTAGTTTGGCGGTTAATTGCAAAAATGGCGCAAACACGGTGCGCCTGAATGAAAAGGCGCAAAAGCAACAGAAAAAACGAGTGATACATGTGGCTTATAATCTATTCCATATCTAATCTATCTATCTATCTATCTACTATTAAATTAAAAGCAACACCACTCGTTGCATGTGAGATGAGCCTGGCTTTATGTAGACTTCGGCACAATTTTTGCTTTAAAATACTCCAGCTTGAAGGCTGAAGCGTAGACTGAGAAGTAAGAGCCCGAGCTCTTCTTCAGAGCTTGGGCAGTATCCCCTGTATAGTACAGCAGCAGAGCAGTGTATCCCCTGTATAGTACAGCAGCAGAGCAGTGTATCCCCTGTATAGTACAGCAACAGAGCGGTGTATCCCCTGTATAGTACAGCAGCAGAGCAGTGTATCCCCTGTATAGTACAGCAGCAGAGCAGTGTATCCCCTGTATAGTACAGCAGCAGGGCAGTGTATCCCCTGTATAGTACAGCAGCAAAGCAGTGTATCCCCTGTATAGTACAGCAGCAGAGCAGTGTATCCCCTGTATAGTACAGCAGCAGGGCAGTGTATCCCCTGTATAGTACAGCAGCAGAGCAGTGTATCCCCTGTATAGTACAGCAGCAGAGCAGTGTATCCCCTGTATAGTACAGCAGCAGGGCAGTGTATCCCCTGTATAGTACAGCAGCAGAGCAGTGTATCCCCTGTATAGTACAGCAGCAGAGCAGTGTATCCCATGTATAGTACAGCAGCAGAGCGGTGTATCCCCTGTATAGTACAGCAGCAGAGCAGTGTATCCCCTGTATAGTACAGCAGCAGAGCAGTGTATCCCCTGTATAGTACAGCAGCAGAGCAGTGTATCCCCTGTACAGTACAGCAGCAGAGCAGTGTATCCCCTGTATAGTACAGCAGCAGAGCAGTGTATCCCCTGTATAGTACAGCAGCAGAGCAGTGTATCCCCTGTATAGTACATCAGCAGAGCAGTGTATCCCCTGTATAGTACAGCAGCAGAGCAGTGTATCCCCTGTATAGTACAGCAGCAGAGCAGTGTATCCCCTGTATAGTACAGCAGCAGAGCAGTGTATCCCCTGTATAGTACAGCAGCAGAGCAGTGTATCCCCTGTATAGTGCAGCAGCAGAGCAGTGTATCCCCTGTATAGTACAGCAGCAGAGCAGTGTATCCCCTGTATAGTACAGCAGCAGAGCAGTGTATCTCCTGTATAGTACAGCAGCAGAGCAGTGTATCCCCTGTATAGTACAGCAGCAGTTCAGTGTATCCCCTGTATAGTACAGCAGCAGAGCAGTGTATCCCCTGTATAGTACAGCAGCAGAGCAGTAAATCCCCTGTATAGTACAGCAGCAGAGCAGTGTATCCCCTGTATAGTACAGCAGCAGAGCAGTGTATCCCCTGTATAGTACAGCAGCAGAGCAGTGTATCCCCTGTATAGTACAGCAGCAGAGCAGTATATCCCCATTATAGTACAGCAGCAGAGCAGTGTATCCCCTGTATAGTACAGCAGCAGAGCAGGGAATCCCTTGTATAGTAAAGCAGCAGAGCAGTGTATCCCCTGTACAGTACAGCAGCAGAGCAGTGTATCCCCTGTATAGTACAGCAGCAGAACAGTGTATCCCCTGTATAGTACAGCAGCAGAGCAGTGTATCCCCTGTATAGTACAGCAGCAGAGCAGTGTATGCCCTGTATAGTACAGCAGCAGGGCAGTGTATCCCCTGTATAGTACAGCAGCAGAGCAGTGTATCCCCTGTATAGTACAGCAGCAGAGCAGTGTATCCCCTGTATAGTACAGCAGCAGAGCAGTGTATCCCCTGTATAGTACAGCAGCAGAGCAGTATATCCCCATTATAGTACAGCAGCAGAGCAGTGTATCCCCTGTATAGTACAGCAGCAGAGCAGGGAATCCCTTGTATAGTAAAGCAGCAGAGCAGTGTATCCCCTGTACAGTACAGCAGCAGAGCAGTGTATCCCCTGTATGGTACAGCAGCAGAACAGTGTATCCCCTGTATAGTACAGCAGCAGAGCAGTGTATCCCCTGTATAGTACAGCAGCAGAGCAGTGTATGCCCTGTATAGTACAGCAGCAGGGCAGTGTATCCCCTGTATAGTACAGCAGCAGAGCAGTGTATCCCCTGTATAGTACAGCAGCAGAGCAGTGTATCCCCTGTATAGTACAGCAGCAGAGCAGTGTATCCCCTGTATAGTACAGCAGCAGAGCAGTATATCCCCATTATAGTACAGCAGCAGAGCAGTGTATCCCCTGTATAGTACAGCAGTAGAGCAGGGAATCCCTTGTATAGTAAAGCAGCAGAGCAGTGTATCCCCTGTACAGTACAGCAGCAGAGCAGTGTATCCCCTGTATAGTACAGCAGCAGAACAGTGTATCCCCTGTATAGTACAGCAGCAGAGCAGTGTATCCCCTGTATAGTACAGCAGCAGAGCAGTGTATGCCCTGTATAGTACAGCAGCAGAGCAGTGTATCCCCTGTATAGTACAGCAGCAGTTCAGTGTATCCCCTGTATAGTACAGCAGCAGAGCTGGGTATCCCCTATATAGTACAGCAGCAGAGCAGTGTATCCCCTGTATAGTAGAGCAGCAGATCAGTGTATCCCCTGTATAGTACAGCAGCAGAGCAGTGTATCCCCTGTACAGTGCAGCAGCAGAGCGGTTTATCCCCTGTACAGTACAGCAGCAGAGCAGTGTATCCCCTGTATAGTACAGCAGCAGAACAGTGTATCCCCTGTATAGTACAGCAGCAGAGCAGTGTATCCCCTGTATAGTACAACAGCAGAGCAGTGTATCCCCTGTATAGTACAGCAGCAGAGCAGTGTATCCCCTGCATAGTACAGCAGCAGAGCAGTGTATCCCCTGTATAGTACAGCAGCAGAGCAGTGTATCCCCTGTATAGTACAGCAGCAGAGCAGTGTATCTCCTGTATAGTACAGCAGCAGAGAAGTGTATGCCCTGTATAGTACAGCAGCAGAGCAGTGTATCCCCTGTGTAGTACAGCAGCAGAGCAGTGTATCCCCTGTATAGTACAGCAGCAGAGCAGTGTATCCCCTGTATAGTACAGCAGCAGAGCAGTGTATCCCCTGTATAGTACAGCAGCAGAGCTGTGTATCCCCTGTATAGTACAGCAGCAGAGCAGTGTATCCCCTGTATAGTACAGCAGCAGAGCAGTGTATCCCCTGTATAGTACAGCAGCAGAGCAGTGTATCCCCTGTGTAGTACAGCAGCAGAGCAGGGAATCCCCTGTATAGTACAGCAGGAGAGCTGTGTATCCCCTGTATAGTACAGCAGCAGAGCAGTAAATCCCCTGTATAGTACAGCAGCAGAACAGTGTATCCCCTGTATAGTACAGCAGCAGAGCAGTGTATCCCCTATACAGTACAGCAGCAGAGCGGTGTATCCCCTGTATAGTACAGCAGCGGAGCAGTGTATCCCCTGTATAGTACAGCAGCAGAGCAGTGTATCCCCTGTATAGTACAGCAGCAGAGCTGTGTATCCCCTATATAGTACAGCAGCGGAGCAGTGTATCCCCTGTATAGTACAGCAGCAGAGCAGTGTATCCCCTGTATAGTACAGCAGCAGAGCAGTGTATCCCCTGTATAGTACAGCAGCAGAGCGGTGTATCCCCTGTATAGTACAGCAGCAGAGCAGTGTATCTCCTGTATAGTACAGCAGCAGAGCAGTGTATCCCCTGTATAGTACAGCAGCAGAGCAGTGTATCTCCTGTATAGTACAGCAGCAGAGCAGTGTATCCCCTGTATAGTACAGCAGCAGAGCAGTGTATCCCCTGTATAGTACAGCAGCAGAGCAGTGTATCCCCTGTATAGTACAGCAACAGAGCGGTGTATCCCCTGTATAGTACAGCAGCAGAGCAGTGTATCCCCTGTATAGTACAGCAGCAGAGCAGTGTATCCCCTGTATAGTACAGCAGCAGGGCAGTGTATCCCCTGTATAGTACAGCAGCAAAGCAGTGTATCCCCTGTATAGTACAGCAGCAGAGCAGTGTATCCCCTGTATAGTACAGCAGCAGGGCAGTGTATCCCCTGTATAGTACAGCAGCAGAGCAGTGTATCCCCTGTATAGTACAGCAGCAGAGCAGTGTATCCCCTGTATAGTACAGCAGCAGGGCAGTGTATCCCCTGTATAGTACAGCAGCAGAGCAGTGTATCCCCTGTATAGTACAGCAGCAGAGCAGTGTATCCCATGTATAGTACAGCAGCAGAGCGGTGTATCCCCTGTATAGTACAGCAGCAGAGCAGTGTATCCCCTGTATAGTACAGCAGCAGAGCAGTGTATCCCCTGTATAGTACAGCAGCAGAGCAGTGTATCCCCTGTACAGTACAGCAGCAGAGCAGTGTATCCCCTGTATAGTACAGCAGCAGAGCAGTGTATCCCCTGTATAGTACAGCAGCAGAGCAGTGTATCCCCTGTATAGTACATCAGCAGAGCAGTGTATCCCCTGTATAGTACAGCAGCAGAGCAGTGTATCCCCTGTATAGTACAGCAGCAGAGCAGTGTATCCCCTGTATAGTACAGCAGCAGAGCAGTGTATCCCCTGTATAGTACAGCAGCAGAGCAGTGTATCCCCTGTAAAGTGCAGCAGCAGAGCAGTGTATCCCCTGTATAGTACAGCAGCAGAGCAGTGTATCCCCTGTATAGTACAGCAGCAGAGCAGTGTATCTCCTGTATAGTACAGCAGCAGAGCAGTGTATCCCCTGTATAGTACAGCAGCAGTTCAGTGTATCCCCTGTATAGTACAGCAGCAGAGCAGTGTATCCCCTGTATAGTACAGCAGCAGAGCAGTAAATCCCCTGTATAGTACAGCAGCGTAGCAGTGTATCCCCTGTATAGTACAGCAGCAGAGCAGTGTATCCCCTGTATAGTACAGCAGCAGAGCAGTGTATCCCCTGTATAGTACAGCAGCAGAGCAGTATATCCCCATTATAGTACAGCAGCAGAGCAGTGTATCCCCTGTATAGTACAGCAGCAGAGCAGGGAATCCCTTGTATAGTAAAGCAGCAGAGCAGTGTATCCCCTGTATAGTACAGCAGCAGAACAGTGTATCCCCTGTATAGTACAGCAGCAGAGCAGTGTATCCCCTGTATAGTACAGCAGCAGAGCAGTGTATGCCCTGTATAGTACAGCAGCAGAGCAGTGTATCCCCTGTATAGTACAGCAGCAGAGCAGTGTATCCCCTGTATAGTACAGCAGCAGAGCAGTGTATCCCCTGTATAGTACAGCAGCAGAGCAGTGTATCCCCTGTATAGTACAGCAGCAGAGCAGTATATCCCCATTATAGTACAGCAGCAGAGCAGTGTATCCCCTGTATAGTACAGCAGTAGAGCAGGGAATCCCTTGTATAGTAAAGCAGCAGAGCAGTGTATCCCCTGTACAGTACAGCAGCAGAGCAGTGTATCCCCTGTATAGTACAGCAGCAGAACAGTGTATCCCCTGTATAGTACAGCAGCAGAGCAGTGTATCCCCTGTATAGTACAGCAGCAGAGCAGTGTATGCCCTGTATAGTACAGCAGCAGAGCAGTGTATCCCCTGTATAGTACAGCAGCAGTTCAGTGTATCCCCTGTATAGTACAGCAGCAGAGCTGGGTATCCCCTATATAGTACAGCAGCAGAGCAGTGTATCCCCTGTATAGTAGAGCAGCAGATCAGTGTATCCCCTGTATAGTACAGCAGCAGAGCAGTGTATCCCCTGTACAGTGCAGCAGCAGAGCGGTTTATCCCCTGTACAGTACAGCAGCAGAGCAGTGTATCCCCTGTATAGTACAGCAGCAGAACAGTGTATCCCCTGTATAGTACAGCAGCAGAGCAGTGTATCCCCTGTATAGTACAACAGCAGAGCAGTGTATCCCCTGTATAGTACAGCAGCAGAGCAGTGTATCCCCTGCATAGTACAGCAGCAGAGCAGTGTATCCCCTGTATAGTACAGCAGCAGAGCAGTGTATCCCCTGTATAGTACAGCAGCAGAGCAGTGTATCTCCTGTATAGTACAGCAGCAGAGAAGTGTATGCCCTGTATAGTACAGCAGCAGAGCAGTGTATCCCCTGTGTAGTACAGCAGCAGAGCAGGGAATCCCCTGTATAGTACAGCAGGAGAGCTGTGTATCCCCTGTATAGTACAGCAGCAGAGCAGTAAATCCCCTGTATAGTACAGCAGCAGAACAGTGTATCCCCTGTATAGTACAGCAGCAGAGCAGTGTATCCCCTATACAGTACAGCAGCAGAGCAGTGTATCCCCTGTATAGTACAGCAGCAGAGCAGTGTATCCCCTGTATAGTACAGCAGCAGAGCTGTGTATCCCCTATATAGTACAGCAGCGGAGCAGTGTATCCCCTGTATAGTACAGCAGCAGAGCAGTGTATCCCCTGTATAGTACAGCAGCAGAGCAGTGTATCCCCTGTATAGTACAGCAGCAGAGCGGTGTATCCCCTGTATAGTACAGCAGCAGAGCAGTGTATCTCCTGTATAGTACAGCAGCAGAGCAGTGTATCCCCTGTATAGTACAGCAGCAGAGCAGTGTATCTCCTGTATAGTACAGCAGCAGAGCAGTGTATCCCCTGTATAGTACAGCAGCAGAGCAGTGTATCCCCTGTATAGTACAGCAGCAGAGCAGTGTATCCCCTGTATAGTACAACAGCAGAGCAGTGTATCCCCTGTATAGTACAGCAGCAGAGCAGTGTATCCCCTGTATAGTACAGCAGCAGAGCAGTGTTTCTCCTGTATAGTACAGCAGCAGAGCAGTGTATCCCCTGTATAGTACAGCAGCAGAGCAGTGTATCCCCTGTATAGTACAGCAGCAGAGCGGTGTATCCCCTGTATAGTACAGCAGCAGAGCAGTGTATCCCCTGTATAGTACAGCAGCAGAGCAGTGTTTCCCCTGTATAGTACAGCAGCAGAGCAGTGTTTCCCCTGTATAGTACAGCAGCAGTTCATTGTATCCCCTGTATAGTACAGCAGCAGAGCAGTGTATGCCCTGTATAGTACAGCAGCAGTGCAGTGTATCCCCTGTATAGTACAGCAGCAGCACAGTGTATCCCCTCTATAGTACAGCAGCAGAGCAATGAATCCCCTCTATAGTACAGCAGCAGAGCAGTGTATCCCCTGTATAGTACAGCAGCAGAGCAGTGTTTCCTCTGTATAGTACAGCAGCAGAGCAGTGTTTCCCCTGTATAGTAGAGCAGCAGAGCAGTGTATCCCCTGTATAGTACAGCAGAGCAGTGTATCCCCCTGTATAGTACAGCAGCAGAGCAGTGTATCCCCTGTATAGTACATCAGCAGAGCGGTGTATCCCCTGTATAGTACAGCAGCAGTGTATCCCCTGTATAGTACAGCAGAGCAGTGTATCCCCTGTATAGTACAGCAGCAGAGCAGTGTATCCCCCTGTATAGTACAGCAGCAGAGCAGTGTATCCCCTGTATAGTACAGCAGCAGTTCAGTGTATCCCCTGTATAGTACAGCAGCAGAGCTGTGTATCCCCTATATAGTACAGCAGCACAGCAGCAGAGATAAGTGTTTACACTACCTGCAGCCTCTGTTTACAGTTCATGACCTTCTATTTACAAATAATCTGCAAAAGCCTCAGCTCAGAGCAGGAGAGAAGAGAATTTTGTAGGATTTTGCAGATACTACGGATACCCCATGTAGCAGGATGACCACACCGGTGTCTGAGGAGGATACTGGCTAGAATTACAGGGGGGCAGCAGGAGACCAGCACTGGGGGATCCCCTCCAGGAGAAGCCCCTGCTGAGGAGGTCACTGGGTGCAAGGTGTCACACACCTGGGTGCTGCTCTGGGGGTCATTCTCAAGCTGGGTGCAGGAGAGAAGCAGAGAGGAGGATCACATGTAACTGCCCCAAACCTAACACAGCGCCTAAACTGCGCCTAAAATAAAGTGCGGTTGCAAAATCATCTTGAGATTTGCAAGTGATTAATAAGAGGAAGGAACTAAACTCATCACAGATGGTCGTAGCTTGTGAGAATTCATATACAGCAATACGTCTCATTTAGGTGTTAAAACGAAAATAATGCACCACAACTGTGATACCTCTCACCCTATGGGCCACATTTACTGACCCGTTCCTTGGAGTTCACAGAAAGTGCATTGTCCGTGTATAATGCGCTGTGCCGCGATTCTTTAAGATCGTGCCCCCGATTTCCTGTCGCTTCCCCGCTCAGGTCCCCGGAGTTCACCTTTTTCTTCCTGATGCATGTAATTGCATTGTCTTGTGACACAATTTGAAAGTTAAATCCCGCGCTCGGTCCGAATGAGGTGGATCGTCCAACGGCCCGCCCCTCGATTTGTGTTGCATGGAAGCAGCGGAGCTTTGACAGAAACCGATCACGTGCGGCAAAATCTATCTCATATCTATCTATCTATCTATCTATCTATCCATCTCCTATCTATCTCCTATCTATCTATCTATCTATCTATCTCCTATCTATCTATCTATCTATCTATCTCCTATCTATCTATCTATCTATCTATCTCATATCTATCTATCTCATATCTATCTATCTATCTATCTATCTCATATCTATCTATCTATCTACTGTATCTATCTATCTATCTATCTATCTATCTATCTATCTATCTATCTATCTATCTCATATCTATCTATCTATCTACTGTATCTATCTATCTATCTCCTATCTATCTATCTATCTATCTATCTATCTATCTCATATCTATCTATCTCATATCTATCTATCTATCTATCTCATATCTATCTATCCATCTACTGTATCTATCTATCTATCTATCTATCTATCTATCTATCTATCTATCTATCTATCTATCTATCTATCCATCTCCTATCTATCTATCTATCTATCTATCTATCTATCTATCTATCTATCTATCTATCTCATATCTATATATCTATCTCCTATCTATCTATCTATCTATCTATCTCATATCTATCTATCTATCTATCTATCTATCTATCTATCTATCTATCTATCCATCTCCTATCTATCTATCTATCTATCTCATATCTATCTATCTCATATCTATCTATCTATCTATCTCATATCTATCTATCCATCTACTGTATCTATCTATCTATCTATCTATCTATCTATCTATCTATCTATCTATCCATCTCCTATCTATCTATCTATCTATCTATCCATCTCCTATCTATCTATCTATCTATCTAAAAAAAAAAAAAAAAAAAAAAGAAGGAGAGTCTGCAGCAGCACAGGCAGGCGAGGGTGCAGCAGCCGTAGGACCCTTGGCTGGGGTCCGTCAAGATATTTGTAGGAAAGAGGCAGCACTCCAAAGTACGTGGAAAAGGGTGAAGCTTTTATTCCATGTGCAACGTTTCGGCGTTGTGGCACGCCTTTTTGGCACGCCTATCTATCTAGCATGCTTGAAAAAGGCGTGCCACAACGCCGAAACGTTGCACATGGAATAAAAGCTTCACCCTTTTCCACGTACTTTGGAGTGCTGCCTCTTTCCTACAAATATCTATCTATCTATCTATCTCATATCTATCTATCTATCTATCTATCTATCTATCTATCTATCTATCTATCTATCTATCTATCTCATATCTATCTATCTATCTCATATCTATCTATCTATCTCCTATCTATCTATCTATCTATCTATCTCCTATCTATCTATTATCTATCTCCTATCTATCTATCTATCTATCTATCTATCTATCTATCTATCTATCTATCTATCTATCTCATATCTATATATCTATCTCCTATCTATCTATCTATCTATCTATCTCATATCTATCTTTCTATCTATCTATCTATCTATCTATCTATCTATCTATCTATCTGTCTGTCTCATATCTATCTCATATCTATCTATCTATCTCCTATCTATCTATCTATCTATCTATCTCATATCTATCTATCTATCTATCTATCTCCTATCTATCTATCTATCTATCTATCTATCTATCTATCTCCTATCTATCTATCTATCTATCTATCTATCTATCTATCTATCTCATATCTATCTATCTCCTATCTATCTATCTATCTATCTATCTATCTATCTATCTATCTATCTATCTATCTATCCATCTCCTATCTATCTATCTCCTATCTATCTATCTCCTATCTATCTATCTCCTATCTATCTATCTATCTATCTATCTATCTATCTATCTATCTATCTATCTATCTCATATCTATCTATCTATCTATCTATCTATCTCCTATCTATCTATCTATCTATCTATCTATCTATCTCCTATCTATCTATCTATCTATCTATCTATCTATCTATCTATCTATCTCATATCTATCTATCTATCTAGATATATCCTCTGGATGAGCATTCCTTATGCCTTGTACCAAATAAGCTAGATGAGATTGCTCTGCACCTGCAGAACTTTCCTTGGCTAGAGAAGGACATGATGGAAGAATCTGCCTCACTACCTGACATATGGCTTCCATCACACTTACAGTGATCTCCTATTCCTTGTAACCCTGCAGAGCGGTCATTGTTTTCTTCTCTTTTGGCTGATATTCATAGTAAAGCTTTTGCTGACCCAGCTGACACGGAGCTTTAGATGGGGGCAGCCGCTGGCCGGATAATATGTTGGATCGGAATGTTAGACTAAACCGAACATGAATGGAAGAACAGAACAGGGTTAATACTGTATATTGTGGGTCACACATACAATCTTTCCCCTAACCGCTGGTCTGGGAGGATGTCCTTCAATATTCAATGTATATTTCCAATATTGACATGAATTTTGGTCTCCATTTATCTGACCTCTTACCTTGTTTGACCACTCTAAATGCACGCGACGGAAATCGGGGGGCGTGGCCAAGTGAAAACCCGACGGATTCGGAAAAAACGCCGCATTTTTTTTAAAAAAGTGTCGCGGGACTCGCGCTTACCTTCACCAGGAATAGGCCGGTGAATTTCAGTGCATTCCGGCGGGCCTCGGGGAACTTCAGCGCAGCAGCGCCACCTGGTGGACGTCGGAGGAACTGTCTTAGTGAATCGCTGGAAGACCCGAATCCACCGCAGAGAACGCGCCGCTGGATCGCGAATGGACCGGGTAAGTAAATCTGCCCCATAGTATCATAGTTCACTAGTTCTTTTTTGACGCCGATTTTCTGACTACTTATTTTGTCATGAAGAAATCTCTTTGGGTTCCCACCTGCCTGTTGCCCCCCCCCCCCCCCCCTAATAACTTATCTTACACCAAATGATAGAAAACCTACCCAATTATGGAAACAGAATCTCAAAGTGATGCACGAAGTGGGAGCGTCTCAAGGAAACACCAACCACCATCTGTGAAACCCTCAATGTCCTTAATGAGACAAAGGTCCAAGCATAAAGCAAACGAAGAAGCTGTTAAGATGTGGCCAGTGGAGAACCTCTCCAGGTTGGACAATTCTTCCCCTAATATAGGATAATTGGTGTCTGACTTATAGGTTGGACTTGATGAACTTGTTGACTCATTGGGGCATATTTACCATTTTCATTGGGTTTCCCGACTTTTTGGGGAATCGCACCCGGGATTGTGATGCACGCGATCAGATTGGGGCAGATTTACTTACCCGGTCCATTCGCGATCCAGCGGCGCGTTGTCTGCGGAGGATTCGGGTCTTCAGGCGATTCACTAAGGTAGTGCGCCCGATGTCCACCAGGTGTCGCTGCTGTGCTGAATTCCGTCGGAGTTCACTGAAGTTCACCGTCCTACACTGGTTGCAGGTAAGCGCGTGTCAAGCAACACTTTTTTTTTTTTAAATGCAGGGGTTTTTCCAAATCCGTCGGGTTTTCTTACGGCCACGCCCCCCGATTTCCATCGCGTGCATGCCGTCGCAGATGCGCCACAATCCGATCGTGTGCGCCAAAATCCCGGGGCAATTCAGGGAAAATCGGTGCAAATCGAAAATATTCGGGTAATGCGACGGATAAACGCAATTCGGGCCCTTAGTAAATGGCCCCCAATGTGTTGCAATAGCCCTGGCTTTCACGCAACGATCCGACAGATTCGGACTACGTGCCGGATTTAACATTTAGGGGGACATTAATCATAGTGGGGTCTCAGGTTCGCCTATTTTTGCTCCTGGTTTGCTCTTCTTTTTGGCTCCTGATCTATGATGGATCTGGTTCTGCCTTAGTAAATGCCTTTTGGAATTGTCTCATGTCCCATTCATTTGCGCCTAAATTTGCGCCAAATTTGTCTCAAATTGTTAGATCTCATTTGTGAGCAATAATGAAAGGAGACTGAGAAAATGTGACAGAACGTTCAGGGCACAAAAACCTATCATTGTGATGTAACTGCAGGGACTAAAAGTTACAGAGATGGAAAAAAAAAATAAAATTGCACTTACATGCACCAGGAAGAAGAAGGTGAACTTCTGGGACCTGAGCGGGGAAGCGACACATGCAGGATATCGGGCGCACGATCTTAGTGAATCGCGGCAGAGTTCATCCTCGTCGGACAGTCCGGATCGGGGATGGCGCAGGGTCCGGGTAAGTAAATGTGCCTCATTGTTTCGATGTTTGGGACTCATACTGGTGTTACCTATTGTCACGGTGTCAAGCAAGTCATATGTTGTCTAAGGTCAGAGTCATTCTACCATTGTCTTCAGTTCATTGTCTCATTTGTAAAGGTCAGTGACACATTGACAGAATAACATGAATGAAAGTTATGGCCTCATTTTGAAGAGAGAGCAAAGGAGGATATATAGACAGATAGATAGATAGATAGATAGTGTATAATACAGTGTATAATAATGTAAAACTATGAAATGATGTTGCAATTGTATATTTATTCACTGTTATATAGAAAAAATGAAATGTTTTAGGAAGTTGTGAGATCATGTGACTCAACTAAATGTGTATATATATCCACCATTTGCACTTGTCACTTGGCTTGAAAACGGCTCACGCCGAGCCGAAATGTTGCTGTATTGAGATATGCAATAAAGAGGACTTTCTTTGAATTTTTACTGGAACCTTGGAGTGCTGCCTTTTTAGATAGATAGATAGATAGATAGATAGGAGATAGATAGATAGATAGATACATAGATATGAGATAGATAGATAGATAGATACATAGATAGATAGGAGATAGATAGATAGGAGATAGATAGATAGGAGATAGATAGATAGGAGATAGATAGATAGATAGATAGATAGATAGATAGATAGATAAATAGATATATTCCCTTTCTCTCTTCTCTCATCTCATTGTCGAACAATCTGCCAGTGATATTAGATTATTCTCTACCTTAATTCGAACCTCTCATGGATGTCTCTAGGACTTCTCCTGAGCTGCACCAATTCTCTGGAATGACCTTCCCCAGTCTATCAGACTAATAACCAACCTACAAAGTTTTAAACATGCTCTCAAAACCCATCACCTTAGGTAGGAGTATAACACTCCCTAACTGCATGAAGTGTCAACTCTTTACTAACCCGTCCTGTGTCTCCTCCCGTCTGTTATCGGGTAAATGGACTCTGTATAGATAGATGCAGCTGATGACTGGTTCAAGCTGCAGCATCTTTATTTATTTATTAAATTATTTTATTCTATTACCTTATAAAGAATGGCTGGACCATAATACAATCTCTTTTACCTCTTGTGTCACCCCCTCATCCTCATAGACTGTAAGCTCTTGTGTCACCCCCTCATGCTCATAGACTGTAAGCTCTTGTGTCACCCCCTCATCCTCATAGACTGTAAGCTCTTGTGTCACCCCCTCATCCTCATAGACTGTAAGCTCTTGTGTCATCCCCTCATCCTCATAGACTGTAAGCTCTTGTGTCACCCCCTCATCCTCATAGACTGTAAGCTCTTGTGTCAACCCCCTCATCCTCATAGACCAGTGATGGCAAACCTTTTAGAGGCCGAGTGCCCAAACTACAACAAAGACCCGCTTATTTATCGCAAAGTGCCAACACAGAAATGTAATTTGTGATTTATACTCCCTTCTCTGTCACAGTTTTCATTGATACCAGCACCTGAGGCACCCATATAGCAGAAAATAGTCCCAGGTACAGCTGTCACTTTAAAATAGCTCTGTACACAGCAAGTCCTGGGCTGTCTGGGACTGCAGGAAGATACCTGGAGTCCTCTCTGGTGATGGCCTGAGTGCCCACAGAAAGGGCCACCTCTGGCACCAGTGCCATAGGTTAGCCATCACTGTCATAGACTGTAAGCTCTTGTGTCAACCCCCTCATCCTTATAGACTGTAAGCTCTTGTGTCACCCCCTCATTCTCATAGATTGTAAGCTCTTGTGTCCCCCCTCATCCTCATAGACTGTAAGCTCTTGTGTCACCCCATTATCCTCATAGACTGTAAGCTCTTGTGTCACCCCCTCATCCTCATAGACTGTAAGCTCTTGTGCCCCCCCCTCATCCTCATAGACTGTAAGCTCTTGTGTCATCCCCTCATCCTCATAGACTGTAAGCTCTTGTGTCCCCCCTCATCCTCATAGACTGTAAGCTCTTGTGTCACCCCATTATCCTCATAGACTGTAAGCTCTTGTGTCATCCCCTTCATCCTCATAGACTGTAAGCTCTTGTGTCACCCCCTCATCCTCATAGACTGTAAGCTCTTGTGTCACCCCTCATCCTCATAGACTGTAAGCTCTTGTGTCACCCCTCATCCTCATAGACTGTAAGCTCTTGTGTCACCCCTCATCCTCATAGACTGTAAGCTCTTGTGTCACCCCTCATCCTCATAGACTGTAAGCTCTTGTGTCACCCCTCATCCTCATAAACTGTAAGCTCTTGTGTCACCCCCTCATCATCATAGACTGTAAGCTCTTGTGTCACCCTCTCATCCTCATAGACTGTAAGCTCTTGTGTCACCCCTCATCCTCATAGACTGTAAGCTCTTGTGTCCCCTCCTCATCCTCATAGACTGTAAGCTCTTGTGTCGCCCCTCATCCTCATAGACTGTAAGCTCTTGTGTCACCCCCTCATCTTCATAGACTGTAAGCTCTTGTGTCACCCCCTCATCCTCATAGACTGTAAGCTCTTATGTCACCCACTCATCCTCATAGACTGTAAGCTCTTGTGTCACTCCCCCATCCTCATAGACTGTAAGCTCTTGTGTCCCCTCCTCATCCTCATAGACTGTAAGTTCTTGTGTCCCCCTCATCCTCATAGACTGTAAGCTCTTGTGTCACCCCCCTCATCCTCATAGACTGTAAGCTCTTGTGTCCCCTCCTCATCCTCATAGACTGTAAGTTCTTGTATCGACCCTCATCCTCATAGACTGTAAGCTCTTGTATCCCCCTCATCCTCATAGACTGTAAGCACTTGTGTCACCCCCTCATCTTCATAGACTGTAAGCTCTTGTGTCACCCCCTCATCCTCATAGACTGTAAGCTCTTATGTCACCCACTCATCCTCATAGACTGTAAGCTCTTGTGTCACCCCCCCATCCTCATAGACTGTAAGCTCTTGTGTCGCCCCATTATCCTCACAGACTGTAAGCTCTTGTGTCACCCCCTCATCCTCATAGACTGTAAGCTCTTGTGTCCCCTCCTTATCCTCATAGACTGTAAGCTCTTGTGTCACCCCCTTCATCCTCATAGACTGTAAGTTCGTGTGTCACCCCCTCATCCTCATAGACTGTAAGTTCTTGTGTCACCCCCTCATCCTCATAGACTGTAAGTTCTTGTGTCACCTCCTCATCCTCATAGACTGTAAGCTCTTGTGTCACCCCTCATCCTCATAGACTGTAAGCTCTTGTGTCGCCCCATTATCCTCACAGACTGTAAGCTCTTGTGTCACCCCCTCATCCTCATAGACTGTAAGCTCTTGTGTCACCCCTCATCCTCATAGACTGTAAGCTCTTGTGTCCCCTCCTCATCATCATAGACTGTAAGCTCTTGTGTCACCCCCTCATCCTCATAAACTGTAAGCTCTTGTGTCACCTCCTCATCCTCATAGACTGTAAGCTCTTATGTCGCCCCTCATCCTCATAGACTGTAAGCTTTTGTATCCCCCTCATCCTCATAGACTGTAAGCTCTTGTGTCCTCCCCTCATCCTCATAGACTGTAAGCTCTTGTGTCACTCCCTCATCCTCATAGACTGTAAGATCTTGTGTCCCCCCTCATCCTCATAGACTGTAAACTTTTGTGTCACCCCTACATCCTCATAGACTGTAAGCTCTTGTGTCACCCCCTCATCCTCATAGACTATAAGCTCTTGCATATGGTACTAGGGTCTGGGAAATAAACACAGCCACACATGGAGCTACAGCCGCAGTACACAGCCATACATGGAGCTACAGCCATAGTACACAGCCATACATTGAGCTACAGCCATAGTACACAGCCATACATGGAGATACAGCCACATTACACAGCCATACATAGAGATACAGCCATAGTACACAGCCATACCTGGAGATACAGCCGCAGTACACAGCCATACATGGAGCTACAGCCACAGTACACAGCCATACATGGAGCTACAGCCACAGTACACAGCCATACATGGAGCTACAGCCACAGTACACAGCCATACATGGAGCTACAGCCACAGTACACAGCCATACATGGAGCTACAGCCACAGTACACAGCCATACATAGAGATACAGCCATAGTACACAGCCATACCTGGAGATACAGCCGCAGTACACAGCCATACATGGAGCTACAGCCACAGTACACAGCCATACATGGAGCTACAGCCACAGTACACAGCCATACATGGAGCTACAGCCGCAGTACACAGCCATACAAGGAGCTACAGCCGCAGTACACAGCCATACATGGAGCTACAGCCACAGTACACAGCTAAACATGGAGCTACAGCCACAGTACACAGCCATACATGGAGCTACAGCCACAGTACACAGCCATACATGGAGCTACAGCCACAGTACACAGTAATACTGGGAGCTACAGCCACAGTACACAGTAATACAGGGAGCTACAGCCAAAGTACACAGTCATACAGGGAGCTACAGCCACAGTACACAGCCATACAGGGAGCTACAGCCAAAGTACACAACCATACATGGAGCTACAGCCACAGTACACAGCCATACAGGGAGCTACAGCCGCAGTACACAGCCATACATGGAGCTACAGCCACAGTACACAGCTATACATGGAGCTACAGCCACAGTACACAGCCATACATGGAGCTACAGCTGCAGTACACAGCTATACATGGAGCTACAGCCGCAGTACAAAGCCATACATGGAGATACAGCTGCAGTATACAGCCATATATGGAGATACAGCCACAGTACACAGCCATACATGGAGATACAGCCGCAGTACACAGCCATACATGGAGCTACAGCTGCAGTACATAGGCATATATGGAGCCACAGCCTCAGTACACAGCCATACATGAAGCTGCAGCCATAGTACACAGCCATACATGGAGCTACAGTCGCAGTACACAGCCATACATGGAGCTAGAGCCTCAGTACACAGCCATACATGGAGCTACAGTCACATTACCCAGCCATACATGGAGATACAGCAACAGTACACAGCCATACATGGAGCTATGGTCACAGTACATAGCCATACATGGAGCTACAGCCTCAGTACACAGCCATACATGGAGCTACAGCCGCAGTACACAGCCATACATGGAGCTACAGCCACAGTAAACAGCCATACATGGAGCTACAGCTGCAGTACACAGCCATATATGGAGCCACAGCCTCAGTACACAGCCATACATTAAGCTACAGCCATAGTACACAGCCATACATGGAGCTACAGCCGCAGTACACAGCCATACATAGAGCTAGAGCCTCAGTACACAGCCATACATGGAGCTACAGTCACAGTACACAGCCATACATGGAGCTACAGCCACAGTACACAGCCATACAGGGAGCTACAGCCGCAGTACACAGCCATACAGGGAGCTACAGCCGCAGTACACAGCCATACATGGAGCTACAGCCACAGTACACAGCCATACATGGAGCTACAGCCACAGTACACAGCCATACATGGAGCTACAGCCACAGTACACAGCCATACATGGAGCTACAGTCACACTAAACAACCATACATGGAGCTACAGTCACAGTACACAGCCATACATGGAGCTACAGCCGCAGTACACAGCCATACATGGAGCTACAGCCACAGTACACAGCCATACAGGGAGCTACAGGAGCACAACACAGCCATACATGGAGCTGCAGTACACAGCCATACATGGAGCTACAGTCACAGTACACAGCCAAACATAGAGCTACAGCAGGAGTACACAGCCATACAGGGAGCTACAGCCGCAGTTCACAGGCATACATGGAGATACAGCCATAGTACACAGCCATACATGGAGCTACAGCCACAGTACACAGCCATACATGGAGCTACAGCCATAGTACACAGCCATACATGGAGCTACAGTCACAGTACACAGCCATACTTGGAGCTAGAGCCACAGTACACAGCCATACATGGAGCTACAGCCGCAGTACACAGGCATACATGGAGCTACAGCCACAGTGCACAGCCATGCATGGAGCTACAGCCACAGTACACAGCCATACATGGAGCTACAGCCACAGCTCACAGCCATACATGGAGCTACAGCCACAGTGCACAGCCATACATGGAGCTACAGCCACAGTACACAGCCATACATGGAGCTACAGCCATAGTACACAGCCATACATGGAGCTACAGTCACACTAAACAACCATACATGGACCTACAGTCACAGTACACAGCCATACATGGAGCTATAGCCGCAGTACACAGCCATACATGGAGCTACAGCCACAGTGCACAGCCATACATGGAGCTACAGCCACAGCTCACAGCCATACATGGAGCTACAGCCGCAGTACACAGCCATACATGGAGCTACAGCCACAGTACACAGCCATACATGGAGCTACAGCCATAGTACACAGCCATACATGGAGCTACAGTCACACTAAACAACCATACATGGAGCTACAGTCACAGTACACAGCCATACATGGAGCTACATCCACAGTACACAGCCATACATGGAGCTACATCCACAGTACACAGCCATACATGGAGCTATAGCCGCAGTACACAGCCATACATGGAGCTACAGCCACAGTACACAGCCATACAGGGAGCTACAGGAGCACAACACAGCCATACATGGAGCTGCAGTACACAGCCATACATGGAGCTACAGTCACAGTACACAGCCAAACATAGAGCTACAGCCGCAGTACACAGCCATACAGGGAGCTACAGCCACAGTACACAGCCATACATGGAGATACAGCCATAGTACACAGCCATACATGGAGCTACAGCCACAGTACACAGCCATACATGGAGCTACAGCCATAGTACACAGCCATACATGGAGCTACAGTCACAGTACACAGCCATACATGGAGCTACAGTCACAGTACACAGCCATACATGGAGCTACAGCCACAGTACACAGCCATACATGGAGCTACAGCCACAGTACACAGGCATACATGGAGCTACAGCCGCAGTACACAGCCATACATGGAGCTACAGCCACAGCTCACAGCCATACATGGAGCTACAGCCACAGTGCACAGCCATACATGGAGCTACAGCCACAGTACACAGCCATACATGGAGCTACAGCCATAGTACACAGTCATACATGGAGCTACAGTCACAATAAACAACCATACATGGACCTACAGTCACAGTACACAGCCATACATGGAGCTATAGCCGCAGTACACAGCCATACATGAAGCTACAGCCACAGTGCACAGCCATACATGGAGCTACAGCCACAGCTCACAGCCATACATGGAGCTACAGCCGCAGTACACAGCCATACATGGAGCTACAGCCACAGTACACAGCCATACATGGAGCTACAGCCATAGTACACAGCCATACATGGAGCTACAGTCACACTAAACAACCATACATGGAGCTACAGTCACAGTACACAGCCATACATGGAGCTATAGCCGCAGTACACAGCCATACATGGAGCTACAGCCACAGTACACAGCCATACAGGGAGCTACAGGAGCACAACACAGCCATACATGGAGCTGCAGTACACAGCCATACATGGAGCTACAGTCACAGTACACAGCTAAACATAGAGCTACAGCCGCAGTACACAGCCATACAGGGAGCTACAGCCACAGTACACAGCCATACATGGAGATACAGCCATAGTACACAGCCATACATGGAGCTACAGCCACAGTACACAGCCATACATGGAGCTACAGCCATAGTACACAGCCATACATGGAGCTACAGTCACAGTACACAGCCATACATGGAGCTACAGTCACAGTACACAGCCATACATGGAGCTACAGCCACAGTACACAGCCATACATGGAGCTACAGCCACAGTACACAGGCATACATGGAGCTACAGCCACAGTGCACAGCCATGCATGGAGATACAGCCACAATCCACAGCCATACATGGAGCTACAGCCACAGTACACAGCCATACATGGAGCTACAGCCACAGCTCACAGCCATACATGGAGCTACAGCCGCAGTACACAGCCATACATGGAGCTACAGTCACTGTACACAGCCATACTTGGAGCTAGAGCCACAGTTCACAGCCATACATGGAGCTACAGCCGCAGTACACAGGCATACATGGAGCTACAGCCACAGTGCACAGCCATGCATGGAGATACAGCAACAGTACACAGCCATACATGGAGCTACAGCCACAGTACACAGCCATACATGGAGCTACAGCCACAGCTCACAGCCATACATGGAGCTACAGCCGCAGTACACAGCCATACATGGAGCTACAGCCACAGTACACAGCCATACATGGAGCTACAGCCACAGTACACAGCCATACATGGAGCTACAGTCACACTAAACAACCATACATGGAGCTATAGTCACAGTACACAGCCATACATGGAGCTACAGCCGCAGTACGCAGCCATACATGGAGCTACAGCCACAGTACACAGCCATACAGGGAGCTACAGGAGCACAACACAGCCATACATGGAGCTGCAGTACACAGCCATACATGGAGCTACAGTCACAGTACACAGCCAAACATAGAGCTACAGCCGCAGTACACAGCCATACAGGGAGCTACAGCCGCAGTACACAGCCATACATGGAGATACAGCCATAGTACACAGCCATACATGGAGCTACAGCCACAGTACACAGCCATACATGGAGCTACAGCCATTGTACACAGCCATACATGGAACTACAGCCACAGTACACAGCCATACATGGAGCTACAGTCACAGTACACAGCCATACATGGAGCTACAGCCACAGTACACAGCCATACATGGAGCTACAGCCACAGTACACAGGCATACATGGAGCTACAGCCACAGTGCACAGCCATGCATGGAGATACAGCCACAGTCCACAGCCGTACATGGAGCTACAGCCACAGTACACAGCCATACATGGAGCTACAGCCACAGCTCACAGCCATACATGGAGCTACAGCCACAGTACACAGCCATACATGGAGCTACAGCCACAGTACACAGCCATACATGGATCTACAGCCACAGTACACAGCCATACATGGAGCTACAGTCACACTAAACAACCATACATGGAGCTATAGTCACAGTACACAGCCATACATGGAGCTACAGCCGCAGTACGCAGCCATACATGGAGCTACAGCCACAGTACACAGCCATACAGGGAGCTACAGGAGCACAACACAGCCATACATGGAGCTGCAGTACACAGCCATACATGGAGCTACAGTCACAGTACATAGCCAAACATAGAGCTACAGCCGCAGTACACAGCCATACAGGGAGCTACAGCCGCAGTACACAGCCATACATGGAGATACAGCCATAGTACACAGCCATACATGGAGCTACAGCCACAGTACACAGCCATACATGGAGCTACAGCCATAGTACACAGCCATACATGGAGCTACAGCCACAGTACACAGCCATACATGGAGCTACAGTCACAGTACACAGCCATACATGGAGCTACAGCCACAGTACACAGCCATACATGGAGCTACAGCCACAGTGCACAGCCATGCATGGAGATACAGCCACAGTCCACAGCCGTACATGGAGCTACAGCCACAGTACACAGCCATACATGGAGCTACAGCCACAGCTCACAGCCATACATGGAGCTACAGCCGCAGTACACAGCCATACATGGAGCTACAGCAGCAGTACACAGCTATACATGGAGCTACAGCAGCAGTACACAGCCAAACATAGAGATACAGCCGGAGTACACAGCCATACATGGTGCTACAGAAAGTTTCTATGTAACCCACAACCATATGTTTGTCAATAGGATGTATCCCCAGCGATGTTTGGGGTGTATATTGATCATAGCTTTTGAGAAATATTCGTTAATTTATTAATACATATATGGAGCAGAAGTACAAGTTTACTCATAAAGCCAAGTCCAGTGATATCCAATGCTTGTTCTGTGACTACACCTGAACAGGGCTGTATCCTCCTGTATAATACTCTGCAGATCCCCTTTGTGCCCCTTGTATCTGACCACTATTCAGACACTTTATACATGAGCATTTTTTCAGCTCCCTCTAAATTTCTTGTTTAGGACTGCCCCACAATTAAACAGGCGAGAGAACACTTGGACGCCTTGTTGTTTCCTTGGTTCTGGTACAGTTTTATAGTATGTTGCTTTTTGTGTGTTATGAGTTTTGTTCTGGTGCTGTATTTATATAGTGAGCTGTGGTTTGGTGCTGTTTTTACATACTGGGGCTTATTTACTAAGGGTGCGTGGATTGCATTTCCATCGGACTTCCCGACATTTTCGGGATTTGCGCCGGGGATTTAGCAGGGGATTGTGTTGCATGCCATCGGATTTTGGCGCAGCGTCACAGGCTTTCATGCGACAGAAATCGCCCGGCGGGCCCGGCAGGCGATCCGACTGATTCGGACTGAGCTCCGGAATTAAGATTAAAATTGTGTCGCAACCAATGCAATTACATGCACCAGGAAGAAGAAGGTGAACTCCGGCGGACATGAGCGCGGAAGCAACGCATGCAGAATATTGGGCAATGCACTTTCGGGAACTCAGAGGGAGCGGGTAAGTAAATGTGCCCCACTGAGTGTGGTTCTGGTACTGTATTGAGCTTGGCTCCAAAGCTGCATTCATCATATGAACTTGGTTCTGGTGCTGTATTTATATACTAGGTGTGTCTCTGGTACTGTATTTATATACTGAGCTGTGCTTTGGGGCTGTAATTACATATGGAAGTGTGGTTCTGGTACTGTACCGAGCTTGGCACCAATGCTGCATTCATGGTATGAGCTTGGTTCTGGTGCTGTATTTATATACTAAATGTGGCTCTGGTGCCGTATTTATATACTGAGCTGTGCTTTGGTGCTGTTTTTACATACTGAGTGTGGTTATGGTACTGTATTGAGCTTGGCTCCAATGCAACATTCATGGTATGAGCTTGGTTCTGGTGCTGTATTTATATACTAAATGTGGCTCTGGTGCTGTATTTATATACTGAGCTGTGCTTTGGTGCTGTTTTTACATACTGAGTGTGGTTCTGGTACTGTATTGAGCTTGGCTCCAATGCAACATTCATGGTATGAGCTTGGTTCTGGTGCTGTATGTATGTATTTATTTATAAAACGAATTATGATATCATCAAACATTGGGGCAGATTCATCAATGGTCTACAGTTTTGTGACTATATGACTAAGGGTCTTGGCTTCTATCAATGGAGTAAATCTTGTCCTATAGTGTTCCTTCTGAGTAGAATGGATAGAAAGAGGATTGCCCTTATGATATTGGCAGCGTAGGCATGGTAGATACTTTCTGTATTTTGTGGGGATTAGCAGTAGTGAGGGTGGTGAAGGTCGGAGGTCACCGGCTCATTGTCTCCCCCTCATTGTCCCTGGTATAAAGGTCTACCATGAATGAGTGTAGGTGGGGGGTGTCGGGCCTAGGTGGGGCAGGCTATAGTCTATGCGGGTGTCATAGGGCATGTTATTATAGTGGAAGTCTCTGAGGTCCTGCTGAAACGTGGAACGTTGAATACAGAGAGGATTTCCAGCACAGACATGATGTCAGGCCAAGGCCCGAGGTCTCCATTGTAAGGAGGAGCTCATGCAGAACGAAAACCTTTCTGCCGATTCTGTAGAAGCCGTTCCTCCCATATCATTGAGTTTTTTTCCCCTTTAACAAAGTTATCGTCTGTCAATCTGCTTATCCAGAAAGATGCGGCCACTTCCCGTCCTCCATGGCTTTGCTGAGCTCGGCACAATGCAAACTTGATCCTTTGGATAATTTGCAGTTGTCGCGCTCGTGCAGTCACTCCGTTGCTTTGTTCTATATTAAAGGGCCGGCGCTTAACGAAGTTCTACCTGTATAATATTTATAGTTACTTTCTAAGAATTTTTGAAATTTTTGGGGACGCCAAAGCCAATTTCTTGATTTTCTGCTGTAGCCAGAAATTTAGACCTATGTATCTAACAGCCTCGTTGCTTCATGATTAAAGGGATGGACCCCCACTCCCTTTAATATGGGGGCAGATTTACTTACCCGGTCCGTTCACGATCCAGCGGCGCGTTCTCTGCGCTGGATTCGGGTCCGGCCGGGATTCATCAAGGCAGTTCCTCCGACGTCCACCAGGTGGCGCTGCTGCGCTGAAGTCCGCTGGAATGCCTCGAAATACACCGGCCTATCCAGGATGAAGGTGAGTGAAATTTTTGCGACACAATATTTTTTTTAAATGCGGCGGTTTTTCCGAATACGTCGGGTTTTCGTTCGGCCACGCCCCCCAATTTCCGTCGCGTGCATGCCGGCGCCGATGCGCCACAATCCGATCGCGTGCGCCAAAAACCCGGGGCAATTCAGGTACAATCGGCGAAAATCAGAAATATTCTGGTAACACGTCGGGAAAACGCGAATCGGGCCCTTAGTAAATGACCCCCATGGTCTTTTGAGGTTTATCCCATATGAATAAAGCCAGACCCGTGAATATATGATCCTCATCCCACGTCTGACAACCAAAAACCACGACAAAGACCGATAAGTACAATATTGAAAAAGTTCAAAAACTTTCAAAAACTATAAAACAAAAATAATTCCCCCCCCCCACCTCCGCCAATAATATAAGTACAGGACGCTGAGACCCTCCCCCCCATATTCATAGCATAACACAGAGTCCTCTGCGCAGAATGTATCATTGTGTTTAATTTAAAAAAAATTGCACATTGCGGTTTAAAAGGATCAAACTTTGTTCAGGAATTTTTGTAAAATTTCCAAAATCTTAAAGTTTAGAAAAAAAAAAAATCACACCACACAGGAAAAATTCTTCAGTTCACACAGTAAATACTTGTTTAGTCTCCCTGAGGTTCCAGTTTGTTTAGGATTCTGAAATAAAAAAAACAAAATTATATAAATTGGGGAATAATTTTTGGGAATTTTTTTTTTTTTTTTGCAATTTAATCTAAGCTTTGTCTAGAAGATTATTTATTGCTGTAATTATGTTGGTAAAGATTGAGGTAATTTAGCCCAGGGCAAATACTGGATGGAGTTTGCACAAATTCTGCCTCTTTTTGGGTTGAGACCAGAAAAATTTACTTGTGGCAGCTCATCCCATATAGATTAATACAACTAGTTTTAATTTGAATACTATGAGCGCCCCCTTGTGGAGGCTGAAAGTAGCTGGTATGATAGTTTCACAACAAGGAGGAAAGCAGTTCAGTCCCAGGCTCCTCCCATAACAGTCACATGACCATGATGACCAGTGATTTTATCGACAAGGCACTGAGTATCACTGCATGTAATGTAATTTGTGTGCGTCTATCATCCTGTACCATCTTTTGGCCTTTAGGTCCTTTTAGATCCCAGGGTCTAGGTGTAACTGTTACCCTTGCAAATTGTATAGTTAGACTCCTGGGAGCACTTAAAAGAATTTTCCAGGTTAAAAATATTGATAACTGATCTTTACATGAGGTCATCAATACCAGATTGGTGGTGGTCCAACATCCAACATGCCCACCACTCAGTTATGCCGAAATGACACAGGAAGCAGACAGCACCCCTCTCCGGGTGGTGGCCGGATCTGGTTACGGCAGATCAGATACCATTTACTACCAGTTAACAATTGGTGGGATTGAGCGGAACCCGGATCTTTGCGGTACAGGTCCGGCCATCATGAGTTATGAATATTTTAAGCCCCTCTTAATAAAATAACCCAAACTGATAAAGTAGAGCCTTACATTCCCGGTTAGGATAGTAGCACCAGGCTGTCCCAGGGTCACTTGAGTTATAGCAGCATCCTTGGGAATAGCACTCAGCGTCACTAATCCCGGGGTAGCCGCAGGCTTTTCGATCACTGGGGCTCACAGAGCATTGAGCCTTATCTGTGATGGACACAGGAAAGACAATTTCTTATGTGTTGTACATTTTTGAGGGCTTCCAGAAGTTTCGGAATGTGATTGTAAGGGTGGTTGGAGTTGGCCAACTGTAAGACGTGTTGATGGCCTTATGTTGGTTAACAAGTGTGAACCGTGGGCAGAACCCCTGTTTATAATAGGAGGTACTTGTGGGCTGGACAAGGTAAGAGTGGGGGTGGACTGGAGATCGAAGGGGGCTTATTCAGTGGTCTACATGGTCTGACTGTGCTACTCTACCTCCCCAGTGAGATGATTTGCTTGTTACAATGGATAACTTGTATGTGTGTCTTGGGTGCACCTAGTTGAAGACCATGACTTACTAATTACAGTAGGACCTTATCACTGTAGGCCCCAAGGCTTAGTTAGACCAGCTAAGACACCTTGGTCATCCTCTGGCCATCAGGATACTAGTAAGCTTTACTCTACTGGTATCATTGCACCTCCTCGCCACCCAGGCTCCACTTGTGACTTCTGCTTTCACACCTCCTATGGCTTATGTTTCTAAGACACATGATAATAAGTGATAATTGATCATGAAATGTCTTACATTGTCCATTCGGGTAGTAGCACCATTTGGTCCCTGGTTCACTGGAGTTGAAGCAGCATCCTCTGGAATAGCACTCGGTATCGCTGATGCCGGGGTAGCCGCAGTCTTTTCGGTCGGTGGCATTCACAACACAATGGGCTTTATCTGTAATGGATACACGATGGATTCTACATATTGTTCTATAGATGTTGAGGGCTTCAAGGTCTCTACGAGTGTCAGATGTAAGGACCCCATGCACGTTAGGACAAAAGTCGGATGTGACTACTACTACTGTGTCTATTTTATGTGTATGGAGGGCTATTAACTTTCATCTGACAGATAATTATGATTGAAGCAACAGCCCCAAATATTCTTGTCCTCGGGGGGAATAGACCTCCACCAGGAGCATCGGCTTACTCACAAGCACATGTGGTCAAAGTATAACCAATGATAGGACCCAATTCCAAAAAGGGAAATGTAGGACCTGGACCAGATACACATAAAAAGTTTGTGAATGTTACACAATTGTCTGAAAATACCTTGTTCCTGAGAGAAGAAGCACCAGTTCACCCCTGGGATACTGGAATCGAAGCAGCAGTTTCTCTTGAAGCATTCGGAAGAGCTGATTCCCGGGTAGCCACAATCCCTTCTCTTGTAGGGGTCGACTCCACATTTAAATTGCTCATTGGCTGGTAAAATGATAACAAACAAAACATCATAAAAATATAATCATAAAAAACTAATTTGAATCAAAAATGTTCCACTCCAAGGACCCACGACACCCATGGATGTGTTGTTTGAAGGGGTTGTCCTGATTATAAGACCCATTTTCATGCAGCCTGAGTGAATTCTGAGTTTAAACATAGAAAGAGGACAATCCTCTGTTCAGGATTCTTATCTCTCGAGTGGAGATTCTGGAGGACCATTCCTGTCCTGCATTACACAGACAGACTATAAATGTGAAGGGACATTGTGTAATACCCATTTTGTCCTCGGGGGATGCTGCAGGGAAATTAAACACTTAGGGGGACATTAATCATAGGGGGTCTCAGGTTCGCCTATTTTTGCGCCTGGTTTGCTCTTCTTTTTGGCTCCTGATCTATGATGGATCTGGTTCTGCCTTAGTGAATGCACTTTGGAATTGTCTCAGGTCCGATTCATTTGCGCCTAAATTTGCGCCAAATTTGTCTCAAATTATTAGATCTCATTTGTGAGCAATAATGAAAGGAGACTGAGAAAATGTGACAGAACGTTCAGGGCGTCATCTCTGCACAAAAACCTCTCATTGTGATGTAACTGCAGGGACTAAAAGTTACAGAGATGTATTTTTATTATAATGTACAGTAAATGGAGACTGATAATATTCTCAGATCTGTACAATAAGACAATAATCACTCCCAGAGATGATCCCATAGACAATGATGAAGTCGTTACTGGAGAAATGTTACATTATAAAACTGCTCCGAAGTATTTTCCATGTTGCATAGAGGGGATTCTTCATTTGGGAACCTAAAATGTATGTTTTTAGTAATGAAAAGTGATTTTTTTTTGGAAGTGCACCTGCTCAGAGGAGGTGCATTTTTGCGCCTATTTTGCGCCTTTTTAGGCGCAAATTAGTGATAGATGCGAGCAAATATCATAAATGCGCCTAATTAATGAGATGCGCCAGATTTTTGCGCTAAAAAACGCTCAAAACAGTCTAACAGACTATGATTAATGTCCCCCTTAGTTCCACATATTTTACAGCTGAGTGCTGGATGTCCCAGCTGGTGGACACCATGAGATTGACCTATTGTATTGTCAAGTAGTCTTTGTAGCCGGTATGGATTGAGCCCCATTAGTAGATGGAGGATAGGAACCCTTACTCTGCCCTTTGGGGTAGAAGCACCATTTCACTCCGGGAACACTTGAGTTGAAGCAGCATCCTCTGTTCAAACACTCGGTGGAGCTAATTCCGGGGTAACCGCAGTCGCTCCTGTCGGAGGGGTTCACGGAGCACTGAGCCTGATCTGTAATAAATATATTATATTGTTAGTCCCGGTTTATACTTGAGGCTTCTGTGACTCCAATATCCTAGTAGTTACTTTGTGTCTGGGTGTAGAAGCACCAGTTCACGCCGGGAATAGTGGAGTTAAAGCAGCAGTTTCTCTTGGCACATTCTGAGGAGCTGATCCCGGGATACCCACAATTCCTTCTCTGGTATGGGGAGCCGCCACACTGATTTACTACAGCATCTGTACCTAAGAGGGAGAAGGGTTAATACCGATTGGTTAAGTTCATTTATATAAAATTTCGGCAATTATTTCTCCTACAACTCCAGTAAAAGTGCCTCCCCTGCTGATCAGGAGCACAGACAGGGCCTAATAACAAACAGGGCCCAGATGGGCATCACCATGGTCCGCGTGAGGCCTATACCACATGGTGTGTACTAATGCCTTAGCTGGTGGTGAACACTGGTACTGCATAGGCTTCTATATGATGGGAGTAGTGAGTCAGGTTGAAGCAGGGCCCTCAATTTGGGACCAACAAGTGGTGGTCACCATGACTTTCATGGTCAAGTAAGAAAGCAAAGCATTACACATGGGTGGTTTGGGCAGCAGCCCAGGGCCCAAGGCTTCGAGGGGGGCCATAGTCACCTAAACCAACCACAAGTGGCCACTGATTTGATACTGCCCGGAGCTAATAAAGAGACGGAACACCAGCTGGATATTCCTTATACATGTGTTCCTGTTCCCTTTCAGGACCTTTCGTGGCCCTTCAAAATTTCTCAAAGTTCAGAACTAAAAATTGAGAGAAGAGACCCATCCTCAGTTTCCAAGTGGAGTTATTCTGTTACCACATGTAGGAAGTAAATACTATTATAAAATGTGCCATGTTGAGGGCCCACAATTTTCAAACAGCTCAGAGCCCATGGACATCTCTATTCCCCCGTTATCCATCAAGTAACCTGAGCAATTTTTGGGGCCCTGCAGCTTGGGGGTCCCCACAAGGACATCAACATGGTTTAAGGCTATGGCAGAGCAGGGAGCACTAGGCACCTGGACTTCAGAGTTACAATACACATTTAGGGACCGGCAGACATAACTTTACTTGGAGGTCCTACAATACCACAAAGGGTTCAGGGCAAGACCCAGGGACGAGACATAGAGCCGACCTTATAGCATCTATGTCTGGCAACGAGGCAATGACTTGAGTGCTCAAAGGGATAGGGAGTTCACCATTGTACCCCCAATAGAGTGCTACGAGAGAGCTACAGAGAGCTGCACCCTCCACACCCTCCGTACCGATATATAGGAGACTAGTTCTATAACTGAATGAACTTACTTTCTTTTTTCGGGTAGAAGCACCATTTAACTCCAGCAACACTGGCATTGAAGCAGCATCCTCTGGAGTAGCACTCCGTGTCGCTGATACCGGGGTATCCACAGTCTTTTCTATCCGCCGGCTCCACAGCGCACTGAGCCTTATCTGTAAAGAAGGCAGAACATCCTTTATCCGTACAAAACCAAAATCAAATGTTTTTGTTACCACCGTCGTATGACTTTTTGGAAAAAGTTGGATCCATGTTCATTGGCAAGACTTAACATGACATAGAGTAAGTCAGGGGTGAACCTGCTCCCCAATTTGCTGCAGGTGGTGCTGCCTGAGGCAGGAGGCTCAAGTCGCCTCACGTCCGCTGCACTTGTGGAGTAAGTTCTTGAACCAGTAACTATGCAAAACTTCTAATCACCCATATTTCTCTACACACTGAACTAAAAAAAAAAAAAAATTCCCCAGTCCCCACCGAAAGAACCGGGGAACTGCTGGGACCCGAGCAGCAATTTTTTAAACATTTTTTAGTTGGAAGTTTTAGAGCGGAAGTGTTAATGTTCCCCCAAAGTATGAAATATTCCAAAAAGTTGCAAAAATGTTGGTACAAGCTGAAGTGGCTATTATAAACGTTCTCCAACAAGTCTTCAGTCCATGGAGGACACAATGGGGCACATTTACTTACCCGGTCCTGTCGCGATCCCGCGGCGCATTGTCCATTCGGGTCAACGCGTTGGATTCGGGTCTTCCGGGACTCACTAAGGTCTGTGCGCCCGATATCCACCAGGTGTCGCTGCTGTGCCGAGGTCCGCCGGAGTTCACCTTCTCCTTCTCGGTGCATGTAAGTGCTGATCACAGTTTTTCCGAATCTGTTGGGTTTTCCGACGGCCACGCCCCCCGATTTCTGTCACGTGAAAGCCGACGCCGATGCGCCAAAATCTGATCGCGTGCGGCAAAATCCCGGGGGAATTCAACGCAAATCGGAAATTGACGGGAAACACGAAGAAAGTGCTGCGTTTGGACCCTTAGTAAATGAGCCCCATAAGATCCAATATTTCTCAGAATGTACCTTGTGTCTGGGAGTAGAAGCACCAGTTAACCCCTGGGATGCTGGGATCGAAGCAGCAGCTTTTCTTGGCACATTCCGAGGAGCTGATTCCGGGGTAACCACAATTCCTTCTCTTGTAGGGGAAGACTCCACATGGATAATGATCGTTCACTGGCAGAATTAATAAAAAAAAAAAAATCAGTAATTTGGTTGCTTGAAAGAGAAGACACGTGACGGCCCCTCTATGGTGTCAGGGTGCGACCAGCAGTACGGAGAGGAGGTCACGGGATCTAGTATCAGCACTGACATTCAGTTTTCATGTTTGATAGTTGTGGTGATATTACATGAGTAGCAGTAGATGGCAGTATTGTGTAAGCCATGTATAACACTCATGTATGGTGGTGTGAGGACTGTATAGCAGTATTATATAGTATATGGGGACTGTATGGCAGTATTATATAGTATATGAGGACTGTATGGCAGTATTATATAGTATATGATGACTGTATGGCAGTATTATATAGTATATGAGGACTGTATGGCAGTATTATATAGTATATGAGGACTGTATGGCAGTATTATATAGTATATGAGGATTGTATGGCAGTATTATATAGTATATGAGGACTGTATGGCAGTATTATATAGTATATGGGACTGTATGGCAGTATTATATAGTATATGAGGACTGTATGGCAGTATTATATAGTATATGATGACTGTATGGCAGTATTATATAGTATATGAGGACTGTATGGCAGTATTATATAGTATATGAGGACTGTATAGCAGTATTATATAGTATATGAGGACTGTATAGCAGTATTATATAGTATATGAGGACTGTATGGCAGTATTATATAGTATATGAGGACTGTATGGCAGTATTATATAGTATATGAGGACTGTATGGCAGTATTATATAGTATATGAGGACTGTATAGCAGTATTATATAGTATATGGGGACTGTATAGCAGTATTATAGTATATGAGGACTGTATAGCAGTATTATATAGTATATGAGGACTGTATGGCAGTATTATATAGTATATGAGGACTGTATAGCAGTATTATATAGTATATGAGGACTGTATGGCAGTATTATATAGTATATGAGGACTGTATGGCAGTATTATATAGTATATGAGGACTGTATGGCAGTATTATATAGTATATGAGGACTGTATAGCAGTATTATATAGTATATGGGGACTGTATAGCAGTATTATAGTATATGAGGACTGTATAGCAGTATTATATAGTATATGAGGACTGTATGGCAGTATTATATAGTATATGAGGACTGTATGGCAGTATTATATAGTATATGAGGACTGTATAGCAGTATTATAGTAAATGAGGACTGTATGGCAGTATGTGGTGGTCTGAGACTCTGGGGGATATTTATCAGGACCTCTGCGCACCGCCTGTGGTGCAGAGGCCCTGAAATAATCGCAAATGTTAGCTTATTGTTAGCTTTTGCGATTATTTTCCCCAATCCGCCACCTTCACGCCAGTGGGGCGTGAAGGGGCGTGAAGGGGGGGGGGGGGGCTCGGCCGGACGGGAGTGGCCAGTGCGGGGCGTTACTGTCCCCGCGCCTGCGCACTCGCTGCTGTCGGCGACTTTTCATACGTGAAAGGGCCTGGCGTAGGTTAAACGCTGTGCTGCTGGCAGCCCAAAACATCAAGAGGCTTCTGCGAATTTGCAGCGGCGGGGCTATCACACGCTGGCGCACGAGCGCCAGCGTATGATAAATATCCCCCTATGTGTCTATGAGGAGTAAGTATGTGGAGAATGTAGAGATAAGAATAAGGAATCTCTTACTCTGCTCCTGTGAGTAGAAGCACCATTTCACCCCGGGAACACTGGAGTTGAAGCAGCATCCTCTGTGATAACAATCCTTGGCGCTAATTCCGGGGTAACCGCAGTCGATTCTCTCCGAGGGGCTGACAGCGCACTGCGCCTGATCTATAACACACGGCGCACCAATGTTTTCCAGTCATTATCACAGATTTTTACGTGTGATGTCAGTGTTTACCTTGTTCTAGGACTTACCTTCTGCCTGACTGTAGAAGCACCAGTTCACCTCGGGGATCCTGGCATCATAGCAGCAGTCCCTCTTGGTGCAATCGGCAGAGCTAATCCCGGGATACCCACAATTCCTTCTCAGCTGAGGAGACCCTCCACAATCCTTCACATCACTGACTACTAGAATGAAGAAAACATATTACAAAGATTGTACGAGTATGACACAATATTTTAAGATGATTTTACAAATTACCATAACTGGCTTCATAATATTAACAAAATCTTCTTCTTAAAGGGGAAGTCCATCTAAAACATTTCAAAGCAGGTGTTGGACATTGTATCTAGTGTATTATCCGATTGATGATTGGATTTTTTTTATATTTCTTGAAAGTTTTCTGTCTTGACAAATTGAATCCTGTGACACATTGGGGCACATTTACTAAGGGTCCGCTTTGCCCTGAATTGCCCCGGATCGGATTGACTGATTAGGACAAACCGCAGAATTTAAAATACAAATTGTGTCAGCACTCACATACACCGGGAAGAAGATGGTGAACTCCGGCGGACCTCAGCGGGGGAAGCAACACATGCGGGAAATCGGGCGCACAAGCTAAGTGAATCACGGAAGATCCGAATCCTCTTATGCAACGCACAGTGGGGATCGCGATGGGACGGGTAAGTAAATGTGCCCCATTTTGTGGACACAGAACACATTGGGGCACATTTACTAAGGTTCTGCGGACCGCATTTCCGTCAGGTTTCCTGACTATTTTCGTTTTGCGACGTATATAATAGGGGCTTTTCGGCGCACGCGATCAGATGCCAACTTTCATGCGACACAAATCGGGGGACGTGGCCGTCAGACAACCCGACTGATTCGGACTAAGCACGGGATTTAAAATTCAAGACACGCACTCACATGCACCGGGAAGAAGAAGGTGAACTCCGGGGACCTGAGCGGGGAAGCGACACATGCAGGATATCGGGCGCACGATCTTGGCGAATCGCGGCGGACTTCGCCCTCGTCGGACAGTCCGGATCGGGATCGCAACAGGACTGGGTAAGTAAATGTGCCCCATTGTGAACTTAGGGTGCCCTGTACTTCTCCAAGGTAAACCAATCCAATGAATCGTCAGTTTATAAGTTCCTGACCTCATTGTGTATTCAGATGGTTTTGGTCTGATAAAGGGTGTAACTTGTACGTCTATGGTCCCTTATTGTGCCTCCTTGTGTTATATAATGGTATAATTGGTTACAGGATGGAGTCTTCGTGAAGGCACCACAATACAGGATAATGAATACCATGAGTCCCATGAATGGTGAGTGTAGAGAAGGGAGTCACACTTGGGTTTTGAGGGAACCTGATTTTACATTGGGATCCAGAAACTTTAAGCTACATCTTCCCTAGAAATTTAATGTAGTATAGAAATATTTTAAAAACTTGGATTTAGGTAGACTGAACATAGAAGACCTGAGACCAAAACTCAACAGATGTCTATGGTTCCATCTGGAAATGGATACTAGAACAAGTAAACATTGGTGAGTTTTGATGTTGGCCAAGAGTTTTCTGAATACTATGAATGGCAAAAAGAAGAAACCTCAGGTTACTTTGACTACACCGAGATCCGGATAACCAAAATATCTATTCTGAAGCCTAACTCTTAGAAGAAAGATTATATGTGAGTAGAAAAGATGAGGAACATGAACAATGACTTGGTAGATTGCATGAATTGTAAGCATTTCTGTCAGGAACCAGGGACAGTGGACCCACTGTAATACCACGAGCGATGACGTAAGCCGACACCTGGGAGTGGAATCTAAGTGGTACCCGTTTTTTTTTTACCAGAGCGGATTGGACTTGCTGCAGCGTGGTACCACCAGGTTGCTCCACAGGTGCGACTTTGCTCGCAGTGGTGGCCAAGTAGAAGTAGAGAGTCGTACAGCAGAAACATAGTCAGGGACAGGCAGGAGGTCAGGGCAGGCAGCACCGGATCAGAGTTGGGGACGTAGCGGAAGGTCTGGCCAGGCAGCAAAAGATCAAGGTCAGGAACGTAGAAGGGGGTCACAATGGAAATCACACAGGCAGTAGGAAACAGCTTTCTCAGAGGCATGGAGCACAAAGATCCGGCAGAGGACACAGGAAGGGGCCAGATGTTTAACAAGGAAGGCTGCCGGCCAGCGCCAATCATCGGCGCGCTGGCCTTTTAAATGTTTGAAAGCGTATGGACCACCACTGTAGAGAGGAGACACGCTGCAGCCGGGCACTTGAGGCACAGAGGGCACACATTGAGAAACCCCTAGATGCAAACCCAGCACAACATCTACAAACTATTTTCAGAATGATATAAAGTCCTCCTCATCTCCACATCCCACCGTCAGGTCAACTTCATATGAAGAACCGTAAGGGTCCTTAAGAACATGGTCAAAAACACAAGGTTTGGCTTCTTTCACAAATGGTTTCTCATAGTGGTTGAGATAAATAAAGTAAATAAGTCTTAGTCCTGATGGTCCTTAGTCTCCAATAATCATTTTGCCATCTTGTAGTAAACCTGTACTGTCAACTTTGCTCATTTTGCATGACATGTTTTTTTTGGAGGTCTTTTTAAACAAAAATCTTTTCTTTAAAAGGTCTTCGACAAGATTAGAGAACTCAAGATACATGAATACACTTACCAAGTTCTTCAGTACTTCCACCATGAGTGATACCATCTTCCTCACAGGCTAAAGTCTGAGCTCCGAGTAGGATGAGTAGTGTCGCGAGAAGGTACAACTTAAGAGCCGCCATGGATGCTTTGGCCTTCTTCTACGTCGGGAAGGTCCAATGCGTGGTCCACCAGTGAGGAGCCGTATTTATAGCAGAGATATGTATTGGAAAAGAACGGTGAAGATTTACTCAAGGTGGGAATGGATAACGCCATTGCTCCAACCTATAGTATTTCAGCCACGCATGTTAAGGTCAAGGATGTTATCGACCGGGGAGGACAGAAGACTGTTTGTATTTCGATACTTGGAAATTCTGTGGTTATTATGGATGCTCATAAGTAACTTTTTTCAATGGCCATCAATCACTATGTAATGACAGGTAGAGTGGATGTAAGGTGTAAGAGTTGGGTGTATGAGTGACTGTATTGCTATCAGTAGATAAGTCTCATTAACTGGCCATTTGTTACCATATAGCTTGTAATGTACTGATAGAGTCTTGTTGGGCTTGTGCGTGTGCGGTTAGTAGATGCATAGAAACCATGGAAGTTCCTTTTGCCCATATTTCTCTGTATGTATACAAAGGGCTGGGCGAATCAGCACGTAGGCAGATCCTTGCCTACCCTACGCTGAACAAGTTCTTCATGGGGTACATCGTCTCTTGGGGCTTTTAATAAGCCTTGGTGGTAGTTTGATGTAATTGGTTTGAGTTGGGGGTAATTGGCTTAGGAAAAACCGTCCGAATTGTCCAGTTTTGACTGGTTTTGCCAATATCTGTATAGGACCTCTCAGTATTTGGTAAACTTTTCACAAATATGAATAAGGGAACGGAGAGGGAATAGCTGTCAATCAAATGAGATTTCTGCCAAAAATAACTCATTTGTATGGGAAACCTTGGGAAAGTTATGGAAGACTTGAAGGTTCCATGACCCAATGTGAAGAGGTCCTACCTACTATCTACCAGTTTTAGTATCCATGTACTTATATATCAGAAGGGCCATTGTTTTACCTCCCAAATAGCTAAAAACCCTGTATTCTAATTTTTAACCTGGGACCACCCCATAGACTATACATACGTGAAGAGTTAGGAATCTCCTGCCCCATGCTGAGCACAGAGCTGATGGCCCTGCAGTCCACAGCAATAACCACGGAGTAGTAAAAAAAAAAAAACTTTTAATGACAATAATCATTTTATTTGCAACCAAAAATGTGTAACAAATAGAGATGAGCGAACATGCTCGTCCGAGCTTGATGCTTGATCGAGCATTAGCGTACTCGAAACTGCTCGTTGCTCGGACGAATACTTCGCCCGCTCGAGAAAATGGCAGCTCCCGCCGTTTTGCTTTTTGGCGACCAGAAACAGAGCCAATCACAAGCCAGGAGACTCTGCACTCCACCCAGCATGACGTGGTACCCTTACACGTCGATAGCAGTGGTTGGCTGGCCTGATCAGGTGACCCTGGAATAGACTAGCCCCTGCCCGCGCTGCTCGGATCATTCTCTGTCTGGATGCCGCTAGGGAGAGAGCTGCTGCTGGTCAGGGAAAGCGTTAGGGTGTTCTATTAGCTTACTGTTAGGCAGGAGTGATTCTACAAGAACCCAACAGCCCTTCTTAGGGCTACAATAACGTTATACTTTTTTTTTTTTGTTTGCTTGTGGCTGGGCTTGCTGGCACTAGTAGTGCAGCTAGTACCATATTGTGAGGAATTTGCAGGGGGACTTGCTACCGTTGTGTTTAGCTCTTAGTGACACACATATCCATCTCAAACACCAAAGTGGGAAAATTTATTAGGGGTTTGATTTCAATTAGGCACAGTCTGCCAGTTTCTTTTTATTTTACGTTTATTTTTTCATAACTCAGTGTCATCTCATCTGGCATAGTAGTGTGCTTTCATACTTGGCTAGAAAATAGCCATAGGAGAATCCAAACGGCTTACTTACGCCTACAATAGCGTTATATATATTTTATTTCTGGTTGAGCTGCTGGTGGCTGTACTTGCTGCAGTGCATCTACTAGCCAATTGTGAGGAATTTGGAGTGAGACTTGCGACCGCTGTGTTTTGCGCTTAGTGACGCACATATCCATCGCAAAGACCGAAGTGGGAAAATTTATTAGGGGTTGGATTTCAATTAGGCACAGTCTGCCATTTCCTTTTTATTTTACGTTTATTTTTTCATAACTCAGCGTCATCTCATCTGGCATAGTAGTGTGCTTTCATACTTGGCTAGAAAATAGCCATAGCAATAGGATAGCATCGTTTGGTTTTAAAAACTAAAAAACACACAAAAAAAAAAAAAACACAAAAAAAAAGTAAAAAAAAAATTAAAGTTATAACTCTCATTTTCAAAATGTTTAACCCGAGGGCTAGGGGTAGAGGACGAGGGCGGGGACGTGGGCGTCCAACTACTGCAGGGGTCAGAGGCCGTGGTCCTGGGCGGGGTGAGACACCACCTGCTGATGAGGGAGCAGGGGAACGCCGCAGAGCTACACTCCCTAGGTTCATGTCTGAAGTTACTGGGACTCGTGGTAGAGCACTGTTGAGGCCACAACAGTGCGAACAGGTGATGTCGTGGATTGCAGACAATGCTTCGAGCAATTTGTCCACCAGTCAGTCTTCCACGCAGTCCACCCATGTCACCGAAATCGGCACTCCTCCAGCTCTTGCACCTCAGTCTCCTCCCCCCCAGTCTGCCCCCTCCCAGGAAAATTTGGCATTTGAACCGGCATACTCTGAGGAACTGTTTTCTGGACCCTTCCCACAGTCACAAACCACTTGTCCGGTTGCTGCTGAGCAATTTTCCGATGCCCAGGTTTTCCACCAGTCGCAGTCTGTGGGTGATGATGACCTTCTTGACGTAGTGGAAGAAGTGTGTAAAGAGGTGTCCGACGATGAGGAGACACGGTTGTCAGACAGTGGTGAAGTTGTTGTCAGGGCAGGAAGTCCGAGGGGGGAGCAGACTGAGGGATCGGAGGATGATGAGGTGACAGACCCAAGCTGGGTTGATAGGCCGGGTGAACACAGTGCTTCTGAGACGGAGGAGAGTCCTCGACCAGAACAGGTTGGAAGAGGCAGTGGTGGGGCCAGACGGAGAGGCAGGGCCAGAGCTGGTGCATCAGCGCCAAATGTGTCAACTAGTGAAGCTCCCGTGGCAAGGGCTCCTGCGGCGAGGGCTAGATTTTCAGAAGTCTGGAGGTTCTTTAAGGAAACACCGGATGACCGACGGACTGTGGTGTGCAACCTTTGCCAAACCAGGATCAGCAGGGGTTCCACCACTACCAGCTTAACTACCACCAGTATGTGCAGACATAAACACCCGAATCAGTGGCACCAAGCCCGTTCACCTCCGGCCGTGCATACCACTGCTCCTTCCCCTGTGTCAGCTGATAGTCAGCCCCCTGCCCAGGACCCTGGCACAAAAACCCCATCGTCGCCTCCACGATCCTCCACAGCATCCACCAGCGTTCAGCTCTCCATACCCCAGACGCTGGAGCGGAAAAGAAAATATAGTGCAACCCACCCGCACGCCCAAGCCCTTAATGTCCACATCTCCAGATTGCTTAGCCTGGAGATGCTGCCCTATAGGCTAGTAGAGACCGAGGCCTTTCGCAACCTCATGGCGGCGGCCGCCCCTCGGTATTCGGTCCCCAGCCGCCACTACTTTTCCCGATGTGCCGTCCCAGCCCTGCACCAGCACGTGTCAGACAACATAATCCGTGCCCTGACCAACGCCGTTTCTGACAAGGTCCACCTGACCACGGACACGTGGACGAGTGCTGCCGGGCAGGGCCACTATATATTGCTGACGGCACATTGGGTTAACTTGGTGGAGGCTGGGACCGAGTCTGACCCTGGGGCTGGTCATATACTGCCGATGCCGAGGATTGCGGGGCCTACCTCGGTCCAGGTCTCAAAGGCCTACTATGCCGTAACCTGGTGGCGGCTCTGCAACTCGGCAGACTGACACATGTGCCATGCCTGGCCCATGTGTTAAATCTGATAGTTCAGCGTTTCCTCAAGACATACCCCAATCTGTCTGATTTGCTCACGAAGGTGCGCCGCATCTGTGCGCATTTCAGGAAGTCCAGCCCAGATGCTGCCACTCTCAGGGCAGCGCAGCGCCGCCTCCAACTGCCCGCTCACCGACTGTTGTGCGACGTGCCCACGAGGTGGAATTCAACACTGACCATGTTATCCAGAGTTTACCAGCAGCGCAGAGCGATTGTAGACTGCCAGATGTCAACTTCCACCAGAACTGGTAGTCAGGTCAGTCAGCTTCCTCAAGTCTACAATGAGGAGTGGACGTGGATGTCTGATATCTGTCAGGTGCTGAGTAACTTTGAGGAGTCAACACAGATGGTCAGTGGCGATGCCGCCATCATCAGCCTCACCATCCCGCTGCTTGGCCTGTTGAAAAACTCTCTGATCAGCATGAAGTCGGAAGCTTTGCGCTCGTCACAAGAGACGGGGGAAGAAGATTCCCTTGTTGATAGCCAAAGCACCCTCAGGTCTGTTTCTCAGCGCATATCGGAGGAGGTGGAGGAGGATGAGGAGGAAGAGGAGGAGAATGTTGGCGAGACACAAGAGGGGAGCATTGCTCAGACCTTCACTGTTCAGCGTGTATGGGCAGAAGAAGGGGAGTTGGAGGAGTTGGAGGAGGAGGAAATGGACAGTCAGGCCAGTGAGGGGAGTGAATTCTTGCGCGTTGGGACTCTGGCGCATATGGCAGATTTCATGCTAGGCTGCCTATCCCGTGACCCTCGCGTTCAAAGAATTTATTCCAGCACCGATTACTGGGTATTCACTCTCCTGGACCCACGGTACAAGCAAAATCTTTCCACTCTCATCCCTGGAGAGGAAAGGAGTGTGAGAATGCATGAATACCAGCAGGCCCTGGTGCACAAGCTGAAACAGTATTTCCCTTCTGACAGCGCTAGCGGCAGAGTGCGTAGTTCTGCGGGACAAGTAGCGAGGGAGAGTAGGCGAGCAGGCAGCTTGTCCAGCACTGGCAAGGGTACGCTTTACAAGGCTTTTGCCAGCTTTATGTCACCCCAGCAAGACACTGTCACCTGTCCCCAGTCTCGGCAGAGTAGGGCTGATCTTTACAGAAAGATGGTGAGGGAGTACGTAGCTGACCATACCATCGTCCTAAATGATCACACAGCTCCCTACAACTACTGGGTTTCAAAGCTGGACATGTGGCACGAACTGGCGCTGTACGCCTTGGAGGTTCTTGCCTGCCCTGCCGCTAGCGTCTTGTCCGAGCGGGTTTTCAGTGCAGCTGGTGGCATCATCACCGATAAACGTACACGCCTGTCGACTGACAGCGCTGACAGGCTGACGCTTATTAAGATGAATAAAGCCTGGATTTCTCATAATTTCCAATCTCCACCAGGTGAAGGAAGCTCAACCTGAATAATTTATGCACTCCTCCTCCTCCTCATTTTCCTCCTTCTCCTCCTCTTTGTACACTAAAGCAGAAGAAACTGGCTATTTTTTGACTGGGCCCACTGGCTCTAGCTATAGTACTTTATGCATTTAATTTTTCTGGAGGGCCACCTACCCGGTCCTCTGTTTTAAACAATTTTTGGGAGTGCCACATACAGGCACTCAATCTATTCAATTTTTCTAGAGGGCCACCTACCTGCTCCTCTGGTTTGAAAACTTTTTTGGACTGCCACATACAGGCACTCAATCTATTCCATTTTTCTGGAGGGCCACCTACCTGCTCCTCTGGTTTGAAAACTTTTTTGGACTGCCACATACAGGCACTATCCAAATTAAATTGTCTCCATAGCAGCCTCCACACGTTGTCTCCATTGCTACCTCCAAAAGTCGTCCATATAGCTGCCTCCATACATCGTCCCCTTATCAAACGTGCTGTGTCAGGCACAAATTTGGGTTGTTTTCATGGATTCCACATCAAAGTTGTTAACTTTGTCGCCACCCTGCTGTGTTATCCACAAAATATACTGGCAAACTTTTACCATTTAGGGATATTATTTCAGCGCTTCTTGCGCATCTGTTTACATTCCCCTCACCCGCCATATCCCAAACTTATAAGAACGCTACTACACTTAACTTGGTGCAGGCTGGGACCGAGTCTGACCCTGGGGCTGGTCATATACTGCCGACGCAGAGAATTGCGGGGCCTACCTCGGTCCAGGTCTCAAAGGCCTACTATACCTCCTCCTCCTCCCACCCCTCTTCCACCTCCTCCTCCTCCGAATTACCATCCGTGGCCATGGCGCCATCAGTCGGTAGCTCTAGGCACAGCAGCAGTGCCGTCGCTAAGCGACAGCAGGCGGTGCTCAAACTGCTGAGCCTAGGCGATAAAAGGCACACCGCCCAAGAGCTATTACAGGGCATTCCACATCAAACTTGTTAACTTTGTCGCCACCCTGCTGTGTAATCCCCAAAATATACTGGCAAACTTTTATCATTTACCGATATTATTTCAGCGCTTCTTGCGCATCTGTTTACATTCCCCTCACCCGCCATATCCCAAACTTATAAGAACGCTACTACACTTGATCTTATACAAAAGGTTCTTAGAAGTGCTGTTTGGGGAGTAGCCTAGAGACAGGGGCTTGGATTGGCGAAAGCTCGCCTGGCAGCGGAGCGCCAGCTCCATCTCAAGATCCAACTAACATAGTTTTAACTGCAGCACCTTTAATCTACTACTAGTTCACTGCCTCCATACATGGTCCCCTTATCAAACGAGCTGTGTCAGGCAGAATTTTGGGTTGTTTTCATGGCTTCCATGTTAACTTTGTCGCCACCCTGCTGTGTAATCCACAAAATATACTGGCAAACTTTTATCATGTACCGATATTATTTGAGCGCTTCTTGCTCACCTCCTTTGGTTCCTCTCTGCCACCCATTGGTTTGAAGCCTGAGTCCATTTAGGGTATGTCGCCATGCCACTCTCTAGCCTGCTGCCGCTGCCTCTGCATGCCGTCCCCTATAGTGTCAGGGTCAATTTTTGGATGTTTTAGATGCTATCTAGCTTCATTCTGTCACTCTGTCATGGCCATGCTGTTGCCCATAATTTTGGCATAATGGTGCGATTGGGCAGCCTCAGAGGCATCCATGCATGCTGCCCCTGCTGTTTCCTGTCCATTTCCGTGGTGTTTCCATCCTTTTCTGAGGTTCCCAGGTGTTTGGCCAAGCTTCCCTGTGCAGAGCCTTGGTCCCCATGAAAAATGCTCGAGTCTCCCATTGACTTCAATGGGGCTCGTTATTCGAGACGAGCACTCGAGCATCGGGAAAAGTTTGTCTCGAATAACGAGTACCCGAGCATTTTAGTGCTCGCTCATCTCTAGTAACAAACAAAATCAAAGTCGAAAAATACATATTGATTATCATATGTAGAATTATCGAAGAAAATCCAACTTACTTTTTCCAAATTCACACTGCTAAAAACATCAGTCCTATCTGCACATAAAAAGCTCCATAGCCACTGACAAATCTTAAGGTGACACTGTAAAGGGGACAGCGAACTCTAGGACTCCAGACGACCCCCACCCACCCAAACATCCCTACCTTTTTGCCTCAGGGTATCCTAGTTCATATGGGACAACCGCGAAGATGGTCCCTCCCTGTGCCAAAGTGTGGAAACCAAACAAGGCAAACAAGCAAATAAGACAAAAGGATGGTCAGTCGTCCAAGTCACAAGAGAGACAGCTAACAAGATACAAAATCACAAATACAAGGAATAGTTAGGGAACGAGAGTCGCTGTAACAGATACATTCTGGAAATCTTCCATCTACAAAACAAAGTATAAGATAAAGGTTTTTTCCTATAACTGAAATGGGAACCCATTGTTTTCAGTTTCTTACTGCTGTGCAACTATATAGGTAGGGGCTGTACGGAGAGGGATCACAGGTTTAGCCCTCTACATACGTGGCAGGTGTCAGCTGAGTTACACAGCTGACACCTGCCGGTAACTGATACCAATCTTGGATGGCCCATTGCTATCCCTGTGATGTCATCAGAAGACGCCATACAGTTGCGGCCGGTGGAGAGTGCACCGGCAGGTGGCCATTCCTGCACACTTACTGCATCCAGTGTATTTTCGGCTGTGTTTATTTGTATGCCAAGCAGGACCTGCGCAGGCCCCGTCCAGCGGGGCTATCATACACCATTACACGAGCGCCAGCGTATGATAAATAAACCCCTATATATATATATGTGCAGTTTTATTGCAGTATATTATAAGAGTTATCAGACCTCCTAGGGTTAAAGTGCCCCAAGGGCCCTGAAATGATTGCAAAAAAAAAAGTTTAAAAAATTACACAAAATTTTAATCACACATAAAAAATAAACAAGTAAAATCATAAATATGTCAGATATCACTTCATCCCAAAATCTCGGATCTATCAAAATTTAAAAACAATTTTTTTTCCCGTAATATAGAACAAAGCCCAAATGTTGGAATCGACACTTTTTTGCCATTTTGCCAACACATAAGAATTTAAATAAAAAGTGATCAAAAGGTCACACAGTCCCCAAAATGGTATCAATGAAAACATCAGCTCGTCCTGCAAAAAATAAGACCTCAAACAGCTCCATACGCCATAAAATGGAAATGTTATTGGTGTCAGAATGAGGCGAAACTAAAACTAATTTTTTTGTACAAAAGATTAAAAAATTTTTAAAATATTCAAATATAATAAAATCTATATAAATTTGGTATCTCACTGAGCCAATGAGTAAAGTTGAGGTGTTATTTTGAGCGTTATTATCAGAATAAAAATGTTAAAACGAAGCCCATAGGAAAACTTTTTTTTTAAAATTCAACTTTTTAAATATAAATATGTTGTATTCTTATTTTAAAATTATTTTTGTCAGAATTTTTACTGTTAAACCAAATTTTAGGGATTAAATAGAAAATCTAAAAAACAATAGATGAATAATAAGTGGCTTTTACTTTTCTGCTTTTTTTTTGGAGCAAAGTGTTGCACTAGAGCTAGTGGCGTAACTCGGAGAGACAAGGCCCCCTAGCAGGCTACTGCATGGGGCCCCCCTTCCCACTTAAAATATATACATATTAGTATACTCACACATATAAATACACTCATGTGCATATACACATACACTCACCGGCCACTTTATTAGGTACACCTGTGCAGCTGCTCGTTAACACTTAATTTCTAATCAGCCAATCACATGGCGGCAACTCAGTGCATTTAGGCATGTAGACATGGTCAAGACAATCTCCTGCAGTTCACACCGAGCATCAGTATGGGGAAGAAAGGTGATTTGTGGCCTGTGAACGTGGCATGGTTGTTGGTGCCAGAAGGGCTGGTCTGAGTATTTCAGAAACTGCTGATCTACTGGGATTTTCACGCACAACCATCTCTAGGGTTTACAGAGAATGGTCCGAAAAAGAAAAAACATCCAGTGAGCGGCAGTTCTGTGGGCGGAAATGCCTTGTTGATGCCAGAGGCCAGAGGAGAATGGGCAGACTGGTTCGAGCTGATAGAAAGGCAACAGTGACTCAAATCACCACCCGTTACAACCAAGGTAGGCAGAAGAGCATCTCTGAACGCACAGTACGTCCAACTTTGAGGCAGATGGGCTACAGCAGCAGAAGACCACACCGGGTGCCACTCCTTTCAGCTAGGAACAGGAAACTGAGGCTACAATTTGCACAAGCTCATCGAAATTGGACAGTAGAAGATTGGAAAAACGTTGCCTGGTCTGATGAGTCTCGATTTCTGCTGCGACATTCGGATGGTAGGGTCAGAATTTGGCGTCAACAACATGAAAGCATGGATCCATCCTGCCTTGTATCAGCGGCTCAGGCTGGTGGTGGTGGTGTCATGGATCCATCCTGCCTTGTATCAGCGGGTCAGGCTGGTGCTGGTGGTGTCATGGATCCATCCTGCCTTGTATCAGCGGGTCAGGCTGGTGGTGGTGTCATGGATCCATCCTGCCTTGTATCAGCGGCTCAGGCTGGTGGTGCTGGTGTCATGGATCCATCCTGCCTTGTATCAGCGGGTCAGGCTGGTGGTGGTGGTGTCATGGATCCATCCTGCCTTGTATCAGCGGCTCAGGCTGGTGGTGGTGGTGTCATGGATCCATCCTGCCTTGTATCAGCGGGTCAGGCTGGTGCTGGTGGTGTCATGGATCCATCCTGCCTTGTATCAGCGGGTCAGGCTGGTGGTGGTGTCATGGATCCATCCTGCCTTGTATCAGCGGCTCAGGCTGGTGGTGCTGGTGTCATGGATCCATCCTGCCTTGTATCAGCGGCTCAGGCTGGTGGTGGTGGTGTCATGGATCCATCCTGCCTTGTATCAGCGGGTCAGGCTGGTGGTGGTGGTGTCATGGTGTCTTTGGGCCCCTTGGTACAACGCCACAGCCTACCTGAGTATTGTTGCTGCCCATGTCCATCCCTTTATGAGCACAATGTACCCTGTAACATCTGATGGCTACTTTCAGCAGGATAATGCGCCATGTCATAAAGCTGGAATCATCTCAGACTGGTTTCTTGAACATGACAATGAGGTCACTGGACACAAATGGCTCCACAGTCACCAGATCTCAATCCAATAGAGCATCTTTGGGATGTGGTGGAACGGGAGATTCGCATCATGGATGTGCAGCCGACAAATCTGCGGCAACCACATGCAACATACTCACATACAGTGTATGTACAGACACCATATACACATCACAGATACTGCATGTATACATCACAGTATATGTTATATACATATTATACATATTATATTATAGATATAATGGTGCACATCTTCCATTTTTTATTGTGTCATGTCGGATGATGGGGCCCCCTGACACTGCGGGCCTCATAGCCGCTGCTATGGCTACTACCGCTGTAGTTACGACCCTGGCTAGAGCAGACATGTTACTAGTGATTGACACTTTAGGCCACAGGTTTTCATACATCACTCGTCTGCTTAGACAACCCCCTTATTATATAGAAGTTTTTTTTTTTTACATGACAGAATCTTTTCTATAGCTCAGGACTGAAGTATCATCACATACAACATTTTTGGCTCTATCTATACGTCCTATAAATATCTTATTCCTGATAGTTGCTATTAACCGGTTAATGTGTAACTTGTGGCTGGTGATTTATTGCAATGTAATGACCCTGTGTAACAAGACAAGCCATCACGCCCAGTGACCCCGGGGCACAATGTGAGGACAGCAGGTGCTATATCAATGGGTGTTTGGGATTCTTGGTGCATTGTGGGAAATATTTACATAATTGCTGAGTGCGTCACGGTGTACGGCGAGTATTTACAGACTATACGCTGTATCTGTATCCATCTATACAATACAATCCTTATGTCAACAGGACTTTCTCCACCACCATCCATATAGTGGTCGTGTCACTTAAGATAAGAAGAATGGTTTGTTATATACATAAAGGTTTCAGGAATATGGAGTATCCCTAAGGTTCCGGTGTCACCTGGTTATGACCCACTTCATCCATTCAGCAGCCACTTCTCTATCCAAGGGAACGTTACTCCTTTTTTATTGGATTTTATTGCTCAGTTTTAAAACTCTTTTTTTCTCTACATATGAATGAAATCGTTTTGATTGAAATACGGTGTGAACATATTGGGGCTCATTTACTGAGGGTCGTGGATCACAGTTTTGCCGGATCTTTTTCAGCGTTTGCACGGCTTGCACAGATGTTTGATAGGGGTCTGTGCTGAAATTGTGTCACACGTGATCGGTTTTTGGCGCATCGCCGCCAGCTTCCATGTGACACAAATTGGGGGGCAGTGCCGTTGGACGATCGGACTGATGAGCCCGGGATTTGTGTCACAAGACAATGCACTTACATGCACCAGGAAGAAGAAGGTGAACTCCGGGGACCTGAGCAGGGAAGCGACACATGCAGGATATCGGGCGCAGGATCTTAGTGACTCCCCGCACAGCGCATTATACACGGACAATGCACTTACATGCACCAGGAAGAAGAAGGTGAACTCCGGGGACCTGAGCGGGGAAGCGACACATGCAGGATATCGGGCGCACGATCTTAGTGACTCCCCGCACAGCGCATTATACACGGACAATGCACTTACATGCACCAGGAAGAAGACGGTGAACTCCGGGGACCTGAGCGGGGGAAGCGACACATGCAGGATATCGGGCGCAGGATCTTAGTGACTCCCCGCACAGCGCATTATACACGGACAATGCACTTACATGCACCGGGAAGAAGAAGGTGAACTCCAGGGACCTGAGCGGGGAAGCGACACATGCAGGATATCGGGCGCACGATCTTAGTGACTCCCCGCACAGCGCATTATACACGGACAATGCACTTACATGCACCAGGAAGAAGAAGGTGAACTCCAGGGACCTGAGCGGGGAAGCGACACATGCAGGATATCGGGCGCAGGATCTTAGTGACTCCCCGCACAGCGCATTATACACGGACAATGCACTTACATGCACCAGGAAGAAGAAGGTGAACTCCAGGGACCTGAGCAGGGAAGTGACACATGCAGGATATCGGGCGCAGGATCTTAGTGACTCCCCGCACAGCGCATTATACACGGACAATGCACTTACATGCACCGGGAAGAAGAAGGTGAACTCCAGGGACCTGAGCGGGGAAGCGACACATGCAGGATATCGGGCGCACGATCTTAGTGACTCCCCGCACAGCGCATTATACACAGACAATGCACTTACATGCACCGGGAAGAAGAAGGTGAACTCCAGGGACCTGAGCGGGGAAGCGACACATGCAGGATATCGGGTGCAGGATCTTAGTGACTCCCCGCACAGCACATTATACACGGACAATGCACTTACATGCACCAGGAAGAAGAAGCTGAACTCCAGGGACCTGAGCGGGGAAGTGACACATGCAGGATATCGGGTGCAGGATCTTAGTGACTCCCCGCACAGCGCATTATACACGGACAATGCACTTACATGCACCAGGAAGAAGAAGGTGAACTCCGGGGACCTGAGCGGGGAAGCGACACATGCAGGATATTGGGTGCAGGATCTTAGTGACTCCCCGCACAGCGCATTATACACGGACAATGCACTTACATGCACCAGGAAGAAGAAGGTGAACACCAGGGACCTGAGCGGGGAAGCGACACATGCAGGATATCGGGTGCACGATCTTAGTGACTCCCCGCACAGCGCATTATACAGGGACAATGCACTTACATGCACCAGGAAGAAGAAGGTGAACTCCGGGGACCTGAGCGGGGAAGCGACACATGCAGGATATTGGGTGCAGGATCTTAGTGACTCCCCGCACAGCGCATTATACACGGAAATGCACTTACATGCACCAGGAAGAAGAAGGTGAACACCAGGGACCTGAGCGGGGAAGCGACACATGCAGGATATCGGGTGCACGATCTTAGTGACTCCCCGCACAGCGCATTATACACGGACAATGCACTTACATGCACCAGGAAGAAGAAGGTGAACACCAGGGACCTGAGCGGGGAAGCGACACATGCAGGATATCGGGTGCACGATCTTAGTGACTCCCCGCACAGCGCATTATACAGGGACAATGCACTTACATGCACCAGGAAGAAGAAGGTGAACTCCGGGGACCTGAGCGGGGAAGCGACACATGCAGGATATCGGGTGCAGGATCTTAGTGACTCCCCGCACAGCGCATTATACACGGACAATGCACTTACATGCACCAGGAAGAAGAAGGTGAACTCTGTGTACCTTCGTAATGGCCGGCCCAATGCAGTTTTCATTGCTCCTATTAGATTGCATGAGTCCCACAGAGCCTGATCCAGGTATCAGTAGGCCCCTGGGTGACAGAGCCTCAGTGGGCCCCTTTGCAGTGAACTCACGTGGCGGCATTAAAAATTCAGGAACCAAAACAGTCTCATGTTCCTTAAAATATTCCCCAGTTGATCATCCCAAACAGCCCCCTCATGTTTATTTTATATAAGCCCCCCTCACCCCCTATGGATTCATTAGATACAGCCACCCTCCCCCCCTATGGATTCATTAGATACAGCCCCCCTCACCCTCATGGATTCCTTACATACAGCCTTATGTGGGCCCCCCATCAGCCCTGGGTATGCTCAGAGCTGGTGCCGGCCCTTTCTGTAGCTTCTGCACTGGACAGCAGGCCTAGTGCCATAGATTGCATAGTGGCTAAGCTCGGTATTACAGCTGAATCATATTCAAAAGCCATGTGACCAATGGACGTGATGTCATATCAGGATCAATGCTCGCCCCTATTATTTAACTTATCTAAACTGATGTCAAAAAAGTTAGAATTAAAAATATTTTTATACCTAGACTCCAGGACGACCAGAGGTGACCCTGAACATGTTTGCCACCTGAGCCTAACGTGAGGCAGCACATGGATTCGATCCTACCCCGTCACCTACCATAGATTGTCAGCAGTGACATGATAGTACACACGGCCTCTGTTTATCCAAGATAAGGCCTCGTTGTATGGCTGTGATGGAAATACGTCCCGTACATGACAGGTTGTGTGGGTTCTGGGTGTTTCTTCCATAGGTTTGTTGGAAATTACTTGTTGCACTGAAATAGGTCATAAACGTTCTACAAAAGTGAGGAAACCCCTCCTTACACCTCCAGCCCACCAGGGAGCGGTCATGGTATGCAATACACATCTATAGGCACCAGGGATTGACCACTGGATGTAGCACTGCCCTAGTGGGGAGAGGTCACATTATATGCATTATTCATACATTGTATATCAGTATTATTTATACATTGTATATCAGTATTATTTATACATTGTGTGAGAAAGTAAGAGGTGTTGTGTTCCATGGGAGGCCGGTACCACCAGCGGTGACTACAATGTCAGTACATCGCTACTGAATATGCAAGCGCCATATAAATAACTAACAAGAAAACAAACACAAACCATAAATCATTTTCTTTGGGGTTTTTTAAAATATATTTTTATTGCTACTTTAATAAAAAGGGGATTAAGGGAACTGAATGAGATCACATTAATGTTGGATTGGTGCAGGTCACATGTCGGGGAATCTGAAAGAAAAGTAACAGTGGGGATTAGTTACATCGTTATAAAGTCTGTGCCATGTGGTAGGTGCAGTGTATGTTCTACATATGGTCACCTACTTCCTGGGGGCGTGTATATAGGAGCCCGGGCACCTACTTCCTGGGGGCGTGTATATAGGAGCCCGGGCACCTACTTCCTGGGGGCGTGTATATAGGAGCCCGGGCACCTACTTCCTGGGGGCCTGTATATAGGAGCCCGGGCACCTACTTCCTGGGGGCGTGTATATAGGAGCCTGGGCACCTACTTCCTGGGGGCGTGTATATAGGAGCCCGGGCACCTACTTCCTGGGGGCCTGTATATAGGAGCCCGGGCACCTACTTCCTGGGGGCGTGTATATAGGAGCCTGGGCACCTACTTCCTGGGGGCCTGTATATAGGAGCCCGGGCACCTACTTCCTGGGGGCCTGTATATAGGAGCCCGGGCACCTACTTCCTGGGGGCCTGTATATAGGAGCCCGGGCACCTACTTCCTGGGGGCGTGTATATAGGAGCCCGGGCACCTACTTCCTGGGGGCGTGTATATAGGAGCCTGGGCACCTACGTCCTGGGGGCACCTCTGTCCTGAAGCCATGTATATAGGAGGGGGCACCTCTGTTCTGAAGCCATGTATATAGGAGGGGGCACCTATGTCCTGAAGCCATGTATATAGGAGGGGGCACCTATGTCCTGAAGCCATGTATATAGGAGACTGGGCACCTATGTCCTGAAGCCATGTATATAGGAGGGGGCACCTATGTCCTGGTGCCGTGTATATAGGAGGGGGGGCACCTGGAGGTATCGCAGGAACATGATCATTTATACTTCTCATCTTCCCAGGATTATCCAGCAGGAAGGGAAATTCTCCCCGAGCCTCTGAATGTGCCTTGTCTCCCGTCCCTGTCGTATCTGCAGATCTAGTCTGTATCATAGGGTCTGGGAGATTATGGAGCAGGTCAGGTCATGATCGGCGCCTGGTCGGGGTTTGTATTTATTTGAGGGGACTGATCTGTTATTCAATATAATGGGTCTGTATTTATTTCAGTGGGGTCTATTTATAGGGTCTGATCTGAAGTCTTTATGGTATTTGAGATCTGAACTTTGGTCTGTATTTACTTAAAAGTCGGGGCTGGGGTCTGTATTCACTTTAAGATCTGATTTGTGGTCTATATTTTTTAGCAGTCAGTATTTTTCAAGGGGGTCTTGTGTTTATTTTGGGGTTCTGATCTGGCATCTGTACTCATTTAAAGTCAGGTTTTTATTTGGGGTATGGTCAGGGGATTCTATTCACTTCAATGTCTGGTTTGGGGTCTGTGTTCATTTCTAAGATCTGGTATTTGGTCTGTATTTTTTTAACAGTCTGGTCTGGGGTATGTTTTTATTTTGAGGCCTGGTCTGGAATCTGTTTTTATTCTGATGTCTGGTCTGGGCTGAGGTCTGTTTTTTTTGTGGTCTGGCCTGGGGTCTGTATTTATTCTGAGATCTGGGGGGTCTGTATTTATTCTGAGGTCTGGGGTCTGTATTTATTCTGAGATCTGGGGGGGTCTGTATTTATTCTGAGGTCTGGGGTCTGTATTTATTCTGAGGTCTGGGGTCTGTATTTATTCTGAGGTCTGGGGTCTGTATTTATTCTGAGATCTGGGGGGGGTCTGTATTTAGTCTGAGGTCTGTATTTATTCTGAGATCTGGGGGGGGTCTGTATTTATTCTGAGGTCTGGGGTCTGTATTTATTCTGAGATCTGGGGGGGTCTGTATTTATTCTGAGGTCTGGGGTCTGTATTTATTCTGAGATCTGGGGGGTCTGTATTTATTCTGAGGTCTGGGGGGGTCTGTATTTATTCTGAGGTCTGGGGTCTGTATTTATTCTGAGGTCTGGGGTCTGTATTTATTCTGAGATCTGGGGGGTCTGTATTTATTCTGAGGTCTGGGGTCTGTATTTATTCTGAGATCTGGGGGTCTGTATTTATTCTGAGCTCTGGGGGGGGGTCTGTATTTAATCTGAGATCTGGGGGGGTCTGTATTTAGTCTGAGGTCTGTATTTATTCTGAGATCTGGGGGGGTCTGTATTTAATCTGAGATCTGGGGGGGTCTGTATTTAGTCTGAGGTCTGGTTTGGGGTCTGTATTTATTCTGAGGTCTGGGGTCTGTATTTAATCTGAGATCTGGGGGGGGTCTGTATTTAGTCTGAGGTCTGTATTTATTCTGAGATCTGGGGGGGTCTGTATTTATTCTGAGGTCTGGGGTCTGTATTTAATCTGAGATCTGGGGGGGGGTCTGTATTTAGTCTGAGGTCTGTATTTATTCTGAGATCTGGGGGGGTCTGTATTTATTCTGAGATCTGGGGGGGGGGTCTGTATTTATTCTGAGGTCTGGTTTGGGGTCTGTATTTATTCTGAGGTCTGGGGTCTGTATTTAATCTGAGATCTGGGGGGGGGTCTGTATTTAGTCTGAGGTCTGTATTTATTGTGAGATCTGGGGGGGTCTGTATTTAGTCTGAGGTCTGTATTTAATCTGAGATCTGGGGGGGGTCTGTATTTAGTCTGAGGTCTGTATTTATTCTGAGAACTGGGGGGGGGTCTGTATTTATTCTGAGGTCTGGGGTCTGTATTTATTCTGAGGTCTGGGGTCTGTATTTATTCTGAGGTCTGGGGTCTGTATTTATTCTGAGGTCTGGGGTCTATATTTATTCTGAGATCTGGGGGGGTCTGTATTTATTCTGAGGTCGGGGGTCTGTATTTATTCTGAGGTCTGGGGTCTGTATTTATTCTGAGGTCTGGTTTGGGGTCTGTATTTATTCTGAGGTCTGGGGTCTGTATTTATTCTGAGATCTGGGGGGGTCTGTATTTATTCTGAGGTCTGGGGTCTGTATTTATTCTGAGATCTGGGGGGGTCTGTATTTATTCTGAGGTCTGGGGGGGTCTGTATTTATTCTGAGGTCTGGGGTCTGTATTTATTCTGAGATCTGGGGGGTCTGTATTTATTCTGAGGTCTGGGGTCTGTATTTATTCTGAGATCTGGGGGGGTCTGTATTTATTCTGAGATCTGGGGGTCTGTATTTATTCTGAGCTCTGGGGGGGGGGTCTGTATTTAATCTGAGATCTGGGGGGGTCTGTATTTAGTCTGAGGTCTGTATTTATTCTGAGATCTGGGGGGGTCTGTATTTAGTCTGAGGTCTGTATTTATTCTGAGATCTGGGGGGGTCTGTATTTATTCTGAGGTCTGGGGTCTGTATTTAATCTGAGATCTGGGGGGGGGTCTATATTTAGTCTGAGGTCTGTATTTATTCTGAGATCTGGGGGGGGGTCTGTATTTATTCTGAGGTCTGAGGTCTGTATTTATTCTGAGATCTGGGGGGGGGGTCTGTATTTATTCTGAGGTCTGGTTTGGGGTCTGTATTTATTCTGAGGTCTGGGGTCTGTATTTAATCTGAGATCTGGGGGGGGGGGGTCTGTATTTAGTCTGAGGTCTGTATTTATTGTGAGATCTGGGGGGGTCTGTATTTAGTCTGAGGTCTGTATTTAATCTGAGATCTGGGGGGGGTCTGTATTTAGTCTGAGGTCTGTATTTATTCTGAGAACTGGGGGGGTCTGTATTTATTCTGAGGTCTGGGGTCTGTATTTATTCTGAGGTCTGGGGTCTGTATTTATTCGGAGGTCTGGGGTCTGTATTTATTCTGAGGTCTGGGGTCTGTATTTATTCTGAGGTCTGGGGTCTGTATTTATTCTGAGGTCTGGGGTCTATATTTATTCTGAGGTCTGGGGTCTGTATTTATTCTGAGATCTGGGGGGGATCTGTATTTATTCTGAGGTCTGGGGTCTGTATTTATTCTGAGATCTGGGGGGGATCTGTATTTATTCTGAGGTCTGGGGCCTGTATTTATTCTGAGGTCTGGGGTCTGTATTTATTCTGAGGTCTGGTTTGGGGTCTGTATTTATTCTGAGGTCTGGGGTCTGTATTTATTCTGAGATCTGGGGGGGTCTGTATTTATTCTGAGGTCTGGGGTCTGTATTTATTCTGAGATCTGGGGGGTCTGTATTTATTCTGAGGTCTGGGGTCTGTATTTATTCTGAGATCTGGGGGGTCTGTATTTATTCTGAGGTCTGGGGGGGTCTGTATTTATTCTGAGATCTGGGGTCTGTATTTATTCTGAGATCTGGGGGTCTGTATTTATTCTGAGCTCCGGGGGGGGGTCTGTATTTAATCTGAGATCTGGGGGGGTCTGTATTTAGTCTGAGGTCTGTATTTATTCTGAGATCTGGGGGGGTCTGTATTTATTCTGAGGTCTGGGGTCTGTATTTAATCTGAGATCTGGGGGGGGTCTGTATTTAGTCTGAGGTCTGTATTTATTCTGAGATCTGGGGGGGGGGGTCTGTATTTATTCTGAGGTCTGGGGTCTGTATTTATTCTGAGATCTGGGGGTAGGTCTGTATTTATTCTGAGGTCTGGGGGCTGTATTTATTCTGAGGTCTGGTTTGGGGTCTGTATTTATTCTGAGGTCTGGGGTCTGTATTTAATCTGAGATCTGGGGGGGGGGCTGTATTTAGTCTGAGGTCTGTATTTATTGTGAGATCTGGGGGGGTCTGTATTTAGTCTGAGGTCTGTATTTAATCTGAGATCTGGGGGGGGTCTGTATTTAGTCTGAGGTCTGTATTTATTCTGAGATCTGGGGGGGTCTGTATTTATTCTGAGTTCTGGGGTCTGTATTTAATCTGAGATCTGGGGGGGTCTGTATTTAGTCTGAGGTCTGTATTTAATCTGAGATCTGGGGGGGGTCTGTATTTAGTCTGAGGTCTGTATTTATTCTGAGATCTGGGGGGGTCTGTATTTATTCTGAGGTCTGTATTTATTCTGAGGTCTGGGGGGGTCTGTATTTAATCTGATATCTGGGGGGGTCTGTATTTAGTCTGAGGTCTGGGGTCTGTATTTATTCTGAGGTCTGGGGTCTGTACTTATTCTGAGGTCTGGGGTCTGTATTTATTCTGAGATCTGGGGGGGTCTGTATTTATTCTGAGGTCTGGTTTGGGGTCTGTATTTATTCTGAGATCTGGGGGGGGGGGTCTGTATTTAGTCTGAGGTCTGTATTTATTCTGAGATCTGGGGGGGGTCTGTATTTATTCTGAGGTCTGGGGTCTGTATTTAATCTGAGATCTGGGGGGGGTCTGTATTTAGTCTGAGGTCTGTATTTATTCTGAGATCTGGGGGGGTCTGTATTTATTCTGAGATCTGGGGGGGGTCTGTATTTATTCTGAGATCTGGGGGGGTCTGTATTTATTCTGAGGTCTGGGGGGGGTTCTGTATTTAGTCTGAGGTCTGTATTTATTGTGAGATCTGGGGGGGTCTGTATTTATTGTGAGATCTGGGGGGGGGGCTGTATTTATTGTGAGATCTGGGGGGGTCTGTATTTATTCTGAGATCTGGGGGGTCTGTATTTATTCTGAGGTCTGGGGTCTGTATTTATTCTGAGGTCTGGGGTCTGTATTTATTCTGAGGTCTGGGGTCTGTATTTAATCTGAGATCTGGGGGGGGGTCTGTATTTAGTCTGAGGTCTGTATTTATTCTGAGATCTGGGGGGGTCTGTATTTATTCTGAGATTTGGGGGGGGTCTGTATTTATTCTGAGATCTGGGGGGGTCTGTATTTATTCTGAGGTCTGGGGGGGGTTCTGTATTTAGTCTGAGGTCTGTATTTATTGTGAGATCTGGGGGGGTCTGTATTTATTGTGAGATCTGGGGGGGGCTGTATTTATTGTGAGATCTGGGGGGGTCTGTATTTATTCTGAGATCTGGGGGGTCTGTATTTATTCTGAGATCTGGGGGGTCTGTATTTATTCTGAGATCTGGGGGGGTCTATATTTATTCTGAGATCTGGGGGGTCTGTATTTATTCTGAGGTCTGGGGTCTGTATTTATTCTGAGGTCTGGGGTCTGTTTATTTAGTGGTTTGGCCTAGTGTCTGCATTACTGAAGGGGTCTGCACTGTACTAATTTTTCATGCTCTTAAAGGAAACCTACCACTTCAAGTGTTAGGTGTAAGATGGGAATACCGAGCACCAGCTCAGGGTGAGCTCAGGGTGCGCTGGTGCCGGAGCTTATTTTTGTTAGTGTTTTAAACCGCTGTATCGCGGTTTAAAACACTTTTTAAACTTTATGGCAGAAGCTGCTTCGGCGCACCGTGCGCGCGGCTACATAAGACGTGAAGGAGAGCCGTGCGCCAAAGCAGCTTCTGCCATAAAGTTTAAAAAGTTTTTAAAACCGCGATACAGCGGTTTAAAACACTAACAAAAATAAGCTCCGGCACCAGCGCACCCTGAGCTCACCCTGACCTGGTGCTCTGTATTTCCCTCTTGTACCTGCCACTTCTAGTGCTAGGTTTCCTTTAAGTGCTGCTTTCTATTTGTTGTTTCTGTTCTTAGGATATTCAAGTTGCTCTTTCCTAGGAGTTAGCGCAGATCTGACTATTACAACATATTTGTGAGAGTTTTCTATATTTTTTGCCAGGTTTTCTCTGGCAGACACAATATTACGACCTATACAGTGCACCCGCAGTGCACCCCAGCACATCCCCTGCTGCTACAGTGTAGAGACCCTCCTGTGACTCTTCCATTACCTGGATTACTTGTATCCATAGAAGCACCAGACGGTGTCGGGGATGCTGGAGTCGTAGCAGCAGCCTCTGGAGTGACAGTCTTTGGCGCTAATGTTCGGGTATCCACAGTCTTTCCTGAGTTTGTGGCTGACGGAGCATCCTACAGACAGCGGGGAATAAAAGCAATGGTGACTGTAACAGCAGGACTGTGAAAACAGAGAGCACAGGGCACAGCAGCAGACATATCCCCAGAACATATGAGAAAGCTACAACCCTGGAATACAAAACAGTGCTACTATTAACAACCTACACGAAGGTCTGATTACACAACTCTACAGGGACAATACCTAACAATGGCAGAGAGCACAGAGCACAGCAGTGTGAGGACATCTCATAGTATATTTGAAGATACAGCTATTACAGAATATAAATCCATATTTCACAGTCCTGCTGCTACTAACAACATACACTAAGGTCTGATTACACTTCTCATCAGGGACAATACATAACACTGGAAGCAGAGAGCACAGAGCACAGCAGTGTGAGGACAGCTCCCAGTACACTTGGAGATTCAGCAATGCCAGAATATAAATCCATATTTCACAGTCCTGCTGCTACTAACAACATACACAAAGGTCTGATTACACTAATCTATAGGGACAATTCTTAACACTGTCTACAGAGAGCACAGAGAATAGAAATGTGAGAACATGTCCCCAGTGCACTAGAAGAGCTACAATATTATCCCTTAATCCATATTTCACAGTCCTGCTGCTACTAACAACATACACAAATGCATGATCCCCAGATCCCTTTGGCTGTGGTAGAGGGTTACGGCACGGATCTCTGTGGTAGATTTGTTACCTATAAATTTGGGGTAGTAGCACCACTTGACCTCGGGTTTACTGTCGTCGAAGCAGCAGCCTCTTAGATAACAATCATTGGCGCTAATCCCGTGGTGACCGCAGTCCTTCCGGTCTTTGGTGCGGATGGTGCACTGAGCCTGGTCTGGAATCCAAAAACATGTGATGTCATCCCTTTAATTAATTCCTTTAAGGCAACATCGTCCTGAAATTCTAATAGACTGGTCCATAACCCAGCTTTCCCAGTCTCCTGAATTGCCAGTCATGACTATAGGAGTGGAGTCACTATGATTATATAACTTGTCAGGGGTCTGGGAAAGTTGGGTAACAACTCCTATAATAATAATAATCTTTATTTATTTGGATCTGAGACGGACATTAGTGATCACCCAGCTTTCCCAAACATAGAATGGGATCACTGTTATTGCATAAGTTCTCAATGGGTGACAATTCCCACTGGCACAGGTTGTCACCCAGCTTGCTAAGTCTTCTGAATGGCTGGTCATGGCTCTTGGAGTGGAGTCACTGTTATTGTATAACTTGTCAGGGGTCTGGGATAGTTGGGTTACAACTCCTGTAGGAGCTGAGACCGACATTAGTGATCACCCAGCTTTCCCAAACTATAAACATAGTTTAAAATCATTGTTATTGAATAAGTTCTCAATGGGTGACAATTCCCGCTCACACTTGCTGTCACCCAGCTTGCCCAGTCTCCTGAATGGCCAGTCATGGCTCTTGGAGTCACTGTTATTGTATAACTTGTCAGGGATCTGGGAAAGTTGGGTAACAACTCCTATAGGAGCTGAGACTGACGTTAGTGGTCACCCAGCTTTCCAAGACTATAATCATAGAATGGCATCACTGTTATTGCATGAGTTCTCAATGGGTGACAATTCCCGCTCACACTTGTTGTCACCCAGCTTGCCTAGTCTCCTGAATGGCAAGTCATTGCTATAACAGTGGAGTCACTGTTATCGTATAACTTGTCAGGGGTCTGGGAAAATTGGGTAACAACCCCTATAGGAGCTGAGACCGGCATTAGTGGTCACCCAGCTTTCCCAAACTATAATCATAGAATGAGATCACTGTTATTGCATGAGTTCTCAATGGGTGATCATTTCCACTGGCACTAGTTGTCACCCAGTTTGCCCAGTCTCCTGAATGGCCAGTCATGGCTCTTGGAGTGGAGTCACTGTTATTGTATAACTTTTCAGGGGTCTGGGATAGTTGGGTAACAACTCCTATAGGAGCTGAGACCGGCATTAGTGATCACCCAGCTTTCCCAAACTATAATCATAGAACGGAATCACTGTTGTTGCATAAGTTCTCAATGGGTGAAAATTTCCGCTCGCACTTGTCACCCTGCTTGTCCAGTCTCCTGAATGGCCAGTGATGGCTCTTGGAGTGGAGTCACTGTTATTGTATAACTTGTCAGGGATCTGGGAAAGTTAGGAACAACTCCTTTAGAAGCTGAGACCGATGTTAGTGGTCACCCAGCTTTCCCAAACTATGATCATAGAATGGGATCGATGCATAAGTTTTCAATGGATGACGATTGTTGGGTTGGGTTGTCACCCATCTTTTCCAGTCTCCTGAATGGCCAATAATGTCTATTTAGCAATCAGGTCATTTTTATTGTATAACAAGTCAATCATCAAACCGGGAAAGTTGGGTGACACCTCCAATAAGAGATTAGACTGGTTGTCACCCAGCTTTCCCAGTCTCATACATGTCCAATATGGATTATTTCTGTACCGCTATCGGGGAGGAGTCACTGTTCTTATATAAGTTGTCAATCAGGAGTCCAGAAAAGTTGGGTGACACCTTCTATAGACTGTTGTTGGTTGCCACCCAGCTTTCTAAGGGGCCTTATGACTTAGAGAAAATAAAACCATACCCTGTTCCTTAGAGAAGTAGCACCAGTTGATTCCTGGGATGCTGGAGTCGTAGCAGCACCTCCTCTGGGCGCACTCGCTGGCGCTGATGGTTGGGTACCCGCAGTCTCTCCTGGCGTAGGGAGCGGCGCTGCAATCCCTCCTGGAGATCACTGATAGTATGGAGAAAGGAAAAGCCTCAGTTATTTCTGCCTCATACACCGGGGGGCGCTGCGGCTCCATATCACCAGCTATAAGGCAGGGGGGGTCACTTATAGATTTGCTGAATCTCCTCCTCCTCACATTTACTCAGCAATTTTGGAAATGGGTGACAGGTGTAGGGGGCCCCGCAGTATTAAGAAGGCATCGTGCCCCCCATCACTGTGCCCTCACAACCGCCCAACCCCCACAGCGACCAATATACAGTAACAGCCCCAGCCACAAAGATGCCCCTACAATCCTCTATGGTCCCTACACTGTATAATGCCCCTTATATAGCCCCCACACTGTATAATGCCCCTTATATAGCCCCCACACTGTATAATGCCCCTTATATAGCCCCCACACTGTATAATGCCCCTTATATAGCCCCCACACTGTATAATTCCCCCTCTTTTGATCCTCACACAGTTTAATGCCCCCACTAGTGGCCCTCTCACTGTACAATGCCCTCTTGTGTGACCCCCCACATTGTATACTGCCCCCTCTTATAACCCCCACACTGTATAATGTCCCCTCTTGTGACCCCCAAACTGTACAATGCCCTCTTGTGTGACCCCCACATTGTATACTGCCCCCTCTTATAACCCCCACACTGTATACTGCCCCCTCTTATAACCCCCACACTGTATAATGCCCCCTCTTGTGACCCCCACATTGTATACTGCCCCCTCTTATAACCCCCACACTGTATACTGTCCCCTCTTGTGACCCCCACATTTTATACTGCCCCCTCTTATAACCCCCACATTGTATAATGACCCCTCTTGTGACCCCCAAACTGTATACTGCCCCCTCGTGTGATTCCCAAACTGTATACTGCCCCCTCGTGTGATTCCCAAACTGTATAATGTCCCCTCTTGTGACCCCACACTGTATAATGCCCCCTCTTGTGAGCCCCAAACTGTATACTGCCCCCTTTTGTGAGCCCCACATTGTATAATGCCCCTATTTTGACCCAAACACTGTATACTGCCCCCTCTTGTGACGCCCACATTGTATAATGCCCCTTCTTGTGACTCCCAAACTGTATAGTGCCCCCTCTTGTGACCCTGACACTGTATAAAGCCCCTTCTTGTGACCCCCAAACTGTATAATGTCCGTTCTTATAGCCCCCAACCTGTGTAGTGCCCCCTCTTGTGACCCCCAAACTGTATAGTGCCCCCTCTTGTGACCCCCACACTGTGTAAAGCCCCTTCTTCTGACCCCCAAACTGTATACTGCCCCTGCTTGTGACCCCCACACTGTATAATGCCCCTTCTTCTTGCCCCCACACAGTATAATACTCTAGCAGCCACGATCCAGGCCTGCCACACTGAATTGGTTGTTAGAGCTCCAGGGCAGTTGTCCCCTTTGCCCTCTCCGGTCCCTGGTGCTGAGCTGTGGACATGCTGCGATGGTCGGCAGAAGATTATGATGTCTATAACAAGCGCATTATCCATCTACTCACCTCCATCCTCCTCACTGCTGCTGTGGCTGCCGCTGTGGCTATGGCTTCCACGTTTGGCGCAGGTCTCGTGGCCCAGGACCAGGATGACGGTCAGCAGGATCAATGCTCTGTACCCCATGGTGATGCGGGAAGACGTGGGCCCTACGGCTATACTGCAGCCCTATATATAGGGATCAGGGAACATTTACCAAGGGTGGCCTCATCCTACTGATGGACACTACACCCAGAGATATCAGACATTGCAAAAGTTTATGACCCCTAATCAATGGACAGGCGGCAGGTGTGTGAGGAGGACTCGGTGTGTGCACAGCCGTCGTGGCTGCTGATAGGACCCATTAATTATATATATATCAATCGTTATAAGATTATTATTATTTTATTTGGCCCCAACAATCCTGTCGTAGGGATCGGGATACACCGGACACCTGGAATTCAGGAACCAATCCTGAGTCATCCAAGTCCATCACATTGTAAATAATTCTTAGTTACAGTCCATGAGAAAAGATACATTACTTATTTAACCGCTTCATTACCCTCCTTCATTACTAGGCCACTTTTACAGTTTTAGCAATGGACCTGTTGAAAGAAGACCATTCACCACCTCACACATGTGTAGATGAACATACCCTGCTGTAGGGGGTCTTATACAGATTCAGGGGCACTTCAAATTTTCTTTCTAGCACGTACAGTTGCTGAGATATCAGTCCCAGTATCTGACCATTATAATCCTCTCCACTGTCAGAGAAGAGGGGCTGAGATGGGGCGTATGTTATACTAATCTTCTCTGACAAGTAGAAGATTAATATGACACTCACCTGCTCCAGCTCCTCCTCTCTGACAGTGGAGAGGATTATAATGGTCAGATACCAGGACTGATATCTCAGAAAGTGGGGGGAGCCTAGCATAGAAAAATTAAATGTGCCTCTGAATATGTGTAGCAGTCCCTACAGAAGGGTATGTTCATCTACACATATGTGAGGTGGTAGGTTTCTTTGCAGCCCGCACAGTTGCTAAGACATGAGTCCCAGCATCTGACCATTATAATTCTCTCTACTGTCAGAGAGGAGGGGCTGAGAGGGGGCATCTATTATACTAATCTTCTCTGACAAGTAGAAGATTAATATGACACTCACCTGCTCCAGCTCCTCCTCTCTGACAGTGGAGAGGATTATCATGGTCAGATACCGGGACTGATATCTCAGAAAGTGGGCGGAGCCCAGCATAGAAAAATTAAATGTGCCTCTGAATATGTGTAGCAGTCCCTACAGAAGGGTATGTTCATCTACACATATGTGAGGTGGTAGGTTTCTTTGCAGCCCGCACAGTTGCTAAGATATGAGTCCCAGCATCTGACCATTATAATTCTCTCTACTGTCAGAGAGGAGGAGCTGAGAGGGGGCGTGTGTTATACCAATCTTCTCTGACAAGTAGATTAAAATGACACTCCTCTGCTCCAGCTCCTTCTCTCAGACAGTGGAGAGGATTATCATGGTCAGATACTGGGACTGATATCTCAGCAAGTGGGGGGGGGAGCTTAGCATAGAAAATTAAATGTGCCCCTGAATCTGTGTAGCAGCCCCTACAGCAGGGTATGTTCATCTACACATATGTGAGGTGGTAGGTTTCTTTCTAGCCCGCACAGTTGCTGAGATATCAGTTCCAGTATCTGACCATTATAATCCTTTCTACTGTCAGAGAGGAGGAGCTGAGAGGAGGTGTGTGTTATGCTAAACTTCTCTGATAAGTAGAAGATTAATATAACACTCCTCTGCTCCACCTCCTCCTCTCTGACAGTAGAAAGGATTATAATGGTCAGATACCAGGATTGATATCTCAGCAAATGGGAGGGGGAACTAGCAAAGAAAATTCAAAGTGCCCCTGAATCTGTGTAGCAGCCCCTACATCATGGTATGTTCATCTACACATGTTCGAGGTGGTAGGTTTCTTTCTAGCCCGCACAGTTGCTGAGATATCAGTCCCAGTATCTGACCAACAAATCCTTTCTACTGTCAGAGAGGAGGATCTGAGAGGAGGCGTGTGTTATGCTAAACTTCTCTGATAAGTAGAAGATTAATATAACACTCCTCTGCTCCAGCTCCTCCTCTCAGACAGTGGAGAGGATTATAATGGTCAGATACCGGGACTGATATCTCAGCAACTGGGAGAGGGACCCAGCAAAGAAAATTCAAAGTGCACCTGAAACTGTGTAGCAGTCCCTACAGCAGGCTATGTTCATCTACATATGTCTGAGGTGGTAGGTTTCAAAGGAAACCTACCATCAGGTATCTACCTATTAAGGAAGAAGAGACAGATGCCACTCTCCAAACAAAGGCTACTCCACGCCCCAGAAGCCTCTGCTGTCCCACCTCCATGTGCGTCTTTGGTGCGCTCCTTATACACCTTAAGCTAGCACTTAAGTTGCGATTTTGTTGCATCTCCATAGACTTATGGTGCGTTTTTCCTGCGTGTGACTTGCAAAAGTAGAGCATGCCGAGATTGAAATGTGCGTTAAAAAAACGCGCTTGTGTGCGTGAAAAAAAATGCAAGTCTGAAAAATCTAAATTTGTGGCTGCATATACGTCCCCATAGACGGCAATGGTGGCACGGCAGCGGTACGTGGCACCGATCCGTGATGTACACGGGGGGAAAAAATGGAGCATGCTCTATCTTTCACTGTGTGTGCGGCCGTGTCCGCGCTTTTGTCTATGGAGGGGGGAGGGGGTCACCTCCTGTCCAGCGCACTGTGGTGGGTCGGCGGGCATACGGCTGTGTAAACGTACCCTTATACTGGTATTTGTATAACCCTGGGGAACACTCATTTTGGAGCCTTAAAAACTTGGAACCGTTTTTTGGGGTCCTGATTCTGGAAATGACACCCGTTTTCAGCTCTACTTTTGGAGATCTGGCATTGCTATTATATGCTCAAATCAGTTGTCAATCAATTTTGTACCAAAGAAATTTGGAAACTTAACCCCTTTAACGACCTGGCCCTTTTTTTTATTTTTACATTTCCATTTTTCACTCCCCACCTTCTAAAAAATCTATAACTTTTTTATTTTTCCATGTACAGTGTGACGGCTTGTTTTCTTCGTAACAAATTGCACTTCATAGTGATGGTATTGAATATTCCATGCCGTGTACTGGGAAGCGGGAAAAAATTCCAAATACAGAGAAATTGGTGAAAAAAACGCATTTGCACCGTTTTCTTTTGGGCTTGGATTTTACATCTCTCCCTATATGCCCCAAATGACAGGTCTACTTTATTCTTTGGGTCGGTGCGATCACGGTGATACCAAATTTATATAGGTTTTATAATGTTTTGATGCATTTACAAAAATTAAAACCTCCTGTACAAAAAATGACAGCTTGTGTTCTGTTACATGGGAAATGTAGCAATGACTGCCACCTAGTGGAACTTTGGAAGAAGGCAGCATCCAGGGTTGTATGCAGCAGCCTCATGCTTGGTGCCCTCCTACCACATAGGAAATACTGAATGGAGCATGGTTGGTGGGACTCAATTGTTTTTAGAGGGATCTCTTGGCAGTTGTGACAATGTAGTCAGCATTACTTTTTTAAGGATGAGTAATCATATCTAGCAGTATGTTGTTAGTAGCAGCAGGACTGTGATATATGGATTTATATGGGGGCACGTCCTCACACTGCTGTGCTCTTAGGCTATATGCAGAGATGTGTTATCAGGGCTGCGGACTGTTGAGCTCTCAATTAATAAGAGGGTACTGCTGAACTCTCACTTAGGGGGGTTGCTGAACTCAATGAATTTTTGGAGGTTGCTGAGCTCAATAAATTAGCGAGGGGGGTGCTGAATATTATAGGAGGAGCTGTTGAACTTAATAAGGGGGCAGCTGTACTAGTAATTAATAATGGGGTCTACTGAACTCACAATTAATAGGAGGGGCTGCTGAAATTTTGATTCATTACAGGGCTGTTGAGCTTTTAATAAGGGGGGCTGTGTAACTCACAACTAATTAATTAAAGTGGGACTGCTGAAATTTTAATTAATAAGAGGCTGATAACCTATTAATAAGGGGGACTGCTGAACTATGGATTAATAAGGGGGACTGCTAAATTATTAATAAGGGGGCTGCTGAACTATTAATAAGCGGGCTGCTGAACTATTAATGAGTGAGACTGCTGACATATGAATGAATAAGGGGGCTGCTAAACTGAGGGCTTCATAAATACTAATTAATAAGGGGGCTGCTGGATTGGTAATTTAGAAGGGGGGCTGCTGAACCAGTAATTAAAGGGGATTTCAAAGCATCTAATTATTTTTCAATGCTCTCCCAGACATATGTAAAAATAAAAAATTGCATTTAAAAATAATAAAGAGTATATACAGTACTTACCTTTATATCCGATCCTGTTCACATGGGATCCCGTCCTGACCACTGCCGGTTGCCTGCTACTGCATTACTGCTGAACTTGACTGATTGCTGACGCTGAGCATAAACTAATTTGCTATATAAAATGAAGAGGTGCTGTATATAAAAATCTGGACACAGTTGTTATCCAGAAGTCACTTAACTGTAAGTGACTTTGTTAGCTTTAGGGGTGCAGTGTGGAGATGTGCTTCATGGCTCTGAACACACCAGGGCAGCAAATGTGTCAGCAAAAGTCATTGTTCTGTACCTGATGGAGAAGAATTGTTTTTTGTGAAGAGTCCACAAGGGCAAAGACCAGAGCAGACCAGGCCATCAGAGAAGGTAGAAGGCAGTAGCCGCAACTGGTTAATATAGTATTTGTTGTCTGTCTCTGTAGATGGCAGCCCTGGAGTGCAATACATTTTTTCCCACTATATATGTATGTGCAGTATATTTCCTGATGTTATATATTTATGTGCAGTATATTTCCTGATGTTATATATTTATGTGCAGTATATTTCCTAAAGTTATATATATATGTGCAGTATGATTGTGTATATTTGTATGTGTAATGCTTTTATAGTGTATTCTATATTCTATAGTGTATAAAGTGTGGGATGGGGAAGGTGGTGAGGATTTAGATACACGGGGCCCTTTGGAATCTTGTTACTCCCCCGACTATTACTATAGTTTTTTTTCCATTAAGCCTTTACTGCACTTCTCCAGTCTGTAGACTTTGAATACTGGTGCAGACCCCCACCAATCAACATCCTTTCCCTTGTACATTGGCATTAAGTGGATGTCCTAACACTGCTGTGCCCTTAGCTCTGTGCATTGTACTTCTCTGCAGTCCCTATCCTTTTCATTGAGGGATTAGTGAAGCATTCAACCATTATTCAACTACTCAGAATAGAGGGTAGGGGCATCGTGGAGTAATGTATTGCACAGGGCTAAGAGCACAGCAGTGTGAGGACCCACCAATGATGGGGGGTACTGAATTATTTGCTATTTGGCTTGCACCACCTTTAATCATGTCGTGGCTCCAATATATATAGAACATAACCAACAGAACAAAAGTAGCAAAAAAGTTGAGTCTCTTTATTGCGTCAGGAAGAGTCGATTTATTTAAAAAAAATTGTGTTTTTGAAACATTTTTTTAAAGGTGCTGAGTATAGATGTAGGTGACGTGCAGATCTTCAGGGCAGTGACATCATTTGGTATGTTGAGGTTTGTTCAGCCGCTTGTCCCCTGTATTGAGGGGGTGACCCCTGGCGGGGGTGAGGTCACCTGACTTGTGATGGCGGCACTTCAGCCGTGGAAGATCAGAAAGTGCAAGCGAAGCGAAGACTGACGGGAGGCGGAGCCATCTCTATAAGACACAGACTGCAAAGAAGGTTCAAAATGTCAATAACCCCTAATTATGAAAATTTGTGACACTTAACCCCTTCATGACGGAGCAGGTTTTTCACAACGTTTATATATATATATATATATTTTTTTTTAACAACCATATGCTTTCTGCAAATTTACATATCATTTTTAATTACTAAAAATTCATTAAACATTTTTAAAAAATATTATAACTTTTTTTTAAAAAAAAATATATATTTGTAATATACCTTTTGGTACATACCGGTCACATTTTTCACAAATACAGCCAGTGACAGGTTCCCTTAGAGCCCTATTAACTAAATGTCACCCTTCTCTTAGCTACAAATTGTTTCCCTTACATCCCCATAAAATCAACTTTGTTGTCTTACCTGCCATAAAGCCAGATCAAGCAGTGAGTCAGAGGGGGCGTGTCCTGCTCAGCCAATTTCAGAGGCTCCTCCCCATTCCTCTTCTCACCAATCAGCACTTTATGTCATATGACAAGGGTGATGTCATCTAAGGTCCTTTACCCACTAACATTTGCAAAATATACCCCATGTATGTATCTGTTCACATGAAGTCACAGCAGCCTGCATGGATAATGGGGAGGATTAAAAGTCCACGGAGGCTGCTGTGATTTCATGTGATCAGATACATACATGGGGTAGATTTTGCAAATGTTAGTGGGTAAAGGACTTTACATGATATCACCGTGGTCAAATGACATGCAGCGCTGAATGTTGAGTGGGCATGAGGAGGAGCCACTCAACTTACGCAGGACATGCCCCCTCTGCTGGATATGGCTGTAAGATAATAAAGTTGATTTTATGGGGATGTGAGGGAAACACATTTTAACTAAAAGATGGGCGGCATTTAGTCGATATGGGAACCCGTCAATAGCTGTATTTGTGAAAAATGTAGTGACAGGTTCCCTTCAATAGAGCAAATTATGGGGACCTAGGAAGCTTCTTATTGACCACGGCATTGAGGGGGTTAATATTATAAATCCACAACGGATGGCACTAAGGAGTTAAATAGTAGAATACATGTAGATGATCCAGTCTTGTACATTACCTTCATCTGCAGGGTAAAAACACCAGACGACTCCTGAGAGTTTGTTGTCGAAGCAGCAGCCCTTATTATTGCAGGCGGTGGCCGAGATGCCGGGGTAGCCGCAGTTTGTTCTGGCTTTGGGCAGCACCGCACATTGATCAGCAGCTGTAGACGGGGAAATCAGAATTATAACCCTGATTTTTGTGATGGGAGTCCAGGATTTCAGCCTGTGCAATGTGCAACACCCTCGCCGATGCAATGGCGAGGGAGGGTTTGCGAATACGTCCCACCTGCATGTAATCACCTTACACTACATGGTCCTGATAGGACATAGGGGTATTGCAGTGGTGAATCCTGCCTGGCAAGGCAGAGGTTAAGTATTTTGTATGATGCAAGATGCTGTTGTCCAATGATATGTGTTACATCCTGTGCTCTGTAAGCTGAGATGTGATTGGAGGAGCAGCCACCACCTGACCAAAGGGAGGTAATAAAACCTCTGGCCAGGAATGTTCTGGATGATTATTCTAGTGTGGAATCCTAGAGATCAGTGAGTGAGTGAGTAATCTCTGTCTAGCCCATACCAGAGCAGGAAGAGCCTAGCCCCTGCCTCTGAAGAGTGGAGTATTAGATTAGAGTTAGTGTAGTGAGGAAAAGGGGTATCATCTTACCTTTGAAGGTGATACCTGAAGCCCTACAGGACAAGCTGAAGCTTCCTATCAGGACACAGCTGCCTCCCAGCCTGCCCTATACATCCAGGCTGGTGAACTTTCTCCTGAGGCTCCCTCCAACTCACATCTCAGCACTCCATCTACCTGTTAAAGGCACGTTGCTGCGGTTCCTGCCGGTTCAAATAAAGAACTGTAAGTTGTTTTCTTCAACTTCTGTCTCCGTCTGGTCCCTGCTAATACGGCTGCCTTCATCACCGGCACCCTGTCCATCACCCAGAGACTCACACTCGGGACATTAAGGGGTTGCCCCAGGGAGATCCGCTATAGCAGCCTCTCCCTCATCATTTCTTGCCAACACCACCTGCTGGAGACCTGCCAGGCTGTAGGACAGCCCTCCGGTTCCCCCGTACCAAGCACCGTGACAATAGCGTGCTTAGGCCGCAACCGCCAGCCACTCCGGTACCGCGGGCCCCGGCTGTCACCAGGCCTCACCTCAAGGGCTAGGCCCCGGTGGGGGATGTTGCAAGTGGCGTCACGAACAGGATATATACTTCTGTGCCTTATCCTGGCACTAAAGACTGTACTTTATTAAGAAAAAGACTGTGTTGCCTAACCCTGCTGCCATCCGGGTTTAGGCCCAAGGACTTGTGTGTTTCTGGAATGAACTGTGTTATACTGCTGCCATGTGCTGTCGAGCGCCGCTCCCGCACTCCAGAGGTTAATCCTGGCAAGAACTGTATTAGCTCTGCTACATCCGGCGCTGCCGCGCCTGAAGATTTTTACCTCAGAAACGGTGGCGCAGCAAATAATTCAAGCCCGCCAAAACCTTCACTGGCGGGAAACCCAGATGACGCATCAAGCTCCACCCACGCGCGAAGCGCGCGAACCCCGCCTCCTGTGGCGCAGGAAAAATTAGAGGCCGCCACAGCTCTTGGCGGGAAGGACTTGGACTCCTCCCACTGGCTCGAGGCGGACTTCCTGCCCTGCCTCAGAGAAGCGCCAGAACTGGAGTGGACTTTGGACAGCGAGGACAACGCCATGTGGGGTCCTCCGCCTCTCCCTCCTGTGGAGCGTCCGGAGTTTTACGAGGTCCTAGAGACTATGGTGGTCTCTGCGCAGCCTGTCCGAAGACCCTCCGCTGGACATCGGCTGCACCGAGGATTGACTCGGGCCTTCGTCACCAGGACATGTTACCAAACGGTGATGCAGTACCAAATCCCACCCGGGCGGTTCCTCGTCCCTATCCCGGCTACCATCCCGGTACCGCGGGTCCACGTGGAGGCGCCACGTGGGGAGGCCCCGACTCCTACTGAGCCAACGCCGGGGCCTAGTGTTGCCGCTCCACCTGCTCCGAGGCCTACTACTCCTGCCGCGCGGCCTGCTAGCCCCGCTGTAGTGGTTCCTGTCCCTCCGGTGGTTCCTGCTCCTGTTCCGGCACCTACCTGTCGCCCAAGGAGATCCGAGCCTGAACCGGAGCCACGAGCCCTAGCACCGAAACCTCCGCAGCCTCAAGGCCGAGGTGAGGCCGCCCGCCGGCGACTCCGAGACGCTGTCTCGGACCAGCGACGCCGAGAGAAGGAGGCCCAGCGATATATGGCCGGTCGATCTACAGCTGGAGCTTGGGTCGAGAAGAATCGCACCACCGGCATGGTCCGGTTCTTCGACAAGCGGAAGGGCTATGGCTTCGCCACCCAGGACTACACCGGACGGGAAGTATTTATACCCCGCCGGTCCGTCAAGAGACCTGATCTGCCGGAGAGCATGCACAACCTGAAGCCGGGAGAGTGCATCGAGTTCTCCCTGCAGGAAGGACCTCGAGGACCCTGGGCGGCTGGCGTGATCCGGATCCCCGATTCCGACGAGGACCGTTACTTCCCGCAGGACGACTGGTATGAGGATGACGAGTGGCCGGAGTCTCCGAACACCTCTTCCTCCTCGGCTGCAAGTCCCCGGGCGGTGACCCACGTGAATGCCCCATCCACAGTAATTGCGAGTACGGGTCCCATTGCTATCCATGGGCCGGGCATGATCCAGGGCGCCACCCCCACTGTCTCCCCTGCCGGGAGCATTGCCAGGTCCCGCGGCTCTTCTGTGGGAGAAGACATCCCGGCTAGTGAACCTTGTCCGGAGGTTCCATCTAGGCCCGCATCTCCCCGTGTCGGTTACCAATGGGGTGATGACCCGGCCCCGGAAGAACCGGAGCTGGAAGGAGCCGCGGCGCGGCCGCTGGACTCCGTTTATTTTTTCCTGGACCCCTCTGTGGTCCCTGGCTCAGTTGAGCCCCCGGCTGGAACAGCCGACACCCCGGGCGACAGCGCTCCTCCCCCTGAAGGTCCTGAGGATGTTGCTGCACCTGCAGTACCCACTGCTGCCACCGGGTGTCCCCAGCCGACACCTACTCCCGCTGAGGATGCACAGGATTCCCTGCAGGAGCTGGATCCTGCCTTTGCTGAACCCAGCGATACTGACTAATCCCTGAAAGGCTGTAGCCCTCTCCAGGTACTTTGTCCATTGTAAATATATGTGTATTTATCTCCAGTTACCCCAAAGAGCCAGAGACTTTCCTGAGACTCTTACCCTTATTTATCTCAGTCAAGAGATTATACACTGTCACGTGCTATGATAGCACCCTTCCTCTGCCACAGCAGAGAATTTCTTCAAAGGACTCTGTCCCTCTACACATAGAGGAGACCCTTTGCTTCCCAGTGCACTTTTCCCCACATCAAGGGCTGTACCCAGAAGATGGACTTTGTCAGTAGAGACCTTCTGTGAGACTTTTGCCAGATACTCCAAGGAAAAGTTGCCACTTTATTTATTATCATTTTGCACTTAATGCCTTCCTTTTTAGGTACGGACATTATGTTTGCACTTCCATGCCTTTCCTTTTCAGGTAAAGAGACATTTGATCCTGCTACCCTGAGTAGCCTATCTACTTCTGTAACGTTTGTAACGTTTCAAGATGTGTACCCATTGGGCTCCTAAGCCAATGTGAATTTATCACCTGTTTGCACACTGTCATATCTGCCAGTAGTCTGCATTAACCCTTTTATAGGCTTTTCAGGTTGTAGTGTGGCTGTGTCGGACCGTCTTTTTGTGTAAAACACTGACCGCTACCTGATCCCTCAAACTGAGGTTTGCACATGGGGGTAGTCCGTAAACTGCGGGTCTTTAGGGGACCGGGGGTGTTACACAGATAGCACCTGGATGCCACTCATACATGGGTAAGGTTGTCAGTCAGGAGGTACTTGTGTCGCATATGCTAACGCAATGCAGATAGACACCATATAATTGCCGCCAGGGAAGAAGTGTTGATAAAACAAATATACAGGCCTTGGTGCAAGGAGTGGATTACAGGACATGACACCACACCTTTCCTACTGTACAGTTCGGTTTAATGGCGTCAGCGACCAACTGTCATACAGCTACATGTTTTGTCTTAGTCCGACACCAACCCAGGTGCCTGTCTCCAGGACCATGGGCGGTTTGTCCCTACACCTCACATAGCCTGCACTTCCCAGAAGTGCCCTTAGCCCCCTCTGTGCCCTAAAACATCTATAGTCGAGCCGAGGGCGGCTCTTTCAATTGCCCCCGGGGTATGCAACACCCTCGCCGATGCAATGGCGAGGGAGGGTGCGAATACGTCCCACCTGCATGTAATCACCTTACACTACATGGTCCTGATAGGACATAGGGGTATTGCAGTGGTGAATCCTGCCTGGCAAGGCAGAGGTTAAGTATTTTGTATGATGCAAGATGCTGTTGTCCAATGATATGTGTTACATCCTGTGCTCTGTAAGCTGAGATGTGATTGGAGGAGCAGCCACCACCTGACCAAAGGGAGGTAATAAAACCTCTGGCCAGGAATGTTCTGGATGATTATTCTAGTGTGGAATCCTAGAGATCAGTGAGTGAGTGAGTAATCTCTGTCTAGCCCATACCAGAGCAGGAAGAGCCTAGCCCCTGCCTCTGAAGAGTGGAGTATTAGATTAGAGTTAGTGTAGTGAGGAAAAGGGGTATCATCTTACCTTTGAAGGTGATACCTGAAGCCCTACAGGACAAGCTGAAGCTTCCTACCAGGACACAGCTGCCTCCCAGCCTGCCCTATACATCCAGGCTGGTGAACTTTCTCCTGAGGCTCCCTCCAACTCACATCTCAGCACTCCATCTACCTGTTAAAGGCACGTTGCTGCGGTTCCTGCCGGTTCAAATAAAGAACTGTAAGTTGTTTTCTTCAACTTCTGTCTCCGTCTGGTCCCTGCTAATACGGCTGCCTTCATCACCGGCACCCTGTCCATCACCCAGAGACTCACACTCGGGACACTAAGGGGTTGCCCCAGGGAGATCCGCTATAGCAGCCTCTCCCTCATCATTTCTTGCCAACACCACCTGCTGGAGACCTGCCAGGCTGTAGGACAGCCCTCCGGTTCCCCCGTACCAAGCACCGTGACAATAGCGTGCTTAGGCCGCAACCGCCAGCCACTCCGGTACCGCGGGCCCCGGCTGTCACCAGGCCTCACCTCAAGGGCTAGGCCCCGGTGGGGGATGTTGCAAATGCAGTCGGATGGCCTCACACTTCTGTGCTCAGTGCTCCCTGCATTGAACTTTTCCACATCCTCTTCCCTCTGAGTTTTGTGGCATTTAACCAGAAGCCTTTCTTCAGATTTTACTCTTAGTGATGAGCAGTTAAATCCTCATCATCAAGAGAGAAAAGAGCACAGCAGTGTGTTAATCCATATTTCACAGTCCTGCTGCTACTAATAACACACACAAGGTTATTAATACAATTCCTTTATGATGACGATATAATAGCAGCTTACATACAGCAGCTCAGCTCTATGTGAGGTGGATAACTATATAACGACAGCTTAGATACAGCAGCTCAGGTCTATGTAAGGAGGATGCCTATATAATGGCGGCTTAGATACAGCAGCTTAGTTCTACTTAAGGTGAATGCCTATATAATAGCAGGTTAGATACGGCAGCTCAGCTCTATGTAAGGTGAATGCCTATATAATAGCAGGTTAGATACGGCAGCTCAGCTCTATGTAAGGTGGATTATTATATAATAGCAGTTTAGATACAACAGCTCTGCTCTATGTAAAGTGGATTATTATATAATAGCAGGTTAGATACAGCGGCTCAGCTCTATGTAAGGTGGATTGTTATATAACGTCAGATTAGATACACCAGCTCAGCTCTATGTAAGGTGGATTATTATATAATAGCAGCTTAGATACAGCAGCTCTGCTCTATGTAAGGTGGATTATTATATAAGGGCAGCTTAGATACAGCAGCTCAGCTCTATATAAAGTGGATTATTATATAATCCATATATACACCTCTATAATATTGTATATATACCATCTGTATACAGTGAGAAATGATTACACTCCAGTTATATCCAGTCACATCTTCTCTGAATGTAATGAGAATGGAGCATAAGGAGAACAGTGTAACCGCTGGAGCTGCAGATTTCTCTATAGCCTCAGTTACTTGACCAAATACTGACCTACTGCTACTTCTCACTTTATATGTTAATGATCTCCTATGAAGTGACGGGACACATCTGGTAACTTGTGTCATAAATCTCAGTGCACAGAACAAGGTTGAAGGATTTACAATGCTTAACTTGGGAGATAAATATGTTGCGACTGCTATAGTTATACCACGGATGGGAGCTACTACTGTGAGGATAGCACTATGGAATTTATTACGAGGCTTGTGGTGCTACTGTGAGACTAGACCTACTGCCCAGCTGCTGCTGTTAGGTTAGTACTATTGGGTTTTAATGTGAGATTATCACTAGACTTACCATTGTATCAATAGCATTATATGTACTATGGAGAGGATAGCATATATAGGGTCACCTTTTAGGATAGTGCTATAGGCACTTTGTGATGGCTCGTATGGCCCTTGAGGTACCACTTGGAGGACGGCCTGATGATTACATCTATGTATTTGTGATATTACTGTAGGTACAGCTGTGTATATGGTGGATATGCTGTGGATATGGTGGATATGCTGTGTATATGGTGGATATGCTGTGGATATGGTGGATATGCTGTGTATATGCTGGATATGCTGTGTATATGGTGGATATACTGTGTATATGGTGGATATGCTGTGTATATGGTGGATATGCTGTGTATGTGGTGGATATGCTGTGTATATGGTGGATATGCTGTGTATATGGTGGATATGCTGTGGATATGGTGGATATGCTGTGTATATGGTGGATATACTGTGTATATGGTGGATATGCTGTGTATATGGTGGATATGCTGTGTATATGGTGGATATGCTGTGTATATGGTGGATATGCTGTGTATATGGTGGATATACTGTGTATATGGTGGATATGCTATGTATATGGTGGATATGCTGTGTATATGGTGGATATGCTGTGCATATGGTGGATATGCTGTGCATATGGTGGATATGCTGTGTATATGCTGGATATGCTGTGTATATGGTGGATATGCTGTGTATATGCTGGATATGCTGTGTATATGGTGGATATGCTGTGTATATGGTGGCTATGCTGTGTATATGGTGGATATGCTGTGTATATGCTGGATATGTTGTGTATATGGTGGATATGCTGTGTATATGGCGGATATGCTGTGTATATGGTGGATATGCTGTGGATATGCTGTGTATATGGTGGATATGCTGTGGATATGCTGTGGATATGCTGGATATGCTGTGTATATGCTGGATATGCTGTGGATATGCTGTGTATATGGTGGATATGCTGTGTATATGCTGGATATGCTGTGGATATGGTGGATATGCTGTGGATATGGTGGATATGTTGTGTATATGGTGTATATGCTGTGGATATGCTGTGTATATGGTGGATATGCTGTGTATATGGTGGATATGCTGTGTATATGGTGGATATGCCGTGTATATGGTGGATATGCCGTGTATATGGTGGATATGCTGTGTATATGGTGGATATGCTGTGTATATGGTGGATATGCTGTGTATATGCTGGATATGCTGTGTATATGCTGGATATGCTGTGTATATGGTGGATATGCTGTGTATGTGGTGGATATGCTGTGTATGTGGTGGATATGCTGTGTATATGGTGGATATGCTGTGTATATGGTGGATATGCTGTGGATATGCTGGATATGTTGTGTATATGGTGTATATGGTGGATATACTGTGTATATGGTGGATATGCTGTGTATATGGTGGATATGCTGTGTATATGCTGCATATGCTTTGTATATGGTGGATATGCTGTGTATATGGTGGATATGCTGTGTATATGGTGGATATGTTGTGTATATGGTGGATATGCTGTGTATATGGTGGATATGCTGTGTATATGGTGGATATGTTGTGTATATGGTGGATATGCTGTGTATATGGTGGCTATGCTGTGTATATGGTGGATATGCTGTGTATATGCTGGATATGTTGTGTATATGGTGGATATGCTGTGTATATGCTGGATATGCTATGGATATGCTGTGTATATGGTGGATATGCTGTGGATATGGTGGATATGCTGTGGATATGCTGTGTATATGGTGGATATGCTGTGTATATGGTGGATATGCTGTGGATATGGTGGATATGCTGTGGATATGGTGGATATGTTGTGTATATGGTATATATGCTGTGGATATGCTGTGTATATGGTGGATATGCTGTCTATATGGTGGATATGCTGTGCATATGGTGGATATGCTGTGTATATGGTGGATATGCTGTGTATATGGTGGATATGTTGTGTATATGGTGGATATGCTGTGTATATGGTGGCTATGCTGTGTATATGGTGGATATGCTGTGTATATGCTGGATATGTTGTGTATATGGTGGATATGCTGTGTATATGGCGGATATGCTGTGTATATGGTGGATATGCTGTGGATATGCTGTGTATATGGTGGATATGCTGTGGATATGCTGTGGATATGCTGGATATGCTGTGTATATGCTGGATATGCTGTGGATATGCTGTGTATATGGTGGATATGCTGTGTATATGGTGGATATGCTGTGTATATGGTGGATATGCTGTGGATATGGTGGATATGCTGTGGATATGGTGGATATGCTGTGTATATGGTGGATATGCTGTGTATATGGTGGATATGCTGTGTATATGCTGGATATGCTGTGTATGTGGTGGATATGCTGTGTATGTGGTGGATATGCTGTGTATATGGTGGATATGCTGTGTATATGGTGGATATGCTGTGGATATGCTGGATATGTTGTGTATATGGTGTATATGGTGGATATACTGTGTATATGGTGGATATGCTGTGTATATGGTGGATATGCTGTGTATATGCTGGATATGCTTTGTATATGGTGGATATGCTGTGTATATGGTGGATATGCTGTGTATATGGTGGATATGTTGTGTATATGGTGGATATGCTGTGTATATGGTGGATATGCTGTGTATATGGTGGATATGTTGTGTATATGGTGGATATGCTGTGTATATGGTGGCTATGCTGTGTATATGGTGGATATGCTGTGTATATGCTGGATATGTTGTGGATATGCTGGATATGCTGTGGATATGCTGTGTATATGGTGGATATGCTGTGGATATGGTGGATATGCTGTGGATATGCTGGATATGCCGTGTATATGGTGGATATGCTGTGGATATGGTGGATATGATGTGTATATGGTGTATATGTTGTGTATATGCTGGATATGCTGTGTATATGGTGGATATGCTGTGTATATGGTGGATATGCTGTGGATATGGTGGATATGCTGTGGATATGGTGGATATGTTGTGTATATGGTGTATATGCTGTGGATATGCTGTGTATATGGTGGATATGCTGTGTATATGCTGGATATGCCGTGTATATGGTGGATATGCTGTGGATATGGTGGATATGATGTGTATATGGTGTATATGTTGTGTATATGCTGGATATGCTGTGTATATGCTGGATATGCTGTGTATATGCTGGATATGCTGTGTATATGGTGGATATGCTGTGTATATGGTGGATATGCTGTGTATGTGGTGGATATGCTGTGTATGTGGTGGATATGCTGTGTATATGGTGGATATGCTGTGTATATGGTGGATATGCTGTGTATATGGTGGATATGCTGTGGATATGGTGGATAATGTTGTGTATATGGTGGATATACTGTGTATAAGGTGGATATGCTTTGGATATGGTGGATATGCTGTGGATATGCTGGATATGCTGTGGATATGGTAGATATGTATTAGTGTGAGGATGACCCTGTACATACTATAGTGTAGTACTAAGGGACCTGCTATAAGGAAAGCAGTAAAGTTACTACCATGAGGTGGTATAGAGAAAATGACACTACCTACCTGCGTGGATAGCCCTAGAGCAGTGGTGGCGAACCTATGGCACGGGTGCCAGAGGTGGCACTCAGAGCCCTTTCTGAGGGCACCCAGGCCTTCCCCATAGCACAGAGTTTGCCATATACGTATCAAGGCTTTCTGCTGTGGTCCAATAAAGCCCAGGACGCACCATGCTCCACTCTATTTTAATGCAACATCCTACAGGAGAAGCAAGAAGGGCTGGATAGAGATGGATTGTCATTTGAGCTCCCGCTCTGGGTCCCCTGATTCTTCCATTTCAGGGCACCCTGGAGGGAAGCAACAATCCAAATTTCTCCATCATCTTTCTATTGTTTTGGTGAACGCAGGACACCAACGTGATTAAAACCTGTGATACAGCAGGGATCAATAAGTGACTGCTTAAATTTTCATTTTGGCACATACAAGTGGGTTCTGATTGTAGCTTGGGCACTCTGTTTCCTAGAGGTACATCTGTGAGGCTGACCAGTGTCACAGCTCCTGCAGTGGTTGTCACTCAGCTTTCCTACAATCCTGAATACTAAATACATCTAGATATAGATTTAAGGCTCCCACCGTCTGTGTCTATCTATTATACTTATGATGCAGAGGGGCCATTGGGCACCAGGGCTAAGGGTTACCGCTCCCCCCCCCTTACAGAAGAGGGGCATCTTTCATCAAGGTAAATTTCCCATTTGGGCTCCAGATGAAATGCTACTCCAGCTTTCCCAGGAACAGAAAACCGCTTATAGTGGACAAAAGAAAAACAGATCTGTGGAAAGTTGGGTAATTCCATACCCAACTTTTTTTTGAAACCCAACCTCTGTCACCGATGCCAGTACTTACTGGGAGCCTGGGCATTGCTGGTGGCTGCCAGGACCACGACCAGGGCCAGGACCCAGCACAGTCTCCGATTCATCTCCATCTTCTCTGTGCGCAGGAGGGGCCCGGGGGGGATTTTATACCCTCGGACCTGATTGCCACATTCCTTAAATGAGGTTTACTCAGGGAGAGGCCCCGCTCCACTCCCCCTCCCCCGCCCTATATATTCTAAATCAAGTAAAAGGTGAAGTTCACGTCCAGATAAGAGGTCACCGCGCGTTATTCCTGGGATCACTGGTCCCTCTGTGTCCCCCTGTCACCAGATATTGTAGTGTAGATTCCTTTGTACATGAGCCCTTTCATCTGTACTGAACTGTGGTATATGGGGGCGATATAGAGAAATGAAGATTATGAGTAACATGATACACGGGATCAAAACCCCAGGTGTGAACAGGTAGATGTCAGCGTTACTGTCACAGAGACTTCTCCATTCTGTAATGTGCGACTGATACAATGTAACAAAAACTAACAATAGCTTTATGTGTTGCTATTTTTTTTGAAACATTTGTTAAATGTTAGTTTATATTTTGTCATCTGGGGGGATGTTTGTGTATTTGTAGATAACGTGCACCATGGATGGTGCATCATCCTGAGCTGGAAGATGGTGAAGTCTGTGTCTCATAGGCTCAGTGTCAGTCAGGAAGAAATGGTGGTAAGGTGCGGTGAGAAAATCTCCCATCACAATCCATTATGATAAACCGAGGACATTACTCATAGATTTCCATTTTTCGGTGTATCTAGCAGGGGGTTTTTAATGCACATACGATCGGATTTTGGTGCATCCCAAGTATATATTAGTAATAGGGCTCCAGTGGCTATTAGTAATAGGGCTCCAGTGGCTATTAGTAATAGGGCTCCAGTGGCTATTAGTAATAGGGCTCCAGTGGTTATTAGAAATAGGGCTCCAGTGGCTATTAGTAATAGGGCTCCAGTGGCTATTAGTAATAGGGCCCCAGTGGCTATTAGTAATAGGGCTCCAGTGGCTATGAGTAACAGGCCCCCAGTGGCTATTAGTAATAGGGCCCCAGTGGCTATTAGTAATAGGGCTCCAGTGGTTATTAGAAATAGGGCTCCAGTGGCTATTAGTAATAGGGCTCCAGTGGCTATTAGTAATAGGGCTCCAGTGGCTATTAGTAATAGGGCCCCAGTGGCTATTAGTAATATGGCTCCAGTGGTTATTAGAAATAGGGCTCCAGTGGCTATTAGTAATAGGGCTCCAGTGGCTATTAGTAATAGGGCTCCAGTGGCTATTAGTAATAGGGCCCCAGTGGTTATTAGAAATAGGGCTCCAGTGGCTATTAGTAATAGGGCTCCAGTGGCTATTAGTAATAGGGCCCCAGTGGCTATTAGTAATAGGGCTCCAGTGGCTATGAGTAACAGGCCCCCAGTGGCTATTAGTAATAGGGCCCCAGTGGCTATTAGTAATAGGGCTCCAGTGGCTATTAGTAATAGGGCTCCAGTGGCTATTAGTAATAGGGCTCCAGTGGCTATTAGTAAAAGGCCCCCAGTGGCAATTATTAATAGGGCCCCAGTGGCTATGAGTAATAGACCCCCAGTGGCTATTATTAATAGGGCCCAGTGGCTATGAGTAACAGGCCCCCAGTGGCTATGAGTAACAGGCCCCCAGTGGCTATTATTAATAGGGCCCCAGTGGCTATGAGTAACAGGCCCCCAGTGGCTATTATTAATAGGGCCCCAGTGACTATTAGTAATAGGGCCCCAGGGGCTAGTAGTAATAAGGGCCCAGTGGCTATAAGTAAAAGGCCCCCAGTGGCTATTATTAATATGGCCCCAGTGGCTATGAGTAACAGGCCCCCAGTGGCTATTAATAATAGGGCCTCAGTGGCTATTATTAACAGAGCCCCAGTGGCTATTAGTAATAGGGCCCCAGTGGCTATTTGTAATAGGGCCCCAGTGGCTATTAGTAGTAGGGCCCCAGTGGCTGTTAGTAACAGGACCCAGTGGCTATTAGTAATAGGGCCCCAGTGGCTATGAGTAACAGGCCCCCAGTGGCTATTAGTAATAGGGCCCCAGTGGCTATTAGTAATAGGGCCCCAGTGGTAACAGGCCCCCAGTGGCTATTATTAATAGGGCCCCAGTGGCTATTAGTAATAGGGCCCCAGTGGCTATGAGTAACAGGCCCCCAGTGGTCATGAGTAACAGGCCCCCAGTGGCTATTAGTAATAGGGCCCCAGTGGCTGTTAGTAACAGGCCCCCAGTGGCTATTATTAATAGGGCCCAAGTGGCTATTAGTAATAGGGCTACAGTGGCCATGTGTAACAGGCCCCCAGTGGCTATTAGTAATAGGGCCCCAGTGGCTATTAGTAATAGGACCCCAGTGGCTATTAGTAATAAGGACCCAGTGGCTATTAGTAATAGGGCCCCAGTGGCTATTAGTAATAAGGACCCAGTGGCTATTAGTAATAGGGCCCCAGTCACTATTAGTAATAAGGACCCAGTGGCTATGAGTAACAGGTCCCCAGTGGCTATTATTAATAGGGCCCCAGTGGCTATGAGTAACAGGCCCCTAGTGGCTATTATTAATAGGGCCCCAGTGGCTATGAGTAACAGGCCCCTAGTAGCTATTATTAATAGGGCCCCAGTGGCTATGAGTAACAGGCCCCTAGTGGCTATTATTAATAGGGCCCCAGTGGCTATGAGTAACAGGCCCCCAGTGCCTATTATTAATAGGGCCCCAGTGACTATTAGTAATAGGGCCCCAGTGGCTAGTAGTAATAGGGCCCCAGTGGCTATTAGTAACAGTCCCCCAGTGGCTATTAGTAATAGGGCCCCAGTGGCTAGTGGTAATAGGGCCCCAGTGGCTATGAGTAACAGGCCCCCAGTGGCTATTATTAATAGGGCCCCAGTGGCTATGAGTAACAGGCCCCCAGTTGCTATTAGTAATAGGGCCCCAGTGGCTATTATTAACAGGGCCCCAGTGGCTATTAGTAATAGGGCCCCAGTGGCTATTAGTAATAGGGCCCCAGTGGCTATAAGTAATAGGGCACCAGTGGCTATTAGTAACAGGCCCCCAGTGGCTATTAGTAATAGGGCCCCAGTGGCTATGAGTAACAGGCCCCCAGTGGCTATTAGTAATAGGGCCCCAGTGGTAACAGGCCCCTAGTGGCTATTATTAATAGGGCCCCAGTGGCTATTAGTTATAGGGCCCCAGTGGCTATGAGTAACAGGCCCCCAGTGGCCATGAGTAACAGGCCCCCAGTGGTTTTTATTAATAGGGCCCAAGTGGCTATTAGTAATAGGGCCACAGTGGCCATGAGTAACAGGCCCCCAGTGGCTATTAGTAATAGGGCCCCAGTGGCTATTAGTAATAGGGCCCCTGTGGCTATTAGTAATAAGGTCCCAGTGGCTATTAGTAATAGGGCCCTAGTGGCTATTAGTAATAGGGCCCTAGTGGCTTTTAGTAATAGGGCCCCAGTGGCTTTACGTAACAGGGCCCCAGTAGACATTAGTAACAGGGCCCCCAGTGGCAATTAGTAACAGGCCCCCAGTGGCTATAAGTAACAGGGCCCCAGAAGATATTAGTAACAGGCCCCCAGTGGCTATGAGTAACAGGTCCCCAGTGGCTATTATTAATAGGGCCCCAGTGGCTACGAGTAACAGGCCCCCAGTGGCTATTATTAATAGTGCCCCAGTGGCTATGAGTAACAGGACCCCAGTGGCTATTATTAATAGGGCCCCAGTGGCTATGAGTAACAGGCCCCTAGTAGCTATTTTTAATAGGGCCCCAGTGGCTATTATTAATAGGGCCCCAGTGACTATTAGTAATAGGGCCCCAGTGACTAGTAGTAATAGGTCCCCAGTGGCTAGTAGTAACAGGCCCCCAGTGGCTATTAGTAATAGGGCCCCAGTGGCTATTAGTAATAAAGCCCCAGTGGCTGTTAGCAACCGGCCCAAAGTGGCTATTAGTAATAGGGCCCCAGTGGCTATGAGTAACAGGCCCCAAGTGGCTATTAGTAATAGGACCCCAGTGGCTATAAGTAACAGGCCCCCAGTGACTATTAGTAATAGAACCCCAGTGGCTTTTAGTTATAAGGCCCCAGTGGCTATGAGTAACAGGCCCCTATTAGCTATTATTAATAGGGCCCCAGTGGCTATGAGTAATAGGGCCCCAGTGGCTAGTAGTAATAGGGCTCCAGTGGCTATGAGTAACAGGCCCCCAGTGGCTATTATTAATAGGGCCCCAGTGGCTATGAGTAACAGGCCCCCCAGTGGCTATTATTAACATGGCCTCAGTGGCTATGAGTAACAGGCCCCCAGTGGCTATTAGTAATAGGGCCCCAGTGGCTAGTAGTAATAGGGCCCCAGTGGCTATGAGTAACAGGCCCTTAGTAGCTATTTTTAATAGGGCCTCAGTGGCTATGAGTAACAGGCCCCAAGTGGCTATTAGTAACAGGCCACCAGTGGCTATTAGTAACAGGCCCCCAGTGGCTATTATTAATAGGGCCCCAGTGGCTATGTGTAACAGGCCCCCAGTGGCTATTAGTAATAGGGCCCCAGTGGCTAGTAGTAACAGGCCACCAGTGGCTATTAGTAACAGGCCCCCAGTGGCTATTATTAATATGGCCCCAGTGGCTATGAGTAACAGGCCCCCAGTGGCTATTAGTAATAGGGCCCCAGTGGCTAGTAGTAATAGGGCCCCAGTGGCTATGAGTAACAGGCCCTTAGTAGCTATTTTTAATAGGGCCTCAGTGGCTATGAGTAACAGGTCCCCAGTGGCTATTAGTAACAGGCCACCAGTGGCTATTAGTAATTGGCCCCCAGTGGCTATTATTAATAGGGCCCCAGTGACTATTAGTAATAGGGCCCCAGTGTCTAGTAGTAATGGGGCCCCAGTGGCTATTAGTAACAGGCCCCTAGTGACTATTAGTAATAGGGCCCCAGTGGCTATTATTAATAGGGCCCCAGTGGCTACGAGTAACAGGCCCCCAGTGGCAATTATTAATAGTGCCCCAGTGGCTATGAGTAACAGGCCCCAAGTAGCTATTTATAATAGGGCCCCAGTGGCTATGAGTACCAGGCCCGCAGTGGTTATTATTAATAGGGCCCCAGTGGCTATTAGTAATAGGGCCCCAGTGGCTAGTAGTAATAAGGCCCCAGTGGCTATGAGTAACAGGCCCTTAGTAGCAATTTTTAATAGGGCCTCAGTGGCTATGAGTAACAGGCCCCCAGTGGCTATTAGTAACAGGCCCCCAGTGGCTATTATTAATAGGGCCCCAGTGACTATTAGTAATAGGGCCCCAGTGTCTAGTAGTAATAGGGCCCCAGTGGCTATTAGTAACAGGCCCCCAGTGACTATTAGTAATAGGGCCCCAGTGGCTTTTAGTAATAGGGCCCCAGTGGCTATACGTAACAGGGCCCCAGTAGATACTAGTAACAGGCCCCCAGTGGCTATGAGTAACAGGTCCCCAGGGGCTATTATTAATAGGGCTCCAGTGGCTATGAGTAACAGGCCCCTGGTAGCTATTTTTAATAGGGCCCCAGTGGCTATGAGTACCAGGCCCGCAGTGGCTATTATTAATAGGGCCCCAGTGGCTATTATTAATAGGGCCCCAGTGGCTATGAGTAATAGGGCCCCAGTGGCTAGTAGTAATAGGGCCTCAGTGGCTATTAGTAACAGGCCACCAGTGGCTATTAGTAACAGGCCCCCAGTGGCTATTATTAATAGGGCCCCAGTGACTATTAGTAATAGGGCCCCAGTGTCTAGTAGTAATAGGGCCCCAGTGGCTATTAGTAACAGGCCCTCAGTGACTATTGGTAATAGGGCCCCAGTGGCTTTTAGTAATAGGGCCCCAGTGGCTATACGTAACAGGGCCCCAGTAGACATTAGTAACAGGGCCCCCAGTGGCAATTAGTAACAGGCCCCCAGTGGCTATAAGTAACAGGACCCCAGCAGATATTAGTAACAGGCCCCCAGTGGCTATTATTAATAAGGCCCCAGTGGCTATTATTAATAGGGCCCCAGTGGCTATGAGTAACAGGCCCCCAGTGGCTATTATTAATAGGGCCCAAGTGGCTATGAGTAACAGGCCTCTAGTAGCTATTTTTAATAGGGCCCCAGTGGCTATGAGTACCAGGCCCCCAGTGGCTATTATTAATAGGGCCCCAGTGACTATTAGTAATTGGGCCCTAGTGGCTATGAGTAACAGGCCCCCAGTGGCTATTATTAATAGGGCCCCAGTGGCTATGAGTAACAGGCCCCTAGTAGCTTTTATTAATAGGGCCCCAGTGGCTATGAGTACCAGGCCCCCAGTGGCTATTATTAATAGGGCCCCAGTGACTATTAGTAATAGGGCCCCAGTGGCTAGTAGTAATAGGGCCCCAGTGGCTATTAGTGACAGGCTCCCAGTGGCTATTAGTAATAGGGCCCCAGTGGCTATAAGTAATAGGGCCCCAGTGGTAACGGGCCCCCAGTGGCTATTATTAATGGTGCCCCAGTGACTATTAGTAAAAGGGCCCCAGTGGCTAGTAGTAATAGGGCCCCAGTGGCTATTAGTAACAGGCCCCCAGTGGCTGTTAGTAATAGGGCCCTAGTGGCTGTTAGTAATAAGGCCCCAGTGGCTAGAAGTAATAGGGCCCCCGTGGCTATTAGTAATAGGGCCCCCAGTGGCTATTAGTAACAGGCCCTTAGTAGCAATTTTTAATAGGGCTCCAGTGGCTATGAGTAACAGGCCCCCAGTGGCTATTAGTAACAGGCCCCCAGTGGCTATTATTAATAGGGCCCCAGTGACTATTAGTAATAGGGCCCCAGTGTCTAGTAGTAATAGGGCCCCAGTGGCTATTAGTAACAGGCCCCCAGTGACTATTAGTAATAGGGCCCCAGTGGCTTTTAGTAATAGGGCCCCAGTGGCTATACGTAACAGGGCCCCAGTAGATACTAGTAACAGGCCCCCAGTGGCTATGAGTAACAGGTCCCCAGGGGCTATTATTAATAGGGCTCCAGTGGCTATGAGTAACAGGCCCCTGGTAGCTATTTTTAATAGGGCCCCAGTGGCTATGAGTACCAGGCCCGCAGTGGCTATTATTAATAGGGCCCCAGTGGCTATTATTAATAGGGCCCCAGTGGCTATGAGTAATAGGGCCCCAGTGGCTAGTAGTAATAGGGCCTCAGTGGCTATTAGTAACAGGCCACCAGTGGCTATTAGTAACAGGCCCCCAGTGGCTATTATTAATAGGGCCCCAGTGACTATTAGTAATAGGGCCCCAGTGTCTAGTAGTAATAGGGCCCAAGGGCTATTAGTAACAGGCCCTCAGTGACTATTGGTAATAGGGCCCCAGTGGCTTTTAGTAATAGGGCCCCAGTGGCTATACGTAACAGGGCCCCAGTAGACATTAGTAACAGGGCCCCCAGTGGCAATTAGTAACAGGCCCCCAGTGGCTATAAGTAACAGGACCCCAGCAGATATTAGTAACAGGCCCCCAGTGGCTATTATTAATAAGGCCCCAGTGGCTATTATTAATAGGGCCCCAGTGGCTATGAGTAACAGGCCCCCAGTGGCTATTATTAATAGGGCCCAAGTGGCTATGAGTAACAGGCCTCTAGTAGCTATTTTTAATAGGGCCCCAGTGGCTATGAGTACCAGGCCCCCAGTGGCTATTATTAATAGGGCCCCAGTGACTATTAGTAATTGGGCCCTAGTGGCTATGAGTAACAGGCCCCCAGTGGCTATTATTAATAGGGCCCCAGTGGCTATGAGTAACAGGCCCCTAGTAGCTTTTATTAATAGGGCCCCAGTGGCTATGAGTACCAGGCCCCCAGTGGCTATTATTAATAGGGCCCCAGTGACTATTAGTAATAGGGCCCCAGTGGCTAGTAGTAATAGGGCCCCAGTGGCTATTAGTGACAGGCTCCCAGTGGCTATTAGTAATAGGGCCCCAGTGGCTATAAGTAATAGGGCCCCAGTGGTAACGGGCCCCCAGTGGCTATTATTATTGGTGCCCCAGTGACTATTAGTAAAAGGGCCCCAGTGGCTAGTAGTAATAGGGCCCCAGTGGCTATTAGTAACAGGCCCCCAGTGGCTGTTAGTAATAGGGCCCTAGTGGCTGTTAGTAATAAGGCCCCAGTGGCTAGAAGTAATAGGGCCCCCGTGGCTATTAGTAATAGGGCCCCCAGTGGCTATTAGTAACAGGCCCTTAGTAGCAATTTTTAATAGGGCTCCAGTGGCTATGAGTAACAGGCCCCCAGTGGCTATTAGTAACAGGCCCCCAGTGGCTATTATTAATAGGGCCCCAGTGACTATTAGTAATAGGGCCCCAGTGTCTAGTAGTAATAGGGCCCCAGTGGCTATTAGTAACAGGCCCCCAGTGACTATTAGTAATAGGGCCCCAGTGGCTTTTAGTAATAGGGCCCCAGTGGCTATACGTAACAGGGCCCCAGTAGATACTAGTAACAGGCCCCCAGTGGCTATGAGTAACAGGTCCCCAGGGGCTATTATTAATAGGGCTCCAGTGGCTATGAGTAACAGGCCCCTGGTAGCTATTTTTAATAGGGCCCCAGTGGCTATGAGTACCAGGCCCGCAGTGGCTATTATTAATAGGGCCCCAGTGGCTATTATTAATAGGGCCCCAGTGGCTATGAGTAATAGGGCCCCAGTGGCTAGTAGTAATAGGGCCTCAGTGGCTATTAGTAACAGGCCACCAGTGGCTATTAGTAACAGGCCCCCAGTGGCTATTATTAATAGGGCCCCAGTGACTATTAGTAATAGGGCCCCAGTGTCTAGTAGTAATAGGGCCCAAGGGCTATTAGTAACAGGCCCTCAGTGACTATTGGTAATAGGGCCCCAGTGGCTTTTAGTAATAGGGCCCCAGTGGCTATACGTAACAGGGCCCCAGTAGACATTAGTAACAGGGCCCCCAGTGGCAATTAGTAACAGGCCCCCAGTGGCTATAAGTAACAGGACCCCAGCAGATATTAGTAACAGGCCCCCAGTGGCTATTATTAATAAGGCCCCAGTGGCTATTATTAATAGGGCCCCAGTGGCTATGAGTAACAGGCCCCCAGTGGCTATTATTAATAGGGCCCAAGTGGCTATGAGTAACAGGCCTCTAGTAGCTATTTTTAATAGGGCCCCAGTGGCTATGAGTACCAGGCCCCCAGTGGCTATTATTAATAGGGCCCCAGTGACTATTAGTAATTGGGCCCTAGTGGCTATGAGTAACAGGCCCCCAGTGGCTATTATTAATAGGGCCCCAGTGGCTATGAGTAACAGGCCCCTAGTAGCTTTTATTAATAGGGCCCCAGTGGCTATGAGTACCAGGCCCCCAGTGGCTATTATTAATAGGGCCCCAGTGACTATTAGTAATAGGGCCCCAGTGGCTAGTAGTAATAGGGCCCCAGTGGCTATTAGTGACAGGCTCCCAGTGGCTATTAGTAATAGGGCCCCAGTGGCTATAAGTAATAGGGCCCCAGTGGTAACGGGCCCCCAGTGGCTATTATTATTGGTGCCCCAGTGACTATTAGTAAAAGGGCCCCAGTGGCTAGTAGTAATAGGGCCCCAGTGGCTATTAGTAACAGGCCCCCAGTGGCTGTTAGTAATAGGGCCCTAGTGGCTGTTAGTAATAAGGCCCCAGTGGCTAGAAGTAATAGGGCCCCCGTGGCTATTAGTAATAGGGCCCCCAGTGGCTATTAGTAATAGGGCCCCAGTGATAACAGGCCCCCAGTGGCTATTATTAATGGTGCCCCAGTGGCCATTAGTAATAGGGCCCCAGTGGCTATGAGTAACAGGCCCCCAGTGGCTATTAGTAATAGGACCCCAGTGGCTTTAGTAATAGGGCCCCAGTGGCTATTAGTAAGAGGGCCCCAGTGGCTATTGTTAATAGGGCCCCAGTGGCTATTAGTAATAGGGCCCCAGTGGCTATGAGTAACTGGCCCCAAGTGGGTATGAGTAATAGGGCCCCAGTGACTATGAGTAACAGGCCCCCAGTGGCTATTAGTAATAGGGCCCCAGTGGCTTTTAGTAATAGGGCCCTAGTGGCTGTTAGTAACAGGCCCCTAGTTACTATTATTAATAGGGCCCCAGTGGCTATTAGTAATAGGGCCCCAGTGGCTATGAGTAACAGGCCCCCAGTGGCTATTAGTAATAGGGCCCCAGTGGCTATTAGTAATAGGGCCCCAGTGGCTATGAGTAACAAGCCCCCAGTGGCTATTAGTAACAGGCCCCCAGTGGCTATTATTAATAGGACCCAAGTGGCTATTAGTAATAGGGCCCCAGTGGCTATTAGTAATAGGGCCCCAGTGGCTGTTAGTAACAGGGCCCCAGTGGCTATTAGTAATAGGGCCCCAGTGGCTGTTAGTAACAGGGCCCCAGTGGCTATTAGTAATAGGGCCCCAGTGGCTATTAGTAACAGGCCCCCAGTGACTATTAGTAATAGGGCCCCAGTGGCTATTAGTAACAGGCCCCCAGTGGCTATAAGTAACAGGGCCCTAGTAGATATTAGTAACAGGCCCCCAGTGGCTATATCTAACAGGGACCAGTAGTTATTAGTAACAGGGCCCCAGTGACTTTTAGTAACAGGCCCCCAGTGGCTATTAGTAATAGGGCCCCAGTGGCTATTAGTAATAGGGCCCCAGTAGATATTAGTAACAGGGCCCCAGTGACTTTTAGTAACAGGCCCCCAGTGGCAATTAGTAATAGGGCCCCAGTGGCTATTAGTAAGAGGGCCCCAGTGGCTATTGTTAATAGGGCCCCAGTGGCTATTAGTAATAGGGCCCCAGTGGCTATGAGTAACAGGGCCCCAAGTGGGTATGAGTAATAGGGCCCCAGTGACTATGAGTAACAGGCCCCCAGTGGCTATTAGTAATAGGGCCCCAGTGGCTTTTAGTAATAGGGCCCTAGTGGCTGTTAGTAACAGGCCCCTAGTTACTATTATTAATAGGGCCCCAGTGGCTATTAGTAATAGGGCCCCAGTGGCTATGAGTAACAGGCCCCCAGTGGCTATTAGTAATAGGGCCCCAGTGGCTATTAGTAATAGGGCCCCAGTGGCTATGAGTAACAAGCCCCCAGTGGCTATTAGTAATAGGGCCCCAGTGGCTATTAGTAACAGGCCCCCAGTGGCTATTATTAATAGGACCCAAGTGGCTATTAGTAATAGGGCCCCAGTGGCTATTAGTAATAGGGCCCCAGTGGCTGTTAGTAACAGGGCCCCAGTGGCTATTAGTAATAGGGCCCCAGTGGCTGTTAGTAACAGGGCCCCAGTGGCTATTAGTAATAGGGCCCCAGTGGCTATTAGTAACAGGCCCCCAGTGGCTATTAGTAATAGGGCCCCAGTGGCTATTAGTAACAGGCCCCCAGTGGCTATAAGTAACAGGGCCCTAGTAGATATTAGTAACAGGCACCCAGTAGATATTAGTAACAGGCCCCCAGTGGCTATTTCTAACAGGGACCAGTAGTTATTAGTAACAGGGCCCCAGTGACTTTTAGTAACAGGCCCCCAGTGGCTATTAGTAATAGGGCCCCAGTGGCTATTAGTAATAGGGCCCCAGTAGATATTAGTAACAGGGCCCCAGTGACTTTTAGTAACAGGCCCCCAGTGGCTATTAGTAATAGGGCCCCAGTGGCTATTAGTAATAGGGCCCCAGTAGATATTAGTAACAGGGCCCCAGTGACTTTTAGTAACAGGCCCCCAATGGCTATTAGTAATAGGGCCCCAGTGGCTATAAGTAGCAGGGCCCCAGTAGACATTAGTAACAGGGCCCCAGTGGCTATTAGTAAGAGGGCCCCCAGTGGTTATTAGTAACAGGCCCCCAGTGGCTATTAGTAACAGGCCCCCACTGGATATAAGTAACAGGGCCACGGTAGACATTAGTAACAGGGCCCCCAGTGGTTATTAGTAACAGGCCCCCAGTGGCTATTAGTAACAGGCCCCCACTGGATATAAGTAACAGGGCCCCAGAAGATATTAGTAACCGGCCCCCAGTGGCTATTAGTAATAGGGCCCCCAGTAGATATTAGTAACAGGGCCCCAGTGGCTATTAGTAATAGGGCCCCAGTATATTTGAGTAAGCGGGCCCCTGTAGAAGAAGGATCTGGACTGCAAATCTGGATCCCATCCCCCCAGGTGCACGTATCGTAACGACATATGAGGTCATCATGTCACCTGCACTAGTGAATGGCAGCACATAGAGGGGAAGGACCTGTAATACTGGGACTCGAGGGCCCGGGTCCCTTTATTGCCGGTTGTGTAACAGGCCCCACCCTAAAGGTGGACCTGCTCTCATTCACTGCACAGAGAGTAAAGGAGAACTGTCAGCAGGATCATATAGGACATTATGAAGAAGAACTGACATGTACTTGAGTTGTTGAACCCTACTCACTTAAAGGGGTTGGCCAACTATAGAAACTTTCAACAGGGAAAGTATATTACCCTAATTGGGTCACCCATATCATACTTACCTTTACAAAGTTTCCTATTCTAGGGGGAGGCAGGAGTTTTGTGGCCCCCGGACAGCAGGACTTGAGACTTCCTCCGACATCCAGTGTCCTGCTATGTGCCCGCCTCCTCCATCATAGCCACTCCCATAGCTGAGGGTGGAGGGATTTTTGGTCCCTTTCTCCCAATTATTGGAGGTCCGAGCAGTCAGACCCTCAATGATCTTCCATCTAGGGATGAGGAATTAGTTAGTTTGTGGAATTCCCCTCTAAGCCCTTGCTGCTAGTATACGGAGCTGTATGTGGAATTGTTTTCCCGTACAGTCCATTGGACACCTCAACTATTCATTAGTATGTCAGGCCTGATGTTGGGGCCCCCTGACACTGTGGGTCCCATAGCACCTGCTATGACTGCTACCCCTGTAGTTACGCCCCTAATGCTGTTGAAATATAAGGACTTGGGTCAGAGGGTTAGCAGAGCCCCCCTCCTCCCCCCCGTGTTACAACTTCACAGGCTGTTACACTGTGCAGGAGCAATTCCACTGTGTTGAGGGAGCACAAAGGGACTCTGGTAACACCCCCCAGAACCCTTCTGGCTCATTATCATAATTTTAAGATACACGCCTAGATCTTTGAGCAATGTCCCTGGTCTATCATGATGGATTTTGGTGGTTTCCTTTAACCCTTGCCACTTTGCCAATGGCATTTAAAAGGGAACTTGTCAGCAGGATTTCCCATATCAGCAGGATAATGGCCGCTGCTGGAGGTCCAATTAGACACAACGCAAACATGTTAGCTTAACATTGATTAAGTTTCGGGTTACAGCAGCACAGAGGATTTTAGCAGTGAATGCTCCTACAGAAAGACACTGACTATGTAACAGTTTTATGTTACACATATGACATACCCCTATAGTGTAGCAATAGGAGATGCAGTACCAGACTCCACCACCGTATAAGAGTGGCGCTGTTCTCAGTGTATTCAACCTCCTCCTTACCCCCATTGGTCAAGGTGAAAAGCGAACCCTAGGTCCCTTATTCCTGAGGGGTCAGGCCCGGCCTGATGACAGAGGACCCTCTTTGATTTTTGGGTCTCTTTGGAACACATTAGAATTACAAAGTAACAAAAAATCAATGAAATGCAGCAGAATTTCTAATTGCAGTTTTATTTTATTAAATTAGTGCCTGGCTGTATTACATTTACTTAAAGGGAAAGTCTTTTATGATCTAAGTCTGATCATGGTGGAGGTTGTAGGTAGACATGATGACGATTGTGTCCTGTTACGTTCTTCCACTGGCAGAGACCGGGTTCTTCATCAGGGTCCAATTACAAGAGGCATTCTGGAGGGAAAAACATCGGCCATTACTAGGGTGACCATACAGACTGCAGCCAGTGTAAGGTATTGTCCCTGGAGAGATGTTGTTAGTAGCAGCAGGACTGTGATATATGGATTTATATACCACATTTGTGGGGTGTCCTTACACTGCTGTGCACTGTGCAGCCAGTGTTAAGTATTTTCCTGTATACATGTGTAGTCATACTTTTGCAAATGTTGTTAGTAGCAGCAGGACTGTGAACTATGGATTTATATATCCCAGGTTTGGGGGGTGTCCTTACACTGCTGTGCACTGTGCAGCCAGTGTTAAGTATTTTCCTGTATACATGTGTAGTCATACTTTTGCAAATGTTGTTAGTAGCAGCAGGACTGTGATATATGGATTTATATACCACATTTGGGGGGTGTCCTTACACTGCTGTGCACTGTGCAGCCAGTGCTGGTATTTTCCTGTATACATGTGTAGTCATACTTTTGCAAATGTTGTTAGTAGCAGCAGGACTGTGAACTATGGATTTATATATCCCAGGGGTTTGGGGGGTGTCCTTACACTGCTGTGCACTGTGCAGCCAGTGTTAAGTATTTTCCTGTATACATGTGTAGTCATACTTTTGCGTATGTTGTTAGTAGCAGCAGGACTGTGAAATATGGATTTGTATATCCCAGATTTGGGGGGTGTCCTTAAACTGCTGTGCTCTGTGCAGCCAGTGTTAAGTATTTTCCTGTATACATGCATAGTCATACTCAAGTGTGTGTTGTTAGTAGCAGCAGGACTGTGAAATATGGATTTATATTTCAGGATTGGAGTTGTGTCCTCTCACTGCTGTGCTCTGTGCTCTTTGCAGCCAGTGTTAGCTATTGTCCTATAGATGTATAATCATAACTTTGTGTGTGTGATAGTAGCAGTAGGACTGTGAAATATGGATTTATATTCAATGGGTCGTTCTCACACTGCTGTGCTCTGAGCTATGTAAATAGAACTACTTAACAGCACCTTCTCTCTACTACTAGATTAATCAATAAGGAGGCTGCAACAGCTTTTACTCAGAGCAAACGGGCGGGGCTGTGGAATAGATCAATGTATAGAAATAATAGCACAGCAGTGTGAGAACGCGCCCCCAGTGCTCTTGGTGAAGCTAAATTCAAGAAAATAAAGATATTTTTCACAGTCCTGCTGCTACTAAGTGATATCCTATCGAAAGTTAACTAGTGAGTGCAATAGCGCCCCCTAAGATGCTCAATAGAACTGAACTGAAGAGCCAGAGGAGGGGAGCAAACTACCAGGAGTACTTAAAGGGACACTTCAGGATACAGTTCTGCATTGGATTTAAAGGGGCAGATGGAAATCTCATGGAGTAAAAATCTGAGTTTGTTTATTGTCTGTCGCTATGGAGATATAGTTTTGCATGGAGGCTGCATACTAAGCTATAGGAAAAGTATGCACATGGCTTCATACAGTCCAATCTAAGTGTATTTTTACATATTCCCATTGACATGAATGAGGCAGATCTGTAGTACCGGATACCACCAGTGGGTTAGAGTGGCGCTGTGTTGAGTCTAAACGTGTATAACATTTGATACATTCATATTCCATGTCCTGATGTTTTGTTACATTAATCTTACCGTCGTCGGGGCGGGCGTAGAAGCACCAGATGGCATTGGGGTCAAGGCTGTCGTAGCAGCAGCCCTTGTTGAAGCACTCGGTGGCTGTGATGCCGGGTTCCCCACAATTTACTCTTGCTACTGGCTGGACCTGACATTGTCTCTCAGCTGAAAAGAGCCACAAAAACATCATGTAACATCAGTGTCAGGAGGGGGCCAGAAAGGCACAGAAACGTATTCTCAATTTTGTGGCGTAAGACTAATGTATGAGCGATAAACGTGTCTCATTGGCCACCGCAGTCCTATCTGTGCCCCCCACACCCGGGTATGAGGGTGACACTAGGGGACTTCTAGGGAAGTGGAATGGGGGGCACAAGATGCCATGGGGGAAAAAGCTAACTTCAAAGTGGAGGGGCCCTGTTTGTGCATGAGCGCTACGGAGGAGGTTGAAGGGTGGACACAGGTGCATAGGGTTCCTGAAAAGTGCAGAAGAGTAAAAACAGGCTCTATGGAGGGGTAGAAGGGTAGACACAAGGTGCACAGGCTCTATGGAGGGGTAGAAGGGTAGACACAAGGTGCACAGGCTCTATGGAGGGGTAGAAGGGTAGACACAAGGTGCACAGGCTCTATGGAGGGGTAGAAGGATAGACACAAGGTGCACAGGCTCTATGGAGGGGTAGAAGGGTAGACACAAGGTGCACAGGCTCTATGGAGGGGTAGAAGGGTAGACACAAGGTGCACAGGCTGTATGGAGGGGTAGAAGGATAGACACAAGGTGCACAGGCTCTATGGAGGGGTAGAAGGGTAGACACAAGGTGCACAGGCTCTATGGAGGGGTAGAAGGGTAGACACATGGTGCACAGGCTCTATGGAGGGGTAGAAGGGTAGGCACAAGGTGCACAGGCTCTATGGAGGGGTAGAAGGGTAGACACAAGGTGCACAGGCTCTATGGAGGGGTAGAAGGGTAGACACAAGGTGCACAGGCTCTATGGAGGGGTAGAAGGGTAGGCACAAGGTGCACAGGCTCTATGGAGGGGTAGAAGGGTAGACACAAGGTGCACAGGCTCTATGGAGGGGTAGAAGGGTAGACACAAGGTGCACAGGCTCTATGGAGGGGTAGAAGGGTAGACACAAGGTGCACAGGCTCCATGGAGGGGTAGAAGGGTAGACACAAGGTGCACAGGCTCTATGGAGGGGTAGAAGGGTAGATACAAGGTGCACAGGCTGTATGGAGGGGTAGAAGGGTAGATACAAGGTGCACAGGCTTTATGGAGGGGTAGAAGGGTAGACACAAGGTGCACAGGCTCTATAGAGGGGTAGAAGGGTAGACACAAAGTGCACAGGCTCCATGGAGGGGTAGAAGGGTAGACACAAGGTGCACAGACTCTATGGAGGGGTAGAAGGGTAGACACAAGGTGCACAGGCTCTATGGAGGGGTAGAAGGGTAGACACAAGGTGCACAGGCTCTATGGAGGGGTAGAAGGGTAGACACAAGATGTACAGGCTCTATGAAGGCTACAGGGGTAAACAAGGGCAACTACAAGGGCACAGGCTCTATAGAGGGGTTGAAGGGTAGACACAAGGTGCACTGGCTCTATAGAGGGGTTGAAGGGTAGACACAAGGTGCACAGGCTCTATGAAGGCTACAGGGGTAGACACAAGGTGCACAGGCTCTATAGAGGGGTTGAAGGGTAGACACAAGGTGCACAGGCTCTATGAAGGCTACAGGGGTAGACACAAGGTGCACAGGCTCTATGGAGGGGTAGAAGGGTAGACACATGGTGCACAGGCTCTATGGAGGGGTAGAAGGGTAGACACAAGGTGCACAGGCTCTATGGAGGGGTAGAAGGGTAGACACAAGGTGCACAGGCTCTATGGAGGGGTAGAAGGGTAGACACAAGGTGCACAGGCTCTATGGAGGGGTAGAAGGGTAGACACAAGGTGTACAGGCTCTATGGAGGGGTTGAAGGGTTGACACAAGGTGCACAGGCTCTATAGAGGGGTTGAAGGGTAGACACAAGATGTACAGGCTCTATGAAGGCTACAGGGGTAGACAAGGGCAAATACAAGGGGACAGGCTCTATAGAGGGGTTGAAGGGTAGACACAAGGTGCACTGGCTCTATAGAGGGGTTGAAGGGTAGACACAAGGTGCACAGGCTCTATGAAGGCTACAGGGGTAGACACAAGGTGCACAGGCTCTATAGAGGGGTTGAAGGGTAGACACAAGGTGCACAGGCTCTATGAAGGCTACAGGGGTAGACACAAGGTGCACAGGCTCTATGGAGTTGTAGAAGGGTAGACACATGGTGCACAGGCTCTATGGAGGGGTAGAAGGGTAGACACAAGGTGCACAGGCTCTATGGAGGGGTAGAAGGGTAGACACAAGGTGCACAGGCTCTATGGAGGGGTAGAAGGGTAGACACAAGGTGCACAGGCTCTATGGAGGGGTAGAAGGGTAGACACAAGGTGTACAGGCTCTATGGAGGGGTTGAAGGGTTGACACAAGGTGCACAGGCTCTATAGAGGGGTTGAAGGGTAGACACAAGATGTACAGGCTCTATGAAGGCTACAGGGGTAGACAAGGGCAAATACAAGGGGACAGGAGAGCTGGGGGAAAATGCAGCAGTAAACACAAAATGGCAGAGGTTCTGTCCTGGTGGGCAGGGGTAGACACAAGTACAAGTGGTCCCTTCCACTATGTCTCCTTGTATGTAGTCCAATCCCTGAGGACTGACCCGATACTGAATTACCCCCACGTGAAACATCCCGCAACAATTTGTAATTTTTCAGACCTGCTTCTGTTTAACAGTTTGAATATACAAAGCTTTATTTATATCTGTCTAAGACAAACAGGCTGCGGCAAGAAATTCATTGATTAATTCTGTTTCTGCAAAGTCGTTTACATCTTCTGTTAAACAACCTGGGATCCGGAATTAGCGGCCGCGCTCGGCGCAGTCACCTGACATGTGTTTATGACCGTCCATGCGCTGACTGATTCTCCCCGACATCTCAATAAAGGTTACATAAACTATTGTCATCTCCGCTGGAGGTCACGGCTCGCGTCTAATTGCTTCCTTTACATGAAATGATCCCATATTACAAGCAAGGAACTTAAAGGGACACAGTAACCAAGGGGACCTGCTGGGGTGTATTTAGAAACCCCTACAATTTTTAATCAGGGGGTGAGACAATGAGCACGAAATGTCCTTCAATGTTCTAGTAACGGGAAATCGTATAACTTTTTATCATAAAAATTAACATTAAAAAAATAACATATCCCTTTAAGTACTTCATAGTATTAAGGAGTGCCTATAGTTATATGTAGCATATGCCATCACTTGGTACTGACATGAATCCAATTTTCAAAGGAAATCTGACCATTGATCAGCTGCTCCTCATGGGTGTGGCTTCAAAAGCAAATGTTTCAAAAGCCACACCCATGAGGAACCACAAATCCCCAATCATTTAAATAACTGGTCAATCACTAAATGCATGGAAACCCTGGTGCCCATGGGGAAAATGAAGGATTTTTGTACAGAAATGCCAATTGATTTTATAATTTTTTTATAAAATTATTATTAGAAATTGATGTGGTTTTAAAGCTTTTTAAAATGTATCTATTTTAATACTGCAGTCAGGGTTGGACCGGCCCACAATGGTCCCACAGCTATCTGATGGGACTAGTATGTGACCCAATAATGGGCCCTGAAAGTAGCAGTTGATATATAAATAAACTATTAGATCTTGTTTGAGTTTTTTCTGTATGTTCACACTCATCTGGGAGACCCAAAGGAGCCTAGACTGCCATTGGTTATTTCGGACATCCCATTTTAGTTATTGGGATGTAAGAATCTTTTTTAAGATTGTAAACAAAATATGATATCAAATCTTTTATATGAAGAAGGTCCATTCTCTAGTTATATCTCATGAAGACTCCTTTCCCTGTCCTAAATGTGGCCCCACAGCTCTCAAAACTTGACCTTCTTTGCAGTCACTTAAGGCCTTCATAATCCCAACATCAATCCCTACTCTGATTGGTGATCAGCTATAAGATCTTAGCACAAACTGTTCTGTTTGCCCACAGCACTCCCAGAGGAGAAATGGAGAATTACACTCTTATAGTAAATTCAGCAATGTTGCAGGTCTATGTAGCCACACTTCACTCTATTACGTGACATCCCAAAAGGACCTCTCCACCAGCACCCCAAATTTCAATATTAAGGTCCTTGACGGCAGCATGTATGAGACTTACTCAGTGCAGCTTGTCCATGTGCAGAGCTGAAGGACCCAACAATGAGGGCGATGGCAAACAAACAAAACACCTTGCAGTTCATGGCCGGTCTTGTCACTTGGTCTTGCCGGTGGAAGGTTGGACTGGAGTGTAGGATGGACGAGTCTCCCAGGGGGTTATTATATATTCCCAGCTGTGTGTAGCTATCTCTTATCAGATCATGTCCGATAAGGCGAGTCCCTCCAAAAGATGGGACACACAATGTTCTCCTGTGGTTGGGCTTTGTCTTGGCACGACGCAGCTTATGAGTCACTAGATTCTCCATCTTATCACCAGACCATAGTTGCCAATTTCAATATTACTTTGGGTGGCAAATTCTAGTGAATCAGAGCAGACAAAAATGTTACGTAAAACTAAATGTGATAGCGGGGGATGGGGAGAGGCAGTATCCACTGACACAGACAACACAATCTATTCCCAATCTGTAATGGGTTCTCCAGGTATTGTCCAGTCTCCTCCAGACAGTCCAAAAGGGGCATTTCAGTACCATAGTGTTTCTTGTATAGAGAACTCCAGTACTACGTTTTCCATTGGTGGAACCCCAACACTATAGTGTTTCTTTATGGGGGACCCCAGTAGTATAGTGTGTTTTTTGTTGGAGGAGCCCCTGATCGATAGCATCTCCTGTTGGTGGAGCTCAAGTTCTATATTGTTTCCTTTTTGGAGAACCCCAGAACTGTTGGGGAAATCCTGTACTACACTGTTTCCTTTGAGGGGCACACCTTTACTATTCTGTTTCCTGTTGGGGGGGCTTAGAATTATAGTGTAGTCAGGGTCACTCCACTTAAATAGTTTGTCATGTTGTAAATTTCCATTAATTCCACAACCTAAACTTTGTAAAAGTAGAACCACAATGTGACCTGTCATAATTTTCTGATGAATTACTAAGGGAGGGGGAGCAGGCTGTGGGGGGCACAATGGGGCAGATTTATCAAGCAGTCTGAAAGTCAGAATATTTCCAGTTGCCCATGGCAACCAATCACAGCTCAGCTTTCATTTCACCAGTGCTCATGAATATTTTAAAGGGGAGCTGTGATTGGTTGCCATGGGCAATTGGAAATATTCTGACTTTCAGACTGCTTGATAAATTTGCCCCAATGTGGTCATTTGTGGTGTGAGGGATATATATGATATATCTGGGGGCACAGTGTGGTCAGTTGTGGTATGAGGTTATAAGTGATATATGTGGGGGCACCGTGTGGTCAGTTGTGGTGTGAGGGGTATATATGATATGTGTGGGGGCACAGTGTGGTCAGTTGTGGTGTGAGGGGTATATATGATATATCTGGGGGCACAGTGTGGTCAGTTGTGGTGTGAGGGGTATATATGATATGTGTGGGGGCACAGTGTGGTCAGTTGTGGTGTGAGGGGTATATATGATATATGTGGGGGCACAGTGTGGTCAGTTGTGGTGTGAGGGGTATATATGATATATCTGGGGGCACAGTGTGGTCAGTTGTGATATGAGGGTATAAGTGATATATGTGTGGGCACCGTGTGGTCAGTTGTGGTTTGAGGGGTATATATGATATATGTGTGGGGCACAGTGTGGTCAGTTGTGGTGTGAGGGGTATATATGATATATGTGGGGGGCACAATGTGGTCAATTGTGGTGTGAGTGATATATATGATATATCTGGGGGCACAGTGTGGTCAGTTGTGGTGTGAGGGGTATATATGATATATGTGGGGGCACAGTGTGGTCAGTTGTGGTGTGAGAGGTATATATAATATATGTGGGGGTACTGTGTGGTCAGTTGTGGTGTGAGGGGTATATATGATATATGTGGGGGGCACATTGTGGTCAGTTGTGGTGTGAGGGGTATATATGATATATGTGGGGGGCACATTGTGGTCAGTTGTGGTGTGAGGGGTATATATGATATATGTGGAGCACAGTGTGGTCAGTTGTGGTGTGAGGGGTATATATGATATATGTGGGGGCACAGTGTGGACAGTTGTGTGAGCGGTATAGATGATATATGTGGGGGCACAGTGTGGTCAGTTGTGGTGTGAGGGGTATATATGATATATGTGGGGGCACAGTGTGGTCAGTTGTAGTGTGAGGGGTATATATGATATATTAGGGGGCACAGTGTGGTCAGTTGTGGTGTGAGGGGTATATATGATATATGTGTGGCGCACAGTGTGGTCAGTTGTGGTGTGA